>NW_027506995.1:0-322410 GCF_052324685.1 Brachyhypopomus gauderio
TTTCATGTTTGACGGTGAATGTGTTAACAACTGGTTTATTTTAACAGTTGAGTGAATGCAGTTTTATACCTGAAGCAACTCACCACATTAACAAACTCAAGTGGGAGCTATGAAAAAAACATTTTCGCCTTAATAGTCATACTGCTTTGAAATAAATAAAAAAAGAAATACAAATAAAAGTTATAGCAGTGCATGGGTAATAAAATTAGACTACATCAGATCAAACTACTAGGCTGGGCCTACTGAAGCTGAGAACATACTGCACAATATTAATTATCTTTAATATGAAACCAGATGATTATTTTTAATGATCTGTATTCATGAGTGCAAACAATTTTGTGTCATCACACTTTTTTTCTCTCTCTCTCACTGCATTCCTGCAGTCTACTTGCTGCTGCTGGCTCCTGTAACTTGGCATCTTTTTGCCTTCACAAGTGCATCGATATTAGGTGTCAAATCCTGAGTAGCAGCACATTTAACAATGTCATTCAAGTGTTTATTTGTTAACCTTGAGCGCTGCTTTGTTTTATTATTGTTCATTACAGAGAACACCTGTTCACAAAGATAAGTAGTCCCAAACATGGATAGAACTTATGCAGCCATGGCTGTTAATTTGGGGTAACCTGGCACGAGATATTGATAAAACGTATTCAATTCCACGGACCCAAATTTATCCTTCATAGCAGAATCGCTTCATAGCGGAATTGCATCCTTTGACTGAAGCTTTAACTCGTGTCAGTGCTGCATGCTGTCATTTACTTTCCTCTAGCGACCAGAGAGAGCTTTTGATTTGTATTCATTTTTTAAAAATCACAACTTTTGATAGAAATGAGCTAGAGACTTGATTCATTTTTTGACATACTCAGAAATTTATGCCGGGCCGTATTAAATAATCCAACGGGCCGGGTCCGGCCCGCGGGGCCCTATCTTTCACATGCCTGCTCTACATCTTACTCTCATCTTTCTCAGACCATGCCATTCTTCACATCAACTCTGCTCCTGTCTTGCAGCTTCAATCCTCTGCCCCATGCTCAATCACACTTCCAGGGACTTAACATGCACTTCTTCCTCTTCTCACAAAACATACGCACATTCTCATCGTCCCAGCCTATAGTTTTCCATAGCAAGGGGTGCTTCACTGGGGGCACCTGGGATGTTCACAATTTCTCTCACTGCTGCTGGCTTATCATGGAATCAAACCACACTCCCTGCCTCTACAGGCCCAAAAGCACATTCAACTAATGGGACTGCAGTTCACATGCCCATTGTTGCAACCAGAGGGGCAATTACAGGACTAAAACTTCTTATAGACCTCTCACACTCTTAGCATGGCAACATTGGGCATTTCTCCATCCAACGCTTTATAATGTCAACTTCTGAAAAATATTAAAAGCAAAAACGTGTATAACCATTTAATCAAATTACTGCCACAATATAATCTAAACTTCATTACACATCACATGGATCAAAGGTAATATTTTTTTATTTTTTTATTTGCCTTTATTTAACCAGGTTAGTCCCTTGAGATACAAGATCTCTTTTACAAGAGAGACCTGGCCAAGAGAGACCGAGCAGCAGCACAAATTACAACATTCAAGATGCATTCAAAATCTCACATAAAATTTATTAAAACACGCACACACAGATGATCTGGACCTGACTGATTTTATCAGAGTCTTAAATCTGTTCAAAGAAACAAGGTCCTTGATTTTTATATCAGCCTGTAACCGGTTCCATGTGTATGGAGCAGCAAAACTAAAAGCAGTCTTTCCTAGCTCTGTTCGAGCTCTAGGAACAGCAAGTTGCAAAAACTCACTCGAACGAAGACTGAGCAGACTTTGCCTTCTATTCAGAAGACAACATAAATAATTAGGCAAATTCCCAATTAGTGCTTTGTAAATAAAAACATACCAATGTGCAAAACGTCGTGCCTGCAACGAAGTCCAATTCACTTTTGTATATAACAAACAATGATGAGTAAGAGGTCGACAGTTTGTTATAAATCGCAAAGCACTATGATACACACTGTCCAGTATGCTCAAACAGTGCACAGGAGCATTCATATACAAAATATCTCCATAATCTAATACAGGCATGAACGTTGCTTCAACTAACTTCTTTTTTACAATAAAAGAAAAACAAGATTTATTTCTATAATAAAAACCTAACAAAAGTCTAAGCTTTTTAATTAGATGTTGAATATAAGGTTTAAAAGATAACTTATATATATATATATATATATATATATATATATATATATATATATATATATATATATATATATATATATATATAACCTCACACAGTCAGCAGTTGAATTCCTTGGTTTTCGAACCTCCATTTCTCCAACGGGTCCCGGCTTCACACCCTAAAAGTAGGGACACATTTAGCACTGTTTTAATGGTGGCTACATATGGATGAACATACATGTGACATACAAACTGACATGCTAGGTAACTCGCTGCTCGGTGTCTGTGCAGCTTTGGACTGGGGGTACAGCAGGAATATCTAGCTGAGAATAGTGTGCAGTCTGATAAAGAAGGGCAACCAAATGATTGCACAGGGCACATCCTGCCACACAGGAGCAATGGGTGCTCACCAAAATGACAGGGCTCGAGTGTTTTAACACCATCTAAGGAGAAAAAATATATTAAAATATCTGTTAACATTTTATTGAACAGCAGTAATTGAGCAAAAATAAATAAGTCAGGTAAAGTTTCCCAAATTAGTTGACTGTACACATCCACTTTAATTCACTGAAGGTAGAGAGATAAAATATGTAGGCACATGCAAAAGCTTGGGCACCAAATACCATGTTTTATTGATGCTATAGATTTAGTCAATGTGATTAGTGAAGGGTGTGATTGGAGATGACCACACCTTCAATATTTAATCAGCTTTGCTTATATTATGGCAGTAATCTGATGTAGTGGTTATACACTTATACATTAAAGGAGTGGTTCCCAAACGTTTTCTGCCGTGCCCCCCATTAATAGATGAGAATAATTTTGCGCCCCCCACTGCGCCCAATATTTTGTTGAGTGAGAACAGGATATTTTGTTTTGCCAGAACAGGAACAACTGTATGTGAAGTCCCTGGAAGTCTTATTCAGCAAAGACCACAGGATTAAGGCTGCTTTTGCTTCTTTAGTTCAGACTGCCATATTTAAATATCTTGCGAAAAAACAGTAATTGTTATGACTGATTAGTGCATGTTTGTACATACATGCATACATACATATATACACAAACACTTGTGTGTGTGTGTAACCATTGATCCTACTCTCAAGTCATGTAGCTTTTCACTTTTCCTCATAGACCTATGACAAACTGCCCTCACGCGGACCTCTCCTGTCACCTTGTTTTTCATTGACACTGTGCAGGGGGGAAGATGAATAAAAATAAAAATGTAATGATATGCTACTTACACAGCAGCTTCATAGTTAGCTAGCTAAAACAAACATCTCAATAGTAAGTAATAGCTTCTGGTCTGTCAAGGTAAATTTATTGATACAATCACTAACGTTAACATGGATACGAGGAAGCGTTTGCTAACCATACTTTATTAGATGCAGCACAATATAACAAAAAAAAGATGCCTTAATTGTCAAATTTGATCAAGCCAGTCCAAAGATATTCAGTTAGCTCGTTAGTTTCCTGTTTACTTCCTAGAATCGTCAGCGGGCGTCATATGCCGACTTGAAGCTGATTGGTTTATGCAAAATAGTAATGCATTGTGGTAGCGAAATCTTATTTTTGCACAGGGAAAAATGGAATAATGTTTGAAGAGTTAATGTAGAACTAGAATATATGTAATATAGGACTATTCTGTTTCCTAAAATATATTTAGGTTAATATACTTTTTGGCATACCGTCCTCGAAACATATATGAATTTGCAGCGCTTTATATCCTGCACATACGGTCTAAACCCGGTTGCCAGATTCGCCGTTTTCACTCCAAATTGGGCTTGTTTGAAACTCCTTCAAAGTTTTTCGTTTTTGGGCTACTTTTCACTTGGCCCACCGCGGGACTTACAAGTCAACAATAACAATCCATGGCGATATAATACTTAAATAGTCTCAATTTTAACACTCTAACACTTTGGGCTACTTTTGGCTTCTGACGGGCGCATTTTACACTGACTTTCGCCGGAATATTTATGTACGACCTGCCAACCCTGGCCACACTTCGCTCGTGTTCACTGCAAGTGCACCAACTTATCAGTCCACAGAGACAAGCTGGAGCCTTACAAGTGATTGGAACCTCTTCTAACCAATACTTTACTTCCTTCTGAAGCTAACCAGCCCTCATTTGCCACGATTGCTCAATTATATTTTTTTATTGAGCCCTCGGAAAGTCGCGCTTCATTTCCAATGTGGGTCCGCTAGCATAGCAACATAAGCTAACCTTTGCTAACCTAAGCCAAGCTCCCCAGAACACACTATTCGGCGAAACTGAAGCAGTCGTGGATTATTTTGTTCGTTTTTATTCTGATTGTGGATACTTTTGAACATAAACCGATAACTTTTTATGGAATATATGAGCAATTTTCGGCATTTTCGCCAACCCGGAAGTGAGACCGTACACCCGCTACGACGCGACTCGGTGTACTCGTGAGTAAAAATTGATAATTTTTCATAAGCGATATTGTACAAAATATATATTCTAATACTGTCTATAATCTAATGTTTAGTATTGGAGCTTTTGAGTGCTGGAGTACTCTGTATCGTGTCGGATGCTACCGGAGTTGGCTACGGTAGCTTGCATAGCCTGTCGGACTATATTGGACATAAATGTCATATCATATAACGTTCATAATTGGACATGGAATTTATTCATTGGAATTTTCTGGTCTTTCTGTAATATGTGCAACGTTGTTGTTTGAAATAGCTCATCGGTTTCGTGTATGGAATTTGTTAGCATGTTGGCTTGGTTGGCCAAGGGTGTGTACTGGCTGTGGCATACATTGGAATGTTGAACTTGACATTCCTTGGAACAAAGTGGAATAACTTTGCAATGCTTGCATGGATTTGCTCCATTTTTTCTGTGTTATTAGAAAAGACCATAGCGAAATATATTTCAAATTTATAGACTGAATGGAATGGAGCTATGTGAATATACATGCTTGTGATGCTCAAGGTCAAGTGCATTTCTGACATTCCTGGCATATTAGCATCTGTAATAGAGGTTCTAAAATAAAACAAACCAAGGAATATGGTATTGAAGTGAATCAATATGTTCCCCCAACTGTCTACTTCAGTTTGAGCCATGAATTATCATTTCCCTATATGTACAACTTGAGATATCTAGTTTTATAGTGGACTATGTCGGGAATCTGAGGAATTTTAAAAATGGCCGCCTGGAATGTGTGCACAATAGAGTTAAAATGATCTAAAAAGGTGAGCTTCTGAACAAAAATACTGGATATGACTGATTAGTTTTTGATCAGTGTATCTTAATAATCCATCTACTGTCTTTGCAGGTTTGCAACCTACAACCACCTGATGGCCTTCTGGGAACTGATTGAACCTGCAACACATCAGATGATACGGGTCACCAACTCCAAACCTACAGTTTCTTTTAGGGTCTGTCTGCATTTGGATGCCCAAAGACAAAGTACAGGCCTACCTGCCAGAGGAGTTTGGGAATTTTCAGGACACACAAGTTATCCTGGATTGTACAGAGCTCTGCTGCCAAACACCATCATCCCTGCTGTTACAGAGTGAAGTCTTTTCCAATTATAAGTCTCATTGTACCTTCAAGGCCTTAATTGGAATGGCACCCCATGGTGCCATAACCTTTGTGTCTGGACTCTATGCTGGGTCTATTAGTGACAGGGAGATGTTCAGACAGTCAGGAATTATTCCTCTACTTACCCCTGACATGGCAATAATGGTGGATAAGGGCTTCCTGGTAGACGATCTTGTACCATGTAAGATCCACAGGCCAGTTTTCCTGAAAAGGTGCACACGAATGTCTGCACATGACGTAAAACACACACAGTCCGTAGCCAGGCTCAGGGTACATGTTGAACGGTGCATCCGACGAGTAAAGGAGCACAAATTGTTTGACACCGTCATCCCCATGTCTATTTCAGGCAGCATAAATCAGCTATTTACTGTATCTTGTCTGCTTGTGAACTATCAGAATGGACCACTTGTAAAGACATGGAGCAAATTTTAGAATGTATGCATTTAAATATCGAAAATATGTAAATATGTTTTGATGCTTTAATATTACTGGTCTTAATAACCTGCTGTAATAAACCTTGGCTTGGAGAATCAAAAATCCTTCTCATATTTTTTTTATGTCTGCACTTAAAGGAAGACATAAAAACAGTGGAATTAATGCATTGACAGAAAAAACAAACAAATCACTTCTTAATGAACAACAGATAATTAATCTGACACTATACAGGTAATCATTGTATTTATGTTTTACTGCAAACACTTTTGTATGTAATGGTAAAAGAAAAAATGATCCGCTTTTTCTCTAATGGTGTGCATCACTTCTTGATTTTTGTAAACTCGCTCAACTAGTGTGTCCTCCTGAGCACACACAACAAAATCACACCATTCTAAACCAGTCAAGAGGATCTGTCCCTGAACTTGCCAGCAGTACTTGTGTTGCCTCCGAAGTTTCAAAGCACCGCTTGACATTTTCAGATAGGGGCAGTCCACATAACTCTGAATGTTGGGGCATTTGACTTCTAAGAGTCCAAATGGTGGATTCTCAGAGGGATCGAAGATTACTCCATCAGGGGAACAACCCAGCCATGGAGCATCAGGGTGAATGACAAACCCACATGGTGAATAATTCACATTTTTCAGAATGCAGTACTCTTGAACTGCAACTGGCTCCATATGAATTCCTCCCCTCATGTCCTTGGTCTGGACAGTTCCCCTGTAGATTCTCTCTGCCAAATTCTCTGCAGAAGTATGTCCTCGAACATGGTTTGCCTCATGGAAACGTGTAGATCAGGCATGTCAAACTCAGTTTGGCTGTGGGGCCGGATCCAGACCTTCTGTTCTTAGGTGAGCCGGATCAGTAACTACAAATCAACTCCAAATATTTCGCTTTATTTTTCAGTACTATGCTTTATCATTCAGCCTACATTTTATAATCATGGATGAAAAGGGATCTTTTCTAAGCACAACACATTAAAACAATGAAAAAAAAAAAAGATTTTCATGTTTGACGGTGAATGTGTTAACAACTGGTTTATTTTAACAGTTGAGTGAATGCAGTTTTATACCTGAAGCAACTCACCACATTAACAAACTCAAGTGGGAGCTATGAAAAAAACATTTTCGCCTTAATAGTCATACTGCTTTGAAATAAATAAAAAAAGAAATACAAATAAAAGTTATAGCAGTGCATGGGTAATAAAATTAGACTACATCAGATCAAACTACTAGGCTGGGCCTACTGAAGCTGAGAACATACTGCACAATATTAATTATCTTTAATATGAAACCAGATGAATCTTATTTTTAATGATCTGTATTCATGAGTGCAAACAAATTTTGTGTCATCACACTTTTTTTCTCTCTCTCTCACTGCATTCCTGCAGTCTACTTGCTGCTGCTGGCTCCTGTAACTTGGCATCTTTTTGCCTTCACAAGTGCATCGATATTAGGTGTCAAATCCTGAGTAGCAGCACATTTAACAATGTCATTCAAGTGTTTATTTGTTAACCTTGAGCGCTGCTTTGTTTTATTATTGTTCATTACAGAGAACACCTGTTCACAAAGATAAGTAGTCCCAAACATGGATAGAACTTATGCAGCCATGGCTGTTAATTTGGGGTAACCTGGCACGAGATATTGATAAAACGTATTCAATTCCACGGACCCAAATTTATCCTTCATAGCAGAATCGCTTCATAGCGGAATTGCATCCTTTGACTGAAGCTTTAACTCGTGTCAGTGCTGCATGCTGTCATTTACTTTCCTCTAGCGACCAGAGAGAGCTTTTGATTTGTATTCATTTTTTAAAAATCACAACTTTTGATAGAAATGAGCTAGAGACTTGATTCATTTTTTGACATACTCAGAAATTTATGCCGGGCCGTATTAAATAATCCAACGGGCCGGGTCCGGCCCGCGGGGCCCTATCTTTCACATGCCTGCTCTACATCTTACTCTCATCTTTCTCAGACCATGCCATTCTTCACATCAACTCTGCTCCTGTCTTGCAGCTTCAATCCTCTGCCCCATGCTCAATCACACTTCCAGGGACTTAACATGCACTTCTTCCTCTTCTCACAAAACATACGCACATTCTCATCGTCCCAGCCTATAGTTTTCCATAGCAAGGGGTGCTTCACTGGGGGCACCTGGGATGTTCACAATTTCTCTCACTGCTGCTGGCTTATCATGGAATCAAACCACACTCCCTGCCTCTACAGGCCCAAAAGCACATTCAACTAATGGGACTGCAGTTCACATGCCCATTGTTGCAACCAGAGGGGCAATTACAGGACTAAAACTTCTTATAGACCTCTCACACTCTTAGCATGGCAACATTGGGCATTTCTCCATCCAACGCTTTATAATGTCAACTTCTGAAAAATATTAAAAGCAAAAACGTGTATAACCATTTAATCAAATTACTGCCACAATATAATCTAAACTTCATTACACATCACATGGATCAAAGGTAATATTTTTTTATTTTTTTATTTGCCTTTATTTAACCAGGTTAGTCCCTTGAGATACAAGATCTCTTTTACAAGAGAGACCTGGCCAAGAGAGACCGAGCAGCAGCACAAATTACAACATTCAAGATGCATTCAAAATCTCACATAAAATTTATTAAAACACGCACACACAGATGATCTGGACCTGACTGATTTTATCAGAGTCTTAAATCTGTTCAAAGAAACAAGGTCCTTGATTTTTATATCAGCCTGTAACCGGTTCCATGTGTATGGAGCAGCAAAACTAAAAGCAGTCTTTCCTAGCTCTGTTCGAGCTCTAGGAACAGCAAGTTGCAAAAACTCACTCGAACGAAGACTGAGCAGACTTTGCCTTCTATTCAGAAGACAACATAAATAATTAGGCAAATTCCCAATTAGTGCTTTGTAAATAAAAACATACCAATGTGCAAAACGTCGTGCCTGCAACGAAGTCCAATTCACTTTTGTATATAACAAACAATGATGAGTAAGAGGTCGACAGTTTGTTATAAATCGCAAAGCACTATGATACACACTGTCCAGTATGCTCAAACAGTGCACAGGAGCATTCATATACAAAATATCTCCATAATCTAATACAGGCATGAACGTTGCTTCAACTAACTTCTTTTTTACAATAAAAGAAAAACAAGATTTATTTCTATAATAAAAACCTAACAAAAGTCTAAGCTTTTTAATTAGATGTTGAATATAAGGTTTAAAAGATAACTTATATATATATATATATATATATATATATATATATATATATATATATATATATATATATATATATATATATATATATATAACCTCACACAGTCAGCAGTTGAATTCCTTGGTTTTCGAACCTCCATTTCTCCAACGGGTCCCGGCTTCACACCCTAAAAGTAGGGACACATTTAGCACTGTTTTAATGGTGGCTACATATGGATGAACATACATGTGACATACAAACTGACATGCTAGGTAACTCGCTGCTCGGTGTCTGTGCAGCTTTGGACTGGGGGTACAGCAGGAATATCTAGCTGAGAATAGTGTGCAGTCTGATAAAGAAGGGCAACCAAATGATTGCACAGGGCACATCCTGCCACACAGGAGCAATGGGTGCTCACCAAAATGACAGGGCTCGAGTGTTTTAACACCATCTAAGGAGAAAAAATATATTAAAATATCTGTTAACATTTTATTGAACAGCAGTAATTGAGCAAAAATAAATAAGTCAGGTAAAGTTTCCCAAATTAGTTGACTGTACACATCCACTTTAATTCACTGAAGGTAGAGAGATAAAATATGTAGGCACATGCAAAAGCTTGGGCACCAAATACCATGTTTTATTGATGCTATAGATTTAGTCAATGTGATTAGTGAAGGGTGTGATTGGAGATGACCACACCTTCAATATTTAATCAGCTTTGCTTATATTATGGCAGTAATCTGATGTAGTGGTTATACACTTATACATTAAAGGAGTGGTTCCCAAACGTTTTCTGCCGTGCCCCCCATTAATAGATGAGAATAATTTTGCGCCCCCCACTGCGCCCAATATTTTGTTGAGTGAGAACAGGATATTTTGTTTTGCCAGAACAGGAACAACTGTATGTGAAGTCCCTGGAAGTCTTATTCAGCAAAGACCACAGGATTAAGGCTGCTTTTGCTTCTTTAGTTCAGACTGCCATATTTAAATATCTTGCGAAAAAACAGTAATTGTTATGACTGATTAGTGCATGTTTGTACATACATGCATACATACATATATACACAAACACTTGTGTGTGTGTGTAACCATTGATCCTACTCTCAAGTCATGTAGCTTTTCACTTTTCCTCATAGACCTATGACAAACTGCCCTCACGCGGACCTCTCCTGTCACCTTGTTTTTCATTGACACTGTGCAGGGGGGAAGATGAATAAAAATAAAAATGTAATGATATGCTACTTACACAGCAGCTTCATAGTTAGCTAGCTAAAACAAACATCTCAATAGTAAGTAATAGCTTCTGGTCTGTCAAGGTAAATTTATTGATACAATCACTAACGTTAACATGGATACGAGGAAGCGTTTGCTAACCATACTTTATTAGATGCAGCACAATATAACAAAAAAAAGATGCCTTAATTGTCAAATTTGATCAAGCCAGTCCAAAGATATTCAGTTAGCTCGTTAGTTTCCTGTTTACTTCCTAGAATCGTCAGCGGGCGTCATATGCCGACTTGAAGCTGATTGGTTTATGCAAAATAGTAATGCATTGTGGTAGCGAAATCTTATTTTTGCACAGGGAAAAATGGAATAATGTTTGAACAGTTAATGTAGAACTAGAATATATGTAATATAGGACTATTCTGTTTCCTAAAATATATTTAGGTTAATATACTTTTTGGCATACCGTCCTCGAAACATATATGAATTTGCAGCGCTTTATATCCTGCACATACGGTCTAAACCCGGTTGCCAGATTCGCCGTTTTCACTCCAAATTGGGCTTGTTTGAAACTCCTTCAAAGTTTTTCGTTTTTGGGCTACTTTTCACTTGGCCCACCGCGGGACTTACAAGTCAACAATAACAATCCATGGCGATATAATACTTAAATAGTCTCAATTTTAACACTCTAACACTTTGGGCTACTTTTGGCTTCTGACGGGCGCATTTTACACTGACTTTCGCCGGAATATTTATGTACGACCTGCCAACCCTGGCCACACTTCGCTCGTGTTCACTGCAAGTGCACCAACTTATCAGTCCACAGAGACAAGCTGGAGCCTTACAAGTGATTGGAACCTCTTCTAACCAATACTTTACTTCCTTCTGAAGCTAACCAGCCCTCATTTGCCACGATTGCTCAATTATATTTTTTTATTGAGCCCTCGGAAAGTCGCGCTTCATTTCCAATGTGGGTCCGCTAGCATAGCAACATAAGCTAACCTTTGCTAACCTAAGCCAAGCTCCCCAGAACACACTATTCGGCGAAACTGAAGCAGTCGTGGATTATTTTGTTCGTTTTTATTCTGATTGTGGATACTTTTGAACATAAACCGATAACTTTTTATGGAATATATGAGCAATTTTCGGCATTTTCGCCAACCCGGAAGTGAGACCGTACACCCGCTACGACGCGACTCGGTGTACTCGTGAGTAAAAATTGATAATTTTTCATAAGCGATATTGTACAAAATATATATTCTAATACTGTCTATAATCTAATGTTTAGTATTGGAGCTTTTGAGTGCTGGAGTACTCTGTATCGTGTCGGATGCTACCGGAGTTGGCTACGGTAGCTTGCATAGCCTGTCGGACTATATTGGACATAAATGTCATATCATATAACGTTCATAATTGGACATGGAATTTATTCATTGGAATTTTCTGGTCTTTCTGTAATATGTGCAACGTTGTTGTTTGAAATAGCTCATCGGTTTCGTGTATGGAATTTGTTAGCATGTTGGCTTGGTTGGCCAAGGGTGTGTACTGGCTGTGGCATACATTGGAATGTTGAACTTGACATTCCTTGGAACAAAGTGGAATAACTTTGCAATGCTTGCATGGATTTGCTCCATTTTTTCTGTGTTATTAGAAAAGACCATAGCGAAATATATTTCAAATTTATAGACTGAATGGAATGGAGCTATGTGAACATACATGCTTGTGATGCTCAAGGTCAAGTGCATTTCTGACATTCCTGGCATATTAGCATCTGTAATAGAGGTTCTAAAATAAAACAAACCAAGGAATATGGTATTGAAGTGAATCAATATGTTCCCCCAACTGTCTACTTCAGTTTGAGCCATGAATTATCATTTCCCTATATGTACAACTTGAGATATCTAGTTTTATAGTGGACTATGTCGGGAATCTGAGGAATTTTAAAAATGGCCGCCTGGAATGTGTGCACAATAGAGTTAAAATGATCTAAAAAGGTGAGCTTCTGAACAAAAATACTGGATATGACTGATTAGTTTTTGATCAGTGTATCTTAATAATCCATCTACTGTCTTTGCAGGTTTGCAACCTACAACCACCTGATGGCCTTCTGGGAACTGATTGAACCTGCAACACATCAGATGATACGGGTCACCAACTCCAAACCTACAGTTTCTTTTAGGGTCTGTCTGCATTTGGATGCCCAAAGACAAAGTACAGGCCTACCTGCCAGAGGAGTTTGGGAATTTTCAGGACACACAAGTTATCCTGGATTGTACAGAGCTCTGCTGCCAAACACCATCATCCCTGCTGTTACAGAGTGAAGTCTTTTCCAATTATAAGTCTCATTGTACCTTCAAGGCCTTAATTGGAATGGCACCCCATGGTGCCATAACCTTTGTGTCTGGACTCTATGCTGGGTCTATTAGTGACAGGGAGATGTTCAGACAGTCAGGAATTATTCCTCTACTTACCCCTGACATGGCAATAATGGTGGATAAGGGCTTCCTGGTAGACGATCTTGTACCATGTAAGATCCACAGGCCAGTTTTCCTGAAAAGGTGCACACGAATGTCTGCACATGACGTAAAACACACACAGTCCGTAGCCAGGCTCAGGGTACATGTTGAACGGTGCATCCGACGAGTAAAGGAGCACAAATTGTTTGACACCGTCATCCCCATGTCTATTTCAGGCAGCATAAATCAGCTATTTACTGTATCTTGTCTGCTTGTGAACTATCAGAATGGACCACTTGTAAAGACATGGAGCAAATTTTAGAATGTATGCATTTAAATATCGAAAATATGTAAATATGTTTTGATGCTTTAATATTACTGGTCTTAATAACCTGCTGTAATAAACCTTGGCTTGGAGAATCAAAAATCCTTCTCATATTTTTTTTATGTCTGCACTTAAAGGAAGACATAAAAACAGTGGAATTAATGCATTGACAGAAAAAACAAACAAATCACTTCTTAATGAACAACAGATAATTAATCTGACACTATACAGGTAATCATTGTATTTATGTTTTACTGCAAACACTTTTGTATGTAATGGTAAAAGAAAAAATGATCCGCTTTTTCTCTAATGGTGTGCATCACTTCTTGATTTTTGTAAACTCGCTCAACTAGTGTGTCCTCCTGAGCACACACAACAAAATCACACCATTCTAAACCAGTCAAGAGGATCTGTCCCTGAACTTGCCAGCAGTACTTGTGTTGCCTCCGAAGTTTCAAAGCACCGCTTGACATTTTCAGATAGGGGCAGTCCACATAACTCTGAATGTTGGGGCATTTGACTTCTAAGAGTCCAAATGGTGGATTCTCAGAGGGATCGAAGATTACTCCATCAGGGGAACAACCCAGCCATGGAGCATCAGGGTGAATGACAAACCCACATGGTGAATAATTCACATTTTTCAGAATGCAGTACTCTTGAACTGCAACTGGCTCCATATGAATTCCTCCCCTCATGTCCTTGGTCTGGACAGTTCCCCTGTAGATTCTCTCTGCCAAATTCTCTGCAGAAGTATGTCCTCGAACATGGTTTGCCTCATGGAAACGTGTAGATCAGGCATGTCAAACTCAGTTTGGCTGTGGGGCCGGATCCAGACCTTCTGTTCTTAGGTGAGCCGGATCAGTAACTACAAATCAACTCCAAATATTTCGCTTTATTTTTCAGTACTATGCTTTATCATTCAGCCTACATTTTATAATCATGGATGAAAAGGGATCTTTTCTAAGCACAACACATTAAAACAATGAAAAAAAAAAAAGATTTTCATGTTTGACGGTGAATGTGTTAACAACTGGTTTATTTTAACAGTTGAGTGAATGCAGTTTTATACCTGAAGCAACTCACCACATTAACAAACTCAAGTGGGAGCTATGAAAAAAACATTTTCGCCTTAATAGTCATACTGCTTTGAAATAAATAAAAAAAGAAATACAAATAAAAGTTATAGCAGTGCATGGGTAATAAAATTAGACTACATCAGATCAAACTACTAGGCTGGGCCTACTGAAGCTGAGAACATACTGCACAATATTAATTATCTTTAATATGAAACCAGATGAATCTTATTTTTAATGATCTGTATTCATGAGTGCAAACAAATTTCGTGTCATCACACTTTTTTTCTCTCTCTCTCACTGCATTCCTGCAGTCTACTTGCTGCTGCTGGCTCCTGTAACTTGGCATCTTTTTGCCTTCACAAGTGCATCGATATTAGGTGTCAAATCCTGAGTAGCAGCACATTTAACAATGTCATTCAAGTGTTTATTTGTTAACCTTGAGCGCTGCTTTGTTTTATTATTGTTCATTACAGAGAACACCTGTTCACAAAGATAAGTAGTCCCAAACATGGATAGAACTTATGCAGCCATGGCTGTTAATTTGGGGTAACCTGGCACGAGATATTGATAAAACGTATTCAATTCCACGGACCCAAATTTATCCTTCATAGCAGAATCGCTTCATAGCGGAATTGCATCCTTTGACTGAAGCTTTAACTCGTGTCAGTGCTGCATGCTGTCATTTACTTTCCTCTAGCGACCAGAGAGAGCTTTTGATTTGTATTCATTTTTTAAAAATCACAACTTTTGATAGAAATGAGCTAGAGACTTGATTCATTTTTTGACATACTCAGAAATTTATGCCGGGCCGTATTAAATAATCCAACGGGCCGGGTCCGGCCCGCGGGGCCCTATCTTTCACATGCCTGCTCTACATCTTACTCTCATCTTTCTCAGACCATGCCATTCTTCACATCAACTCTGCTCCTGTCTTGCAGCTTCAATCCTCTGCCCCATGCTCAATCACACTTCCAGGGACTTAACATGCACTTCTTCCTCTTCTCACAAAACATACGCACATTCTCATCGTCCCAGCCTATAGTTTTCCATAGCAAGGGGTGCTTCACTGGGGGCACCTGGGATGTTCACAATTTCTCTCACTGCTGCTGGCTTATCATGGAATCAAACCACACTCCCTGCCTCTACAGGCCCAAAAGCACATTCAACTAATGGGACTGCAGTTCACATGCCCATTGTTGCAACCAGAGGGGCAATTACAGGACTAAAACTTCTTATAGACCTCTCACACTCTTAGCATGGCAACATTGGGCATTTCTCCATCCAACGCTTTATAATGTCAACTTCTGAAAAATATTAAAAGCAAAAACGTGTATAACCATTTAATCAAATTACTGCCACAATATAATCTAAACTTCATTACACATCACATGGATCAAAGGTAATATTTTTTTATTTTTTTATTTGCCTTTATTTAACCAGGTTAGTCCCTTGAGATACAAGATCTCTTTTACAAGAGAGACCTGGCCAAGAGAGACCGAGCAGCAGCACAAATTACAACATTCAAGATGCATTCAAAATCTCACATAAAATTTATTAAAACACGCACACACAGATGATCTGGACCTGACTGATTTTATCAGAGTCTTAAATCTGTTCAAAGAAACAAGGTCCTTGATTTTTATATCAGCCTGTAACCGGTTCCATGTGTATGGAGCAGCAAAACTAAAAGCAGTCTTTCCTAGCTCTGTTCGAGCTCTAGGAACAGCAAGTTGCAAAAACTCACTCGAACGAAGACTGAGCAGACTTTGCCTTCTATTCAGAAGACAACATAAATAATTAGGCAAATTCCCAATTAGTGCTTTGTAAATAAAAACATACCAATGTGCAAAACGTCGTGCCTGCAACGAAGTCCAATTCACTTTTGTATATAACAAACAATGATGAGTAAGAGGTCGACAGTTTGTTATAAATCGCAAAGCACTATGATACACACTGTCCAGTATGCTCAAACAGTGCACAGGAGCATTCATATACAAAATATCTCCATAATCTAATACAGGCATGAACGTTGCTTCAACTAACTTCTTTTTTACAATAAAAGAAAAACAAGATTTATTTCTATAATAAAAACCTAACAAAAGTCTAAGCTTTTTAATTAGATGTTGAATATAAGGTTTAAAAGATAACTTATATATATATATATATATATATATATATATATATATATATATATATATATATATATATATATATATATATATATATATATATAACCTCACACAGTCAGCAGTTGAATTCCTTGGTTTTCGAACCTCCATTTCTCCAACGGGTCCCGGCTTCACACCCTAAAAGTAGGGACACATTTAGCACTGTTTTAATGGTGGCTACATATGGATGAACATACATGTGACATACAAACTGACATGCTAGGTAACTCGCTGCTCGGTGTCTGTGCAGCTTTGGACTGGGGGTACAGCAGGAATATCTAGCTGAGAATAGTGTGCAGTCTGATAAAGAAGGGCAACCAAATGATTGCACAGGGCACATCCTGCCACACAGGAGCAATGGGTGCTCACCAAAATGACAGGGCTCGAGTGTTTTAACACCATCTAAGGAGAAAAAATATATTAAAATATCTGTTAACATTTTATTGAACAGCAGTAATTGAGCAAAAATAAATAAGTCAGGTAAAGTTTCCCAAATTAGTTGACTGTACACATCCACTTTAATTCACTGAAGGTAGAGAGATAAAATATGTAGGCACATGCAAAAGCTTGGGCACCAAATACCATGTTTTATTGATGCTATAGATTTAGTCAATGTGATTAGTGAAGGGTGTGATTGGAGATGACCACACCTTCAATATTTAATCAGCTTTGCTTATATTATGGCAGTAATCTGATGTAGTGGTTATACACTTATACATTAAAGGAGTGGTTCCCAAACGTTTTCTGCCGTGCCCCCCATTAATAGATGAGAATAATTTTGCGCCCCCCACTGCGCCCAATATTTTGTTGAGTGAGAACAGGATATTTTGTTTTGCCAGAACAGGAACAACTGTATGTGAAGTCCCTGGAAGTCTTATTCAGCAAAGACCACAGGATTAAGGCTGCTTTTGCTTCTTTAGTTCAGACTGCCATATTTAAATATCTTGCGAAAAAACAGTAATTGTTATGACTGATTAGTGCATGTTTGTACATACATGCATACATACATATATACACAAACACTTGTGTGTGTGTGTAACCATTGATCCTACTCTCAAGTCATGTAGCTTTTCACTTTTCCTCATAGACCTATGACAAACTGCCCTCACGCGGACCTCTCCTGTCACCTTGTTTTTCATTGACACTGTGCAGGGGGGAAGATGAATAAAAATAAAAATGTAATGATATGCTACTTACACAGCAGCTTCATAGTTAGCTAGCTAAAACAAACATCTCAATAGTAAGTAATAGCTTCTGGTCTGTCAAGGTAAATTTATTGATACAATCACTAACGTTAACATGGATACGAGGAAGCGTTTGCTAACCATACTTTATTAGATGCAGCACAATATAACAAAAAAAAGATGCCTTAATTGTCAAATTTGATCAAGCCAATCCAAAGATATTCAGTTAGCTCGTTAGTTTCCTGTTTACTTCCTAGAATCGTCAGCGGGCGTCATATGCCGACTTGAAGCTGATTGGTTTATGCAAAATAGTAATGCATTGTGGTAGCGAAATCTTATTTTTGCACAGGGAAAAATGGAATAATGTTTGAACAGTTAATGTAGAACTAGAATATATGTAATATAGGACTATTCTGTTTCCTAAAATATATTTAGGTTAATATACTTTTTGGCATACCGTCCTCGAAACATATATGAATTTGCAGCGCTTTATATACTGCACATACGGTCTAAACCCAGTTGCCAGATCCGCGGTTTTCACTCCAAATTGGACTTGTTTGAAACTCCTTCAAAGTTTTTCGTTTTTGGGCTACTTTTCACTTGGCCCACCGCGGGACTTACAAGTCAACAATAACAATCCATGGCGATATAATACTTAAATAGTCTCAATTTTAACACTCTAACACTTTGGGCTACTTTTGGCTTCTGACGGGCGCATTTTACACTGACTTTGGCCGGAATATTTATGTACGACCTGCCAACCCTGGCCACACTTCGCTCGTGTTGACTGCAAGTGCACCAACTTATCAGTCCACAGAGACAAGCTGGAGCCTTACAAGTGATTGGAAGCTCTTCTAACCAATACTTTACTTCCTTCTGAAGCTAACCAGCCCTCATTTGCCACGATTGCTCAATTATATTTTTTTATTGAGCCCTCGGAAAGTCGCGCTTCATTTTCAATGTGGGTCCGCTAGCATAGCAACATAAGCTAACCTTTGCTAACCTAAGCCAAGCTCCCCAGAACACACTATTCGGCGAAACTGAAGCAGTCGTGGATTATTTTGTTCGTTTTTATTCTGATTGTGGATACTTTTGAACATAAACCGATAACTTTTTATGGAATATATGAGCAATTTTCGGCATTTTCGCCAACCCGGAAGTGAGACCGTACACCCGCTACGACGCGACTCGGTGTACTCGTGAGTAAAAATTGATAATTTTTCATAAGCGATATTGTACAAAATATATATTCTAATACTGTCTATAATCTAATGTTTAGTATTGGAGCTTTTGAGTGCTGGAGTACTCTGTATCGTGTCGGATGCTACCGGAGTTGGCTACGGTAGCTTGCATAGCCTGTCGGACTATATTGGACATAAATGTCATATCATATAACGTTCATAATTGGACATGGAATTTATTCATTGGAATTTTCTGGTCTTTCTGTAATATGTGCAACGTTGTTGTTTGAAATAGCTCATCGGTTTCGTGTATGGAATTTGTTAGCATGTTGGCTTGGTTGGCCAAGGGTGTGTACTGGCTGTGGCATACATTGGAATGTTGAACTTGACATTCCTTGGAACAAAGTGGAATAACTTTGCAATGCTTGCATGGATTTGCTCCATTTTTTCTGTGTTATTAGAAAAGACCATAGCGAAATATATTTCAAATTTATAGACTGAATGGAATGGAGCTATGTGAACATACATGCTTGTGATGCTCAAGGTCAAGTGCATTTCTGACATTCCTGGCATATTAGCATCTGTAATAGAGGTTCTAAAATAAAACAAACCAAGGAATATGGTATTGAAGTGAATCAATATGTTCCCCCAACTGTCTACTTCAGTTTGAGCCATGAATTATCATTTCCCTATATGTACAACTTGAGATATCTAGTTTTATAGTGGACTATGTCGGGAATCTGAGGAATTTTAAAAATGGCCGCCTGGAATGTGTGCACAATAGAGTTAAAATGATCTAAAAAGGTGAGCTTCTGAACAAAAATACTGGATATGACTGATTAGTTTTTGATCAGTGTATCTTAATAATCCATCTACTGTCTTTGCAGGTTTGCAACCTACAACCACCTGATGGCCTTCTGGGAACTGATTGAACCTGCAACACATCAGATGATACGGGTCACCAACTCCAAACCTACAGTTTCTTTTAGGGTCTGTCTGCATTTGGATGCCCAAAGACAAAGTACAGGCCTACCTGCCAGAGGAGTTTGGGAATTTTCAGGACACACAAGTTATCCTGGATTGTACAGAGCTCTGCTGCCAAACACCATCATCCCTGCTGTTACAGAGTGAAGTCTTTTCCAATTATAAGTCTCATTGTACCTTCAAGGCCTTAATTGGAATGGCACCCCATGGTGCCATAACCTTTGTGTCTGGACTCTATGCTGGGTCTATTAGTGACAGGGAGATGTTCAGACAGTCAGGAATTATTCCTCTACTTACCCCTGACATGGCAATAATGGTGGATAAGGGCTTCCTGGTAGACGATCTTGTACCATGTAAGATCCACAGGCCAGTTTTCCTGAAAAGGTGCACACGAATGTCTGCACATGACGTAAAACACACACAGTCCGTAGCCAGGCTCAGGGTACATGTTGAACGGTGCATCCGACGAGTAAAGGAGCACAAATTGTTTGACACCGTCATCCCCATGTCTATTTCAGGCAGCATAAATCAGCTATTTACTGTATCTTGTCTGCTTGTGAACTATCAGAATGGACCACTTGTAAAGACATGGAGCAAATTTTAGAATGTATGCATTTAAATATCGAAAATATGTAAATATGTTTTGATGCTTTAATATTACTGGTCTTAATAACCTGCTGTAATAAACCTTGGCTTGGAGAATCAAAAATCCTTCTCATATTTTTTTTATGTCTGCACTTAAAGGAAGACATAAAAACAGTGGAATTAATGCATTGACAGAAAAAACAAACAAATCACTTCTTAATGAACAACAGATAATTAATCTGACACTATACAGGTAATCATTGTATTTATGTTTTACTGCAAACACTTTTGTATGTAATGGTAAAAGAAAAAATGATCCGCTTTTTCTCTAATGGTGTGCATCACTTCTTGATTTTTGTAAACTCGCTCAACTAGTGTGTCCTCCTGAGCACACACAACAAAATCACACCATTCTAAACCAGTCAAGAGGATCTGTCCCTGAACTTGCCAGCAGTACTTGTGTTGCCTCCGAAGTTTCAAAGCACCGCTTGACATTTTCAGATAGGGGCAGTCCACATAACTCTGAATGTTGGGGCATTTGACTTCTAAGAGTCCAAATGGTGGATTCTCAGAGGGATCGAAGATTACTCCATCAGGGGAACAACCCAGCCATGGAGCATCAGGGTGAATGACAAACCCACATGGTGAATAATTCACATTTTTCAGAATGCAGTACTCTTGAACTGCAACTGGCTCCATATGAATTCCTCCCCTCATGTCCTTGGTCTGGACAGTTCCCCTGTAGATTCTCTCTGCCAAATTCTCTGCAGAAGTATGTCCTCGAACATGGTTTGCCTCATGGAAACGTGTAGATCAGGCATGTCAAACTCAGTTTGGCTGTGGGGCCGGATCCAGACCTTCTGTTCTTAGGTGAGCCGGATCAGTAACTACAAATCAACTCCAAATATTTCGCTTTATTTTTCAGTACTATGCTTTATCATTCAGCCTACATTTTATAATCATGGATGAAAAGGGATCTTTTCTAAGCACAACACATTAAAACAATGAAAAAAAAAAAAGATTTTCATGTTTGACGGTGAATGTGTTAACAACTGGTTTATTTTAACAGTTGAGTGAATGCAGTTTTATACCTGAAGCAACTCACCACATTAACAAACTCAAGTGGGAGCTATGAAAAAAACATTTTCGCCTTAATAGTCATACTGCTTTGAAATAAATAAAAAAAGAAATACAAATAAAAGTTATAGCAGTGCATGGGTAATAAAATTAGACTACATCAGATCAAACTACTAGGCTGGGCCTACTGAAGCTGAGAACATACTGCACAATATTAATTATCTTTAATATGAAACCAGATGAATCTTATTTTTAATGATCTGTATTCATGAGTGCAAACAAATTTCGTGTCATCACACTTTTTTTCTCTCTCTCTCACTGCATTCCTGCAGTCTACTTGCTGCTGCTGGCTCCTGTAACTTGGCATCTTTTTGCCTTCACAAGTGCATCGATATTAGGTGTCAAATCCTGAGTAGCAGCACATTTAACAATGTCATTCAAGTGTTTATTTGTTAACCTTGAGCGCTGCTTTGTTTTATTATTGTTCATTACAGAGAACACCTGTTCACAAAGATAAGTAGTCCCAAACATGGATAGAACTTATGCAGCCATGGCTGTTAATTTGGGGTAACCTGGCACGAGATATTGATAAAACGTATTCAATTCCACGGACCCAAATTTATCCTTCATAGCAGAATCGCTTCATAGCGGAATTGCATCCTTTGACTGAAGCTTTAACTCGTGTCAGTGCTGCATGCTGTCATTTACTTTCCTCTAGCGACCAGAGAGAGCTTTTGATTTGTATTCATTTTTTAAAAATCACAACTTTTGATAGAAATGAGCTAGAGACTTGATTCATTTTTTGACATACTCAGAAATTTATGCCGGGCCGTATTAAATAATCCAACGGGCCGGGTCCGGCCCGCGGGGCCCTATCTTTCACATGCCTGCTCTACATCTTACTCTCATCTTTCTCAGACCATGCCATTCTTCACATCAACTCTGCTCCTGTCTTGCAGCTTCAATCCTCTGCCCCATGCTCAATCACACTTCCAGGGACTTAACATGCACTTCTTCCTCTTCTCACAAAACATACGCACATTCTCATCGTCCCAGCCTATAGTTTTCCATAGCAAGGGGTGCTTCACTGGGGGCACCTGGGATGTTCACAATTTCTCTCACTGCTGCTGGCTTATCATGGAATCAAACCACACTCCCTGCCTCTACAGGCCCAAAAGCACATTCAACTAATGGGACTGCAGTTCACATGCCCATTGTTGCAACCAGAGGGGCAATTACAGGACTAAAACTTCTTATAGACCTCTCACACTCTTAGCATGGCAACATTGGGCATTTCTCCATCCAACGCTTTATAATGTCAACTTCTGAAAAATATTAAAAGCAAAAACGTGTATAACCATTTAATCAAATTACTGCCACAATATAATCTAAACTTCATTACACATCACATGGATCAAAGGTAATATTTTTTTATTTTTTTATTTGCCTTTATTTAACCAGGTTAGTCCCTTGAGATACAAGATCTCTTTTACAAGAGAGACCTGGCCAAGAGAGACCGAGCAGCAGCACAAATTACAACATTCAAGATGCATTCAAAATCTCACATAAAATTTATTAAAACACGCACACACAGATGATCTGGACCTGACTGATTTTATCAGAGTCTTAAATCTGTTCAAAGAAACAAGGTCCTTGATTTTTATATCAGCCTGTAACCGGTTCCATGTGTATGGAGCAGCAAAACTAAAAGCAGTCTTTCCTAGCTCTGTTCGAGCTCTAGGAACAGCAAGTTGCAAAAACTCACTCGAACGAAGACTGAGCAGACTTTGCCTTCTATTCAGAAGACAACATAAATAATTAGGCAAATTCCCAATTAGTGCTTTGTAAATAAAAACATACCAATGTGCAAAACGTCGTGCCTGCAACGAAGTCCAATTCACTTTTGTATATAACAAACAATGATGAGTAAGAGGTCGACAGTTTGTTATAAATCGCAAAGCACTATGATACACACTGTCCAGTATGCTCAAACAGTGCACAGGAGCATTCATATACAAAATATCTCCATAATCTAATACAGGCATGAACGTTGCTTCAACTAACTTCTTTTTTACAATAAAAGAAAAACAAGATTTATTTCTATAATAAAAACCTAACAAAAGTCTAAGCTTTTTAATTAGATGTTGAATATAAGGTTTAAAAGATAACTTATATATATATATATATATATATAACCTCACACAGTCAGCAGTTGAATTCCTTGGTTTTCGAACCTCCATTTCTCCAACGGGTCCCGGCTTCACACCCTAAAAGTAGGGACACATTTAGCACTGTTTTAATGGTGGCTACATATGGATGAACATACATGTGACATACAAACTGACATGCTAGGTAACTCGCTGCTCAGTGTCTGTGCAGCTTTGGACTGGGGGTACAGCAGGAATATCTAGCTGAGAATAGTGTGCAGTCTGATAAAGAAGGGCAACCAAATGATTGCACAGGGCACATCCTGCCACACAGGAGCAATGGGTGCTCACCAAAATGACAGGGCTCGAGTGTTTTAACACCATCTAAGGAGAAAAAATATATTAAAATATCTGTTAACATTTTATTGAACAGCAGTAATTGAGCAAAAATAAATAAGTCAGGTAAAGTTTCCCAAATTAGTTGACTGTACACATCCACTTTAATTCACTGAAGGTAGAGAGATAAAATATGTAGGCACATGCAAAAGCTTGGGCACCAAATACCATGTTTTATTGATGCTATAGATTTAGTCAATGTGATTAGTGAAGGGTGTGATTGGAGATGACCACACCTTCAATATTTAATCAGCTTTGCTTATATTATGGCAGTAATCTGATGTAGTGGTTATACACTTCTATACACTTATACATTAAAGGAGTGGTTCCCAAACGTTTTCTGCCGTGCCCCCCATTAATAGATGAGAATAATTTTGCGCCCCCCACTGCGCCCAATATTTTGTTGAGTGAGAACAGGATATTTTGTTTTGCCAGAACAGGAACAACTGTATGTGAAGTCCCTGGAAGTCTTATTCAGCAAAGACCACAGGATTAAGGCTGCTTTTGCTTCTTTAGTTCAGACTGCCATATTTAAATATCTTGCGAAAAAACAGTAATTGTTATGACTGATTAGTGCATGTTTGTACATACATACATACATACATATATACACAAACACTTGTGTGTGTGTGTGTAACCATTGATCCTACTCTCAAGTCATGTGGCTTTTCACTTTTCCTCATAGACCTATGACAAACTGCCCTCACGCGGACCTCTCCTGTCACCTTGTTTTTCATTGACACTGTGCAGGGGGGAAGATGAATAAAAATAAAAATGTAATGATATGCTACTTACACAGCAGCTTCATAGTTAGCTAGCTAAAACAAACATCTCAATAGTAAGTAATAGCTTCTGGTCTGTCAAGGTAAATTTATTGATACAATCACTAACGTTAACATGGATACGAGGAAGCGTTTGCTAACCATACTTTATTAGATGCAGCACAATATAACAAAAAAAAGATGCCTTAATTGTCAAATTTGATCAAGCCAGTCCAAAGATATTCAGTTAGCTCGTTAGTTTCCTGTTTACTTCCTAGAATCGTCAGCGGGCGTCATATGCCGACTTGAAGCTGATTGGTTTATGCAAAATAGTAATGCATTGTGGTAGCGAAATCTTATTTTTGCACAGGGAAAAATGGAATAATGTTTGAAGAGTTAATGTAGAACTAGAATATATGTAATATAGGACTATTTTGTTTCCTAAAATATATTTAGGTTAATATACTTTTTGGCATACCGTCCTCGAAACATATATGAATTTGCAGCGCTTTATATCCTGCACATACGGTCTAAACCCGGTTGCCAGATTCGCCGTTTTCACTCCAAATTGGGCTTGTTTGAAACTCCTTCAAAGTTTTTCGTTTTTGGGCTACTTTTCACTTGGCCCACCGCGGGACTTACAAGTCAACAATAACAATCCATGGCGATATAATACTTAAATAGTCTCAATTTTAACACTCTAACACTTTGGGCTAGTTTTGGCTACTGACGGGCGCATTTTACACTGACTTTGGCCGGAATATTTATGTACGACCTGCCAACCCTGGCCACACTTCGCTCGTGTTGACTGCAAGTGCACCAACTTATCAGTCCACAGAGACAAGCTGGAGCCTTACAAGTGATTGGAAGCTCTTCTAACCAATACTTTACTTCCTTCTGAAGCTAACCAGCCCTCATTTGCCACGATTGCTCAATTATATTTTTTTATTGAGCCCTCGGAAAGTCGCGCTTCATTTCCAATGTGGGTCCGCTAGCATAGCAACATAAGCTAACCTTTGCTAACCTAAGCCAAGCTCCCCAGAACACACTATTCGGCGAAACTGAAGCAGTCGTGGATTATTTTGTTCGTTTTTATTCTGATTGTGGATACTTTTGAACATAAACCGATAACTTTTTATGGAATATATGAGCAATTTTCGGCATTTTCGCCAACCCGGAAGTGAGACCGTACACCCGCTACGACGCGACTCGGTGTACTCGTGAGTAAAAATTGATAATTTTTCATAAGCGATATTGTACAAAATATATATTCTAATACTGTCTATAATCTAATGTTTAGTATTGGAGCTTTTGAGTGCTGGAGTACTCTGTATCGTGTCGGATGCTACCGGAGTTGGCTACGGTAGCTTGCATAGCCTGTCGGACTATATTGGACATAAATGTCATATCATATAACGTTCATAATTGGACATGGAATTTATTCATTGGAATTTTCTGGTCTTTCTGTAATATGTGCAACGTTGTTGTTTGAAATAGCTCATCGGTTTCGTGTATGGAATTTGTTAGCATGTTGGCTTGGTTGGCTAAGGGTGTGTACTGGGTGTGGCATACATTGGAATGTTGAACTTGACATTCCTTGGAACAAAGTGGAATAACTTTGCAATGCTTGCATGGATTTGCTCCATTTTTTCTGTGTTATTAGAAAAGACCATAGCGAAATATATTTCAAATTTATAGACTGAATGGAATGGAGCTATGTGAATATACATGCTTGTGATGCTCAAGGTCAAGTGCATTTCTGACATTCCTGGCATATTAGCATCTGTAATAGAGGTTCTAAAATAAAACAAACCAAGGAATATGGTATTGAAGTGAATCAATATGTTCCCCCAACTGTCTACTTCAGTTTGAGCCATGAATTATCATTTCCCTATATGTACAACTTGAGATATCAATCAATCAATCAATCAAATTTTATTTATATAGCGCTTTTTACAACAGTTGTTGTCACAAAGCAGCTTTACAAGTGCCGAGTCCTAGCCCCCAGTGAGCAAGCCAAGGGCGACAGTGGCAAGGAAAAACTCCCTAGTTTTTTGCTTGAGGAAGAAACCTTGAGAGGAACCAAGACTCAGGGGGGGAACCCATCCTCCTCTGGCCGACACCGGTCACCATGACAACAACAACAACAATTTAGACAGAAAGAAGAGAAAGAAAATGAAAAATATGTAATAATGTCCATCATGATGTATGCATCCGGTTAGGCAGGAGGTGGCTGGCTCAGGATGGATCGCTGGTCTCCTCATCTCATTATTCCTCAAACAGGCGGGCAGCCATGTGGAGAAATGAAACAGGGAAAATTAGCTCTGTATGAGGACATATACAGGACAGGTAAAATTATAAACATTTCCGGAGTGTGGCAGCAACTCCGGCATTTAGTTAAATTATTACAGCCTAGCTAAAAAGGCAGAACCAGAAGGTAACATAGGCTTGGGGGTATTCTGAGACAAGGGCATCCGTCCACTGCACTGTCAACAAACTTGAGTGACCACGAGCAGTGACAGGACGACAGCACCAGCACCCCAGTCTACCATAAAACCCTTTGTCTATGAACCCCTGGATCTGTACTTTTATCTAAGGGGGATATTAATTATCAAACGCTAAACTAAATAAGTGGGTTTTCAACCTAGACTTAAAGATTGTGACTGTGTCGGAGTCCCGGACGCATTTAGGAAGATTATTCCAAAGCTGGGGGGCCTTACAAGAAAAGGCTCTTCCCCCTGCTGTTACCTTATTAATTTTTGGAACTAATAAAAGACCAGCACCCTGTGATCTTAGTGGGCGTGGGGGTTCGTAATAGGAAATAAGTTCCTGAAGGTACTCAGGAGCAAGCCCGTGCAATGCTTTATAAGTTAATAAAAGTCAATACGGAATTTAACTGGGAGCCAATGCAGGGCTGATAGGACTGGACTGATATGCTGAAATTTTCTAGTTCTGGTCAGAACCCTGGCTGCGGCATTTTGAACTATTTGAAGTTTATTTAGATTCCTATTTGAACATCCTGACAGTAGTGCATTGCAGTAGTCTAATCTAGAGCTAACAAAGGCGTGCACCAATTTTTCCGCATCATCCTGTGATAATGCATTTCTTAATTTAGCAATGTTACGGAGATGTAGAAAAGCTATCCTAGTAGTATTATCTATGTATTTATCAAATGATAGGTCAGAGTCGAGTATGACGCCTAGGTTTTTGGCTACTGTGCCAGGTGTAATGGGGTAGCCTGCGAGATTAAGCATTAGATCTGGAATTTTCTGTTTTGAGGCCTTAGGGCCCAGAAGAAGAACTTCTGTTTTGTCCTCATTAAGTTGGAGGAAGTTTAGAGACATCCAGCATTTAATATCTTTTACACAGGCCTCAATTTTTCTTAAACCGAGTTTGTCATCAGGTTTGGCTGATATGTAAAGTTGAGTGTCATCTGCATAGCAGTGAAAATTGACACCATGTTTGTTTATAACTGTGCCCAATGGTAGCATATATAATGTAAATAATAGTGGTCCTAGAATGGAGCCTTGCGGGATCCCATATTTAACTTTTGTACGTTTGGATGGAATATTATTGAGCTCTACAAACTGATAGCGATTTGTTAAGTAAGAATGAAACCATGAAAGGGCTGTGCCAGAGACTCCAACCCAGCGTTCTAACCTTTCTAGCAAGATCCTATGATCAATTGTGTCGAAAGCTGCACTAAGATCAAGAAGCACTAACAGCGATACATAACCTTGATCTGAAGCAAGGAGGAGGTCATTTGTTACTTTAACTAATGCTGTTTCAGTACTGTGATGGGGCCTAAAACCAGATTGGAACTTTTCAAATATGTGATGCCTATGCAGATATAGGCATAATTGCTGGGCAACAGCTTTTTCTATGATCTTAGATATAAATGATGTGTTTGAAATGGGTCTATAATTAGATAGTACAGTAGGATCAAGATTTGGTTTCTTAATCAGAGGTTTAATAACTGCTAATTTACATGATTTGGGCATGTGACCTATTGTAATGGATGAGTTAACTATAGTTAGAAGAGGTTCAGTTACCGCTGGTAATACCTCTTTTAATAACTTTGATGGAACCGAGTCTAGTGTGCAGGTAGCACAATTTAAGGAAGAAATTATTTTCTCTAATTCTGATTGTGGGAGTGGATGAAAAGCATCAAGTTTTTCTCCCAGTATGCGATTTAAATCGATGTCAACCAAACCAGATGACATACCAGTTGTATTACTAATAAAAGGTTTTATATTTTGTCTAATATTCTCTATTTTATTATCAAAGAAATCTATAAATACATTACTAGTGAGGTTTACTGGAATCTGAGGTTCTGCGCCTGCTTGATTTTTTGTAAGTTTGGAAATAGCATTAAAAAGAAATCTAGGATTGTTTTTATTTTTCTCTATCAGTGAGGCTAGGTATGCTGAGCGTGCTTTAGCGAGTGCCCGTTTGTAGTCAATGATGCTATCCTTCCAGGCACAGTAGAATACTTCCAACTTAGTAGATCGCCATTTACGCTCTAATTTACGTGCTATTTGTTTTAAGTTTCTAGTTTGGTCAGTGTACCACGGAGCGAGTTTTTTAGATCTAGTCTTTTTATATTTGAGTGGAGCTACTATATCTAGAGCTGATCTGCAGGTATTCTCTATGCAGTTGGTTAGACTGTCTAACTCTCCTGGATAGGATGGCGAGTGGGCTAGAGCAGTTAAATCAGGGAGGGCTTCAATAAACTGTGTTGATGTTAATGAATTTATCGAGCGCTTCATACACTGCCGAGGAGACGGGCGGGTATTTATGTTAAGATGAATCTCAAATTTGACTAAATAGTGATCAGAGATAGCTACGGTTTGCGGGAGTATATTTATATTATCTACGTCAATACCCAACGTTAAGATTAAATCTAGGGTATGATTTTGATAGTGTGTGGGTCCTACAACGTTTTGTGTAATGCCAACAGAGTTCAATATAGAAGTAAAAGCCCTTGTCAGTGGATCCTCCGCATTATCAAAATGTATGTTAAAGTCTCCTACCATTATTATTTTGTCACTACTAACTGCTAAATTTGCTGTAAAATCTGTGAAATCTTTTAAGAAATCTGAGTAAGGCCCTGGTGGTCTATATACATTTGTTAGGGAAAATGAACTTTTATTTTCAGATGGACTAGTTACATTAATAGACAGCATCTCAAATGAATTAAAGATATCCAAGTATTTCTGATGAATTTCTAAACAATCACGATATATTATACATATTCCTCCTCCTCTGCCTGACAATCTAGGTTTATGTATATAACTATATCCCACAGGAGTGGCTTCGTTTAGAGATAAATAGTCACCAGATTGAATCCACGTTTCAGTTAGACATAAAATATCAATTTTCTGGTCAGTTATAAGTTCATTCATAAAAACTGCTTTAGAGTTGAGTGATCGAATATTAATTAATCCAATTTTCAGATCGGTCATATAGGTAATAATTGGATGTGAAGTTTGAATATTAGTTAAAAACTTAGGACGGACTATTTTCTTATGATTTAATTTAACCCGGGGCACAGACACAGTCTCAATCCTATGGGATCTTGGTGACGCCTCTAAGCAGCTCGCAGACAGACGGTTTAGCCCGTTAGTCTGCGGCCTGGTCGCGACTCTGGTTAGTCAGCAGCTCCTAGTACTACACTGCCCACTAACTAAAAGACTACGGGCTATGCTGCAAGATAACAGGGCAGCGCCATCCCGGGTGGGGTGGACACCGTCCCTGCCTAAAAGACCAGGCTTGCCCTCGAAATCTTTCCAATTATCAATAAAGCCCACTTGATTTTCGGAGCACCACTTGGACATCCAGCGGTTTAGCGACGTGAGCCTGCTGTACTGCTCATCACCGCGCCGCATTGGGATGGGGCCAGAGCAGATTACGGCATCGGACATCGTCTGGGCTAATTTAACCACCTCTTTAACATTAGCCTTAGTAACCTCTGACTGCCGCAGACGTATATCGTTGGCCCCTACATGTATAACTATCCTAGAGAATCGTTTATGGGCTAACAGTCTAAGGTTGCCACTAATGTCCGGCGCTCTGGCTCCCGGTAAACAGCTGACTGTAACCGCTGGTGCCCCTACAGGAATAGCGACTTTCACGTGTCGGACTATAGAGTCTCCTATGACCAGAGTCTCCTCAGAGGGTGTAGCACTGAGCGGGGCAAACCTGTTGGACACGTGAACCGGGGAGTGGTGCTCTGGTGGGCTAGCGCTGGCGTTAGCGGTAGCTGCAGCCCTCGCTCTCCGACTACGCCGCCGAGACGTCACCCATTCGCCCCGCTGTGAGGGCTCTATCGCCGGAGTCGCGGAGGCGCTAGTTCTCCCTGGCGCGTCCACACCTACTACAGACCCTGTCTCTCTATCCCTCAATAATGAGTGGACGCGGCGCTCTAAACTTTCCACTTTCGCCACAAGAGAAGTAACTAACTGGCACCTCTCACAAATACTATCACTATTACTATCAGTGGCGAAAGGGTCTAGACTAAACATGCCACACTCCGAACAAGGAAACAAACCAACACCAGCCATGAATAAATCAAAACACTTACCGTGTCTAGCCGATTTATACAAACTTACGCTAGCTGATTTTTAGAAGCAGAAAGTTGATCAGCGGCCGGAATATTCAGCTGCCCGTCTTGACGGTGGAAGTACTATCTGTAAAAAATTATCTAGGAAGGCAAAAAATAAAGATTAGCACGTAAACAGATTAGTACACTTTAGAAAAACAATTTCAAAGTTCGCTCCGCAGCAGCGTCGGCAGGAAGCAGCAGGAAGCAGCAGGAGCAGCCAGTGACGTCAGCAGATCAGATATTATGATTTATGATAGGAAAAACTCAAAGAATCTTGGTGACCTACAGGTTTGATTCATCTGCCTTCCTAGTTAAGTCATGCGAACCATTTGCTGCAAAATTGGCTTTAGCTACATTGGCAATTCATTTTGTCTTCGTATTCCAGTGCATTGTACCGAACTGCAATATCCATCTTAGATCAACTGAGATTTTGCATTTCTCTCTTTCCCACATGCAAGTTCTGAATTTCTTGGCACACATTACTGCTTTGCATCTACTAAAAGCACTCCAGAGAAAGCTTCACTTCATACCTTCATGAGGTAGGTGTCGTTTGTACTTGTATTTTGGTGGTATTTTTGTTTTTTTTTTGTTTGTGTGCGTTGTTTGTCTACTCTTGGAACATCCTGTGATTGGTTAGGGTAAGATTAGAGTTTAATTACGTTGGCCTCAGATTCTGGTTAATTCCAGGCTTCTTGTGCTAACCTTGTTGTTTGTTAGCTGTTGTTGGCAGTAATTAGTTGCTGCAGGTGCACTTGCCGCCATGCTCCAAGGAGTGAATTGGGGGCGGATACATTTTTTCTCCAGCTTTGTTAGTTCTTCCTCAGCCTCGCTTCTTCTTTCCTAGCCTCGTTAGCGCAGTAGGTAGCGCGTCAGTCTCATAATCTGAAGGTCGTGAGTTCGACCCTCACACGGGGCAGCAGAAGCTTTTTGAAAAGATTGACGAGCCCCCAAAAGATGCTCAAACGCTCTTTCCTTATTCACTCGCATGCTGAGCACACCCCCTACCTGAAAATAGTATTGGCACATGACTCTTACAGGTCATCCCTAGTTGATTCAAGCTGTGCTTTTTCTTTTGTAAATTCGCGTGTACACAGCAAGTTGTGTTGCATCCAATTCAATTCTCTCCACTGACCGTTCAGTCAATACCTTGATGGCGTCTGTATTGACACCTCTAATGAGACATCAAGCTGCCTCTTTGGAGCATGTTCGCTCCCAGATCAAACTGCAGTGTCGTGGTGCCAACACAGAATAATGGACCACGTCGGACACTTTTCACTTTTGATTCTTTTTGATTCACTTTTGATGACACGCTTTTGAATACCTGATCACTTGGAATTGGTACCAGCTTGAAGTTAATAGTGAGTAGACTTATGGAGATTCATTTATTTGAATTTTCTTCTCAAGCCATTTGCAACTCAGAAGCAATGACACTTGTGCACTCATCATTGAGCTTGAGGAAGTCCAAGGAATTGATCTCTATGTTACTCTCGCTCCGCCGAGCTGCGATGGCCGAGAGGTTAAGGCGTTGGACTTGAAATCCAATGGGGTTTCCCCGCGCAGGTTCGACTCCTGCTTGCAGCGTGAGTGTCTTGTTGGGCGTGTGGAAAGAGAGAGTGTGCTCTCTTCCTGCTAGCCAGTTTTAAATATGCTTCTCATGCCATTTGCAACTTTGTGCTGCCAAACTTTAGCAGTCCTAACTGATCCTGAAATAGTCCCAGGAATTGAGTTACAAATGGCTGCTTCGTCGTTACAATGTGTTGGCATGGAAATGCAGTGGGGTCTCTTGCAGCGTAGAGGATTAACTTGCCTCTCTAATGTGATTTGTGATGAGACCTTATGCCACCAGTGGGGAGAGCTCGCACTCACAGGTGCTTCATCCAAAGATCTTCATGCAACATAGTGATGTCTTGTTTCAGGTAAAAGAAAAAGTGCCACATTCTTTCATGGCCGGTCACTGGTTGCTCCGCCTTGCGCTAAAAGAGGGTCTCCCCGTCGGGGAATCGAACCCCGGTCTTCCGCGTGACAGGCGGAGATACTATCCACTATACTAACGAAGACACGTGCTGTGTCTCGCAGTGATGCTGAGTCAGGTGACGTGCACTTGTCCCCTTGATTTTAAAGTACTCTGAATCATTGTGCCTGCAAGGAGGTGGTAAAAAGAACACATTGTGGTGATATTGACTCACTGTTGCCACTCCTCTTTTACCATCGTCAGTTTGTGGACTTATGATAGGAAAAACTCAAAGAATCTTGGTGACCTACAAGTTTGATTCATCTGCCTTCCTAGTTAAGTCATGCAAACCATTTGCTGCAAAATTGGCTTTAGCTACATTGGCAATTCATTTTGTCTTCGTATTCCAGTGCATTGTACCGAACTGCAATATCCATCTTAGATCAACTGAGATTTTGCATTTCTCTCTTTCCCACATGCAAGTTCTGAATTTCTTGGCACACATTACTGCTTTGCATCTACTAAAAGCACTCCAGAGAAAGCTTCACTTCATACCTTCATGAGGTAGGTGTCGTTTGTACTTGTATTTTGGTGGTATTTTTGTTTTTTTTTTTGTTTGTGTGCGTTGTTTGTCTACTCTTGGAACATCCTGTGATTGGTTAGGGTAGGATTAGAGTTTAATTACGTTGGCCTCAGATTCTGGTTAATTCCAGGCTTCTTGTGCTAACCTTGTTGTTTGTTAGCTGTTGTTGGCAGTAATTAGTTGCTGCAGGTGCACTTGCCGCCATGCTCCAAGGAGTGAATTGGGGGCGGATACATTTTTTCTCCAGCTTTGTTAGTTCTTCCTCAGCCTCGCTTCTTCTTTCCTAGCCTCGTTAGTGCAGTAGGTAGCGCGTCAGTCTCATAATCTGAAGGTCGTGAGTTCGACCCTCACACGGGGCAGCAGAAGCTTTTTGAAAAGATTGACGAGCCCCCAAAAGATGCTCAAACGCTCTTTCCTTATTCACTCGCATGCTGAGCACACCCCCTACCTGAAAATAGTATTGGCACATGACTCTTACAGGTCATCCCTAGTTGATTCAAGCTGTGCTTTTTCTTTTGTAAATTCGCGTGTACACAGCAAGTTGTGTTGCATCCAATTCAATTCTCTCCACTGACCGTTCAGTCAATACCTTGATGGCGTCTGTATTGACACCTCTACTGAGACATCAAGCTGCCTCTTTGGAGCATGTTCGCTCCCAGATCAAACTGCAGTGTCGTGGTGCCAACACAGAATAATGGACCACGTCGGACACTTTTCACTTTTGATTCTTTTTGATTCACTTTTGATGACACGCTTTTGAATACCTGATCACCTGGAATTGGTACCAGCTTGAAGTTAATAGTGAATAGACTTATGGAGATTCATTTATTTGAATTTTCTTCTCAAGCCATTTGCAACTCAGAAGCAATGACACTTGTGCACTCATCATTGAGCTTGAGGAAGTCCAAGGAATTGATCTCTATGTTACTCTCGCTCCGCCAAGCTGCGATGGCCGAGAGGTTAAGGCGTTGGACTTGAAATCCAATGGGGTTTCCCCGCGCAGGTTCGACTCCTGCTTGCAGCGTGAGTGTCTTGTTGGGCGTGTGGAAAGAGAGAGTGTGCTCTCTTCCTGCTAGCCAGTTTTAAATATGCTTCTCATGCCATTTGCAACTTTGTGCTGCCAAACTTTAGCAGTCCTAACTGATCCTGAAATAGTCCCAGGAATTGAGTTACAAATGGCTGCTTCGTCGTTACAATGTGTTGGCATGGAAATGCAGTGGGGTCTCTTGCAGCGTAGAGGATTAACTTGCCTCTCTAATGTGATTTGTGATGAGACCTTATGCCACCAGTGGGGAGAGCTCGCACTCACAGGTGCTTCATCCAAAGATCTTCATGCAACATAGTGATGTCTTGTTTCAGGTAAAAGAAAAAGTGCCACATTCTTTCATGGCCGGTCACTGGTTGCTCCGCCTTGCGCTAAAAGAGGGTCTCCCCGTCGGGGAATCGAACCCCGGTCTTCCGCGTGACAGGCGGAGATACTATCCACTATACTAACGAGGACACGTGCTGTGTCTCGCAGTGATGCTGAGTCAGGTGACGTGCACTTGTCCCCTTGATTTTAAAGTACTCTGAATCATTGTGCCTGCAAGGAGGTGGTAAAAAGAACACATTGTGGTGATATTGACTCACTGTTGCCACTCCTCTTTTACCATCGTCAGTTTGTGGACTTATGATAGGAAAAACTCAAAGAATCTTGGTGACCTACAAGTTTGATTCATCTGCCTTCCTAGTTAAGTCATGCAAACCATTTGCTGCAAAATTGGCTTTAGCTACATTGGCAATTCATTTTGTCTTCGTATTCCAGTGCATTGTACCGAACTGCAATATCCATCTTAGATCAACTGAGATTTTGCATTTCTCTCTTTCCCACATGCAAGTTCTGAATTTCTTGGCACACATTACTGCTTTGCATCTACTAAAAGCACTCCAGAGAAAGCTTCACTTCATACCTTCATGAGGTAGGTGTCGTTTGTACTTGTATTTTGGTGGTATTTTTGTTTTTTTTTTTGTTTGTGTGCGTTGTTTGTCTACTCTTGGAACATCCTGTGATTGGTTAGGGTAGGATTAGAGTTTAATTACGTTGGCCTCAGATTCTGGTTAATTCCAGGCTTCTTGTGCTAACCTTGTTGTTTGTTAGCTGTTGTTGGCAGTAATTAGTTGCTGCAGGTGCACTTGCCGCCATGCTCCAAGGAGTGAATTGGGGGCGGATACATTTTTTCTCCAGCTTTGTTAGTTCTTCCTCAGCCTCGCTTCTTCTTTCCTAGCCTCGTTAGTGCAGTAGGTAGCGCGTCAGTCTCATAATCTGAAGGTCGTGAGTTCGACCCTCACACGGGGCAGCAGAAGCTTTTTGAAAAGATTGACGAGCCCCCAAAAGATGCTCAAACGCTCTTTCCTTATTCACTCGCATGCTGAGCACACCCCCTACCTGAAAATAGTATTGGCACATGACTCTTACAGGTCATCCCTAGTTGATTCAAGCTGTGCTTTTTCTTTTGTAAATTCGCGTGTACACAGCAAGTTGTGTTGCATCCAATTCAATTCTCTCCACTGACCGTTCAGTCAATACCTTGATGGCGTCTGTATTGACACCTCTACTGAGACATCAAGCTGCCTCTTTGGAGCATGTTCGCTCCCAGATCAAACTGCAGTGTCGTGGTGCCAACACAGAATAATGGACCACGTCGGACACTTTTCACTTTTGATTCTTTTTGATTCACTTTTGATGACACGCTTTTGAATACCTGATCACCTGGAATTGGTACCAGCTTGAAGTTAATAGTGAATAGACTTATGGAGATTCATTTATTTGAATTTTCTTCTCAAGCCATTTGCAACTCAGAAGCAATGACACTTGTGCACTCATCATTGAGCTTGAGGAAGTCCAAGGAATTGATCTCTATGTTACTCTCGCTCCGCCAAGCTGCGATGGCCGAGAGGTTAAGGCGTTGGACTTGAAATCCAATGGGGTTTCCCCGCGCAGGTTCGACTCCTGCTTGCAGCGTGAGTGTCTTGTTGGGCGTGTGGAAAGAGAGAGTGTGCTCTCTTCCTGCTAGCCAGTTTTAAATATGCTTCTCATGCCATTTGCAACTTTGTGCTGCCAAACTTTAGCAGTCCTAACTGATCCTGAAATAGTCCCAGGAATTGAGTTACAAATGGCTGCTTCGTCGTTACAATGTGTTGGCATGGAAATGCAGTGGGGTCTCTTGCAGCTTAGAGGATTAACTTGCCTCTCTAATGTGATTTGTGATGAGACCTTATGCCACCAGTGGGGAGAGCTTGCACTCACAGGTGCTTCATCCAAAGATCTTCATGCAACATAGTGATGTCTTGTTTCAGGTAAAAGAAAAAGTGCCACATTCTTTCATGGCCGGTCACTGGTTGCTCCGCCTTGCGCTAAAAGAGGGTCTCCCCGTCGGGGAATCGAACCCCGGTCTTCCGCGTGACAGGCGGAGATACTATCCACTATACTAACGAGGACACGTGCTGTGTCTCGCAGTGATGCTGAGTCAGGTGACGTGCACTTGTCCCCTTGATTTTAAAGTACTCTGAATCATTGTGCCTGCAAGGAGATGGTAAAAAGAACACATTGTGGTGATATTGACTCACTGTTGCCACTCCTCTTTTACCATCGTCAGTTTGTGGACTTATGATAGGAAAAACTCAAAGAATCTTGGTGACCTACAGGTTTGATTCATCTGCCTTCCTAGTTAAGTCATGCGAACCATTTGCTGCAAAATTGGCTTTAGCTACATTGGCAATTCATTTTGTCTTCGTATTCCAGTGCATTGTACCGAACTGCAATATCCATCTTAGATCAACTGAGATTTTGCATTTCTCTCTTTCCCACATGCAAGTTCTGAATTTCTTGGCACACATTACTGCTTTGCATCTACTAAAAGCACTCCAGAGAAAGCTTCACTTCATACCTTCATGAGGTAGGTGTCGTTTGTACTTGTATTTTGGTGGTATTTTTGTTTTTTTTTTGTTTGTGTGCGTTGTTTGTCTACTCTTGGAACATCCTGTGATTGGTTAGGGTAGGATTAGAGTTTAATTATGTTGGCCTCAGATTCTGGTTAATTCCAGGCTTCTTGTGCTAACCTTGTTGTTTGTTAGCTGTTGTTGGCAGTAATTAGTTGCTGCAGGTGCACTTGCCGCCATGCTCCAAGGAGTGAATTGGGGACGGATACATTTTTTCTCCAGCTTTGTTAGTTCTTCCTCAGCCTCGCTTCTTCTTTCCTAGCCTCGTTAGCGCAGTAGGTAGCGCGTCAGTCTCATAATCTGAAGGTCGTGAGTTCGACCCTCACACGGGGTAGCAGAAGCTTTTTGAAAAGATTAACGAGCCCCCAAAAGATGCTCAAACGCTCTTTCCTTATTCACTCGCATGCTGAGCACACCCCCTACCTGAAAATAGTATTGGCACATGACTCTTACAGGTCATCCCTAGTTGATTCAAGCTGTGCTTTTTCTTTTGTAAATTCGCGTGTACACAGCAAGTTGTGTTGCATCCAATTCAATTCTCTCCACTGACCGTTCAGTCAATACCTTGATGGCGTCTGTATTGACACCTCTACTGAGACATCAAGCTGCCTCTTTGGAGCATGTTCGCTCCCAGATCAAACTGCAGTGTCGTGGTGCCAACACAGAATAATGGACCACGTCGGACACTTTTCACTTTTGATTCTTTTTGATTCACTTTTGATGACACGCTTTTGAATACCTGATCACCTGGAATTGGTACCAGCTTGAAGTTAATAGTGAGTAGACTTATGGAGATTCATTTATTTGAATTTTCTTCTCAAGCCATTTGCAACTCAGAAGCAATGACACTTGTGCACTCATCATTGAGCTTGAGGAAGTCCAAGGAATTGATCTCTATGTTACTCTCGCTCCGCCGAGCTGCGATGGCCGAGAGGTTAAGGCGTTGGACTTGAAATCCAATGGGGTTTCCCCGCGCAGGTTCGACTCCTGCTTGCAGCGTGAGTGTCTTGTTGGGCGTGTGGAAAGAGAGAGTGTGCTCTCTTCCTGCTAGCCAGTTTTAAATATGCTTCTCATGCCATTTGCAACTTTGTGCTGCCAAACTTTAGCAGTCCTAACTGATCCTGAAATAGTCCCAGGAATTGAGTTACAAATGGCTGCTTCGTCGTTACAATGTGTTGGCATGGAAATGCAGTGGGGTCTCTTGCAGCGTAGAGGATTAACTTGCCTCTCTAATGTGATTTGTGATGAGACCTTATGCCACCAGTGGGGAGAGCTCGCACTCACAGGTGCTTCATCCAAAGATCTTCATGCAACATAGCGATGTCTTGTTTCAGGTAAAAGAAAAAGTGCCACATTCTTTCATGGCCGGTCACTGGTTGCTCCGCCTTGCGCTAAAAGAGGGTCTCCCCGTCGGGGAATCGAACCCCGGTCTTCCGCGTGACAGGCGGAGATACTATCCACTATACTAACGAGGACACATGCTGTGTCTCGCAGTGATGCTGAGTCAGGTGACGTGCACTTGTCCCCTTGATTTTAAAGTACTCTGAATCATTGTGCCTGCAAGGAGGTGGTAAAAAGAACACATTGTGGTGATATTGACTCACTGTTGCCACTCCTCTTTTACCATCGTCAGTTTGTGGACTTATGATAGGAAAAACTCAAAGAATCTTGGTGACCTACAAGTTTGATTCATCTGCCTTCCTAGTTAAGTCATGCAAACCATTTGCTGCAAAATTGGCTTTAGCTACATTGGCAATTCATTTTGTCTTCGTATTCCAGTGCATTGTACCGAACTGCAATATCCATCTTAGATCAACTGAGATTTTGCATTTCTCTCTTTCCCACATGCAAGTTCTGAATTTCTTGGCACACATTACTGCTTTGCATCTACTAAAAGCACTCCAGAGAAAGCTTCACTTCATACCTTCATGAGGTAGCTGTCGTTTGTACTTGTATTTTGGTGGTATTTTTGTTTTTTTTTTTGTTTGTGTGCGTTGTTTGTCTACTCTTGGAACATCCTGTGATTGGTTAGGGTAGGATTAGAGTTTAATTACGTTGGCCTCAGATTCTGGTTAATTCCAGGCTTCTTGTGCTAACCTTGTTGTTTGTTAGCTGTTGTTGGCAGTAATTAGTTGCTGCAGGTGCACTTGCCGCCATGCTCCAAGGAGTGAATTGGGGGCGGATACATTTTTTCTCCAGCTTTGTTAGTTCTTCCTCAGCCTCGCTTCTTCTTTCCTAGCCTCGTTAGTGCAGTAGGTAGCGCGTCAGTCTCATAATCTGAAGGTCGTGAGTTCGACCCTCACACGGGGCAGCAGAAGCTTTTTGAAAAGATTGACGAGCCCCCAAAAGATGCTCAAACGCTCTTTCCTTATTCACTCGCATGCTGAGCACACCCCCTACCTGAAAATAGTATTGGCACATGACTCTTACAGGTCATCCCTAGTTGATTCAAGCTGTGCTTTTTCTTTTGTAAATTCGCGTGTACACAGCAAGTTGTGTTGCATCCAATTCAATTCTCTCCACTGACCGTTCAGTCAATACCTTGATGGCGTCTGTATTGACACCTCTACTGAGACATCAAGCTGCCTCTTTGGAGCATGTTCGCTCCCAGATCAAACTGCAGTGTCGTGGTGCCAACACAGAATAATGGACCACGTCGGACACTTTTCACTTTTGATTCTTTTTGATTCACTTTTGATGACACGCTTTTGAATACCTGATCACCTGGAATTGGTACCAGCTTGAAGTTAATAGTGAATAGACTTATGGAGATTCATTTATTTGAATTTTCTTCTCAAGCCATTTGCAACTCAGAAGCAATGACACTTGTGCACTCATCATTGAGCTTGAGGAAGTCCAAGGAATTGATCTCTATGTTACTCTCGCTCCGCCAAGCTGCGATGGCCGAGAGGTTAAGGCGTTGGACTTGAAATCCAATGGGGTTTCCCCGCGCAGGTTCGACTCCTGCTTGCAGCGTGAGTGTCTTGTTGGGCGTGTGGAAAGAGAGAGTGTGCTCTCTTCCTGCTAGCCAGTTTTAAATATGCTTCTCATGCCATTTGCAACTTTGTGCTGCCAAACTTTAGCAGTCCTAACTGATCCTGAAATAGTCCCAGGAATTGAGTTACAAATGGCTGCTTCGTCGTTACAATGTGTTGGCATGGAAATGCAGTGGGGTCTCTTGCAGCTTAGAGGATTAACTTGCCTCTCTAATGTGATTTGTGATGAGACCTTATGCCACCAGTGGGGAGAGCTTGCACTCACAGGTGCTTCATCCAAAGATCTTCATGCAACATAGTGATGTCTTGTTTCAGGTAAAAGAAAAAGTGCCACATTCTTTCATGGCCGGTCACTGGTTGCTCCGCCTTGCGCTAAAAGAGGGTCTCCCCGTCGGGGAATCGAACCCCGGTCTTCCGCGTGACAGGCGGAGATACTATCCACTATACTAACGAGGACACGTGCTGTGTCTCGCAGTGATGCTGAGTCAGGTGACGTGCACTTGTCCCCTTGATTTTAAAGTACTCTGAATCATTGTGCCTGCAAGGAGATGGTAAAAAGAACACATTGTGGTGATATTGACTCACTGTTGCCACTCCTCTTTTACCATCGTCAGTTTGTGGACTTATGATAGGAAAAACTCAAAGAATCTTGGTGACCTACAGGTTTGATTCATCTGCCTTCCTAGTTAAGTCATGCGAACCATTTGCTGCAAAATTGGCTTTAGCTACATTGGCAATTCATTTTGTCTTCGTATTCCAGTGCATTGTACCGAACTGCAATATCCATCTTAGATCAACTGAGATTTTGCATTTCTCTCTTTCCCACATGCAAGTTCTGAATTTCTTGGCACACATTACTGCTTTGCATCTACTAAAAGCACTCCAGAGAAAGCTTCACTTCATACCTTCATGAGGTAGCTGTCGTTTGTACTTGTATTTTGGTGGTATTTTTGTTTTTTTTTTGTTTGTGTGCGTTGTTTGTCTACTCTTGGAACATCCTGTGATTGGTTAGGGTAGGATTAGAGTTTAATTATGTTGGCCTCAGATTCTGGTTAATTCCAGGCTTCTTGTGCTAACCTTGTTGTTTGTTAGCTGTTGTTGGCAGTAATTAGTTGCTGCAGGTGCACTTGCCGCCATGCTCCAAGGAGTGAATTGGGGACGGATACATTTTTTCTCCAGCTTTGTTAGTTCTTCCTCAGCCTCGCTTCTTCTTTCCTAGCCTCGTTAGCGCAGTAGGTAGCGCGTCAGTCTCATAATCTGAAGGTCGTGAGTTCGACCCTCACACGGGGTAGCAGAAGCTTTTTGAAAAGATTAACGAGCCCCCAAAAGATGCTCAAACGCTCTTTCCTTATTCACTCGCATGCTGAGCACACCCCCTACCTGAAAATAGTATTGGCACATGACTCTTACAGGTCATCCCTAGTTGATTCAAGCTGTGCTTTTTCTTTTGTAAATTCGCGTGTACACAGCAAGTTGTGTTGCATCCAATTCAATTCTCTCCACTGACCGTTCAGTCAATACCTTGATGGCGTCTGTATTGACACCTCTACTGAGACATCAAGCTGCCTCTTTGGAGCATGTTCGCTCCCAGATCAAACTGCAGTGTCGTGGTGCCAACACAGAATAATGGACCACGTCGGACACTTTTCACTTTTGATTCTTTTTGATTCACTTTTGATGACACGCTTTTGAATACCTGATCACCTGGAATTGGTACCAGCTTGAAGTTAATAGTGAGTAGACTTATGGAGATTCATTTATTTGAATTTTCTTCTCAAGCCATTTGCAACTCAGAAGCAATGACACTTGTGCACTCATCATTGAGCTTGAGGAAGTCCAAGGAATTGATCTCTATGTTACTCTCGCTCCGCCGAGCTGCGATGGCCGAGAGGTTAAGGCGTTGGACTTGAAATCCAATGGGGTTTCCCCGCGCAGGTTCGACTCCTGCTTGCAGCGTGAGTGTCTTGTTGGGCGTGTGGAAAGAGAGAGTGTGCTCTCTTCCTGCTAGCCAGTTTTAAATATGCTTCTCATGCCATTTGCAACTTTGTGCTGCCAAACTTTAGCAGTCCTAACTGATCCTGAAATAGTCCCAGGAATTGAGTTACAAATGGCTGCTTCGTCGTTACAATGTGTTGGCATGGAAATGCAGTGGGGTCTCTTGCAGCGTAGAGGATTAACTTGCCTCTCTAATGTGATTTGTGATGAGACCTTATGCCACCAGTGGGGAGAGCTCGCACTCACAGGTGCTTCATCCAAAGATCTTCATGCAACATAGCGATGTCTTGTTTCAGGTAAAAGAAAAAGTGCCACATTCTTTCATGGCCGGTCACTGGTTGCTCCGCCTTGCGCTAAAAGAGGGTCTCCCCGTCGGGGAATCGAACCCCGGTCTTCCGCGTGACAGGCAGAGATACTATCCACTATACTAACGAGGACACGTGCTGTGTCTCGCAGTGATGCTGAGTCAGGTGACGTGCACTTGTCCCCTTGATTTTAAAGTACTCTGAATCATTGTGCCTGCAAGGAGGTGGTAAAAAGAACACATTGTGGTGATATTGACTCACTGTTGCCACTCCTCTTTTACCATCGTCAGTTTGTGGACTTATGATAGGAAAAACTCAAAGAATCTTGGTGACCTACAGGTTTGATTCATCTGCCTTCCTAGTTAAGTCATGCAAACCATTTGCTGCAAAATTGGCTTTAGCTACATTGGCAATTCATTTTGTCTTTGTATTCCAGTGCATTGTACCGAACTGCAATATCCATCTTAGATCAACTGAGATTTTGCATTTCTCTCTTTCCCACATGCAAGTTCTGAATTTCTTGGCACACATTACTGCTTTGCATCTACTAAAAGCACTCCAGAGAAAGCTTCACTTCATACCTTCATGAGGTAGGTGTCGTTTGTACTTGTATTTTGGTGGTATTTTTGTTTTTTTTTGTTTGTGTGCGTTGTTTGTCTACTCTTGGAACATCCTGTGATTGGTTAGGGTAGGATTAGAGTTTAATTACGTTGGCCTCAGATTCTGGTTAATTCCAGGCTTCTTGTGCTAACCTTGTTGTTTGTTAGCTGTTGTTGGCAGTAATTAGTTGCTGCAGGTGCACTTGCCGCCATGCTCCAAGGAGTGAATTGGGGGCGGATACATTTTTTCTCCAGCTTTGTTAGTTCTTCCTCAGCCTCGCTTCTTCTTTCCTAGCCTCGTTAGCGCAGTAGGTAGCGCGTCAGTCTCATAATCTGAAGGTCGTGAGTTCGACCCTCACACGGGGCAGCAGAAGCTTTTTGAAAAGATTGACGAGCCCCCAAAAGATGCTCAAACGCTCTTTCCTTATTCACTCGCATGCTGAGCACACCCCCTACCTGAAAATAGTATTGGCACATGACTCTTACAGGTCATCCCTAGTTGATTCAAGCTGTGCTTTTTCTTTTGTAAATTCGCGTGTACACAGCAAGTTGTGTTGCATCCAATTCAATTCTCTCCACTGACCGTTCAGTCAATACCTTGATGGCGTCTGTATTGACACCTCTACTGAGACATCAAGCTGCCTCTTTGGAGCATGTTCGCTCCCAGATCAAACTGCAGTGTCGTGGTGCCAACACAGAATAATGGACCACGTCGGACACTTTTCACTTTTGATTCTTTTTGATTCACTTTTGATGACACGCTTTTGAATACCTGATCACCTGGAATTGGTACCAGCTTGAAGTTAATAGTGAGTAGACTTATGGAGATTCATTTATTTGAATTTTCTTCTCAAGCCATTTGCAACTCAGAAGCAATGACACTTGTGCACTCATCATTGAGCTTGAGGAATTCCAAGGAATTGATCTCTATGTTACTCTCGCTCCGCCGAGCTGCGATGGCCGAGAGGTTAAGGCGTTGGACTTGAAATCCAATGGGGTTTCCCCGCGCAGGTTCGACTCCTGCTTGCAGCGTGAGTGTCTTGTTGGGCGTGTGGAAAGAGAGAGTGTGCTCTCTTCCTGCTAGCCAGTTTTAAATATGCTTCTCATGCCATTTGCAACTTTGTGCTGCCAAACTTTAGCAGTCCTAACTGATCCTGAAATAGTCCCAGGAATTGAGTTACAAATGGCTGCTTCGTCGTTACAATGTGTTGGCATGGAAATGCAGTGGGGTCTCTTGCAGCTTAGAGGATTAACTTGCCTCTCTAATGTGATTTGTGATGAGACCTTATGCCACCAGTGGGGAGAGCTTGCACTCACAGGTGCTTCATCCAAAGATCTTCATGCAACATAGTGATGTCTTGTTTCAGGTAAAAGAAAAAGTGCCACATTCTTTCATGGCCGGTCACTGGTTGCTCCGCCTTGCGCTAAAAGAGGGTCTCCCCGTCGGGGAATCGAACCCCGGTCTTCCGCGTGACAGGCGGAGATACTATCCACTATACTATCGAGGACACGTGCTGTGTCTCGCAGTGATGCTGAGTCAGGTGACGTGCACTTGTCCCCTTGATTTTAAAGTACTCTGAATCATTGTGCCTGCAAGGAGATGGTAAAAAGAACACATTGTGGTGATATTGACTCACTGTTGCCACTCCTCTTTTACCATCGTCAGTTTGTGGACTTATGATAGGAAAAACTCAAAGAATCTTGGTGACCTACAGGTTTGATTCATCTGCCTTCCTAGTTAAGTCATGCGAACCATTTGCTGCAAAATTGGCTTTAGCTACATTGGCAATTCATTTTGTCTTCGTATTCCAGTGCATTGTACCGAACTGCAATATCCATCTTAGATCAACTGAGATTTTGCATTTCTCTCTTTCCCACATGCAAGTTCTGAATTTCTTGGCACACATTACTGCTTTGCATCTACTAAAAGCACTCCAGAGAAAGCTTCACTTCATACCTTCATGAGGTAGCTGTCGTTTGTACTTGTATTTTGGTGGTATTTTTGTTTTTTTTTTGTTTGTGTGCGTTGTTTGTCTACTCTTGGAACATCCTGTGATTGGTTAGGGTAGGATTAGAGTTTAATTATGTTGGCCTCAGATTCTGGTTAATTCCAGGCTTCTTGTGCTAACCTTGTTGTTTGTTAGCTGTTGTTGGCAGTAATTAGTTGCTGCAGGTGCACTTGCCGCCATGCTCCAAGGAGTGAATTGGGGGCGGATACATTTTTTCTCCAGCTTTGTTAGTTCTTCCTCAGCCTCGCTTCTTCTTTCCTAGCCTCGTTAGCGCAGTAGGTAGCGCGTCAGTCTCATAATCTGAAGGTCGTGAGTTCGACCCTCACACGGGGTAGCAGAAGCTTTTTGAAAAGATTGACGAGCCCCCAAAAGATGCTCAAACGCTCTTTCCTTATTCACTCGCATGCTGAGCACACCCCCTACCTGAAAATAGTATTGGCACATGACTCTTACAGGTCATCCCTAGTTGATTCAAGCTGTGCTTTTTCTTTTGTAAATTCGCGTGTACACAGCAAGTTGTGTTGCATCCAATTCAATTCTCTCCACTGACCGTTCAGTCAATACCTTGATGGCGTCTGTATTGACACCTCTACTGAGACATCAAGCTGCCTCTTTGGAGCATGTTCGCTCCCAGATCAAACTGCAGTGTCGTGGTGCCAACACAGAATAATGGACCACGTCGGACACTTTTCACTTTTGATTCTTTTTGATTCACTTTTGATGACACGCTTTTGAATACCTGATCACCTGGAATTGGTACCAGCTTGAAGTTAATAGTGAGTAGACTTATGGAGATTCATTTATTTGAATTTTCTTCTCAAGCCATTTGCAACTCAGAAGCAATGACACTTGTGCACTCATCATTGAGCTTGAGGAATTCCAAGGAATTGATCTCTATGTTACTCTCGCTCCGCCGAGCTGCGATGGCCGAGAGGTTAAGGCGTTGGACTTGAAATCCAATGGGGTTTCCCCGCGCAGGTTCGACTCCTGCTTGCAGCGTGAGTGTCTTGTTGGGCGTGTGGAAAGAGAGAGTGTGCTCTCTTCCTGCTAGCCAGTTTTAAATATGCTTCTCATGCCATTTGCAACTTTGTGCTGCCAAACTTTAGCAGTCCTAACTGATCCTGAAATAGTCCCAGGAATTGAGTTACAAATGGCTGCTTCGTCGTTACAATGTGTTGGCATGGAAATGCAGTGGGGTCTCTTGCAGCTTAGAGGATTAACTTGCCTCTCTAATGTGATTTGTGATGAGACCTTATGCCACCAGTGGGGAGAGCTTGCACTCACAGGTGCTTCATCCAAAGATCTTCATGCAACATAGTGATGTCTTGTTTCAGGTAAAAGAAAAAGTGCCACATTCTTTCATGGCCGGTCACTGGTTGCTCCGCCTTGCGCTAAAAGAGGGTCTCCCCGTCGGGGAATCGAACCCCGGTCTTCCGCGTGACAGGCGGAGATACTATCCACTATACTATCGAGGACACGTGCTGTGTCTCGCAGTGATGCTGAGTCAGGTGACGTGCACTTGTCCCCTTGATTTTAAAGTACTCTGAATCATTGTGCCTGCAAGGAGATGGTAAAAAGAACACATTGTGGTGATATTGACTCACTGTTGCCACTCCTCTTTTACCATCGTCAGTTTGTGGACTTATGATAGGAAAAACTCAAAGAATCTTGGTGACCTACAGGTTTGATTCATCTGCCTTCCTAGTTAAGTCATGCGAACCATTTGCTGCAAAATTGGCTTTAGCTACATTGGCAATTCATTTTGTCTTCGTATTCCAGTGCATTGTACCGAACTGCAATATCCATCTTAGATCAACTGAGATTTTGCATTTCTCTCTTTCCCACATGCAAGTTCTGAATTTCTTGGCACACATTACTGCTTTGCATCTACTAAAAGCACTCCAGAGAAAGCTTCACTTCATACCTTCATGAGGTAGCTGTCGTTTGTACTTGTATTTTGGTGGTATTTTTGTTTTTTTTTTGTTTGTGTGCGTTGTTTGTCTACTCTTGGAACATCCTGTGATTGGTTAGGGTAGGATTAGAGTTTAATTATGTTGGCCTCAGATTCTGGTTAATTCCAGGCTTCTTGTGCTAACCTTGTTGTTTGTTAGCTGTTGTTGGCAGTAATTAGTTGCTGCAGGTGCACTTGCCGCCATGCTCCAAGGAGTGAATTGGGGGCGGATACATTTTTTCTCCAGCTTTGTTAGTTCTTCCTCAGCCTCGCTTCTTCTTTCCTAGCCTCGTTAGCGCAGTAGGTAGCGCGTCAGTCTCATAATCTGAAGGTCGTGAGTTCGACCCTCACACGGGGTAGCAGAAGCTTTTTGAAAAGATTGACGAGCCCCCAAAAGATGCTCAAACGCTCTTTCCTTATTCACTCGCATGCTGAGCACACCCCCTACCTGAAAATAGTATTGGCACATGACTCTTACAGGTCATCCCTAGTTGATTCAAGCTGTGCTTTTTCTTTTGTAAATTCGCGTGTACACAGCAAGTTGTGTTGCATCCAATTCAATTCTCTCCACTGACCGTTCAGTCAATACCTTGATGGCGTCTGTATTGACACCTCTACTGAGACATCAAGCTGCCTCTTTGGAGCATGTTCGCTCCCAGATCAAACTGCAGTGTCGTGGTGCCAACACAGAATAATGGACCACGTCGGACACTTTTCACTTTTGATTCTTTTTGATTCACTTTTGATGACACGCTTTTGAATACCTGATCACCTGGAATTGGTACCAGCTTGAAGTTAATAGTGAGTAGACTTATGGAGATTCATTTATTTGAATTTTCTTCTCAAGCCATTTGCAACTCAGAAGCAATGACACTTGTGCACTCATCATTGAGCTTGAGGAAGTCCAAGGAATTGATCTCTATGTTACTCTCGCTCCGCCGAGCTGCGATGGCCGAGAGGTTAAGGCGTTGGACTTGAAATCCAATGGGGTTTCCCCGCGCAGGTTCGACTCCTGCTTGCAGCGTGAGTGTCTTGTTGGGCGTGTGGAAAGAGAGAGTGTGCTCTCTTCCTGCTAGCCAGTTTTAAATATGCTTCTCATGCCATTTGCAACTTTGTGCTGCCAAACTTTAGCAGTCCTAACTGATCCTGAAATAGTCCCAGGAATTGAGTTACAAATGGCTGCTTCGTCGTTACAATGTGTTGGCATGGAAATGCAGTGGGGTCTCTTGCAGCGTAGAGGATTAACTTGCCTCTCTAATGTGATTTGTGATGAGACCTTATGCCACCAGTGGGGAGAGCTCGCACTCACAGGTGCTTCATCCAAAGATCTTCATGCAACATAGCGATGTCTTGTTTCAGGTAAAAGAAAAAGTGCCACATTCTTTCATGGCCGGTCACTGGTTGCTCCGCCTTGCGCTAAAAGAGGGTCTCCCCGTCGGGGAATCGAACCCCGGTCTTCCGCGTGACAGGCGGAGATACTATCCACTATACTAACGAGGACACGTGCTGTGTCTCGCAGTGATGCTGAGTCAGGTGACGTGCACTTGTCCCCTTGATTTTAAAGTACTCTGAATCATTGTGCCTGCAAGGAGGTGGTAAAAAGAACACATTGTGGTGATATTGACTCACTGTTGCCACTCCTCTTTTACCATCGTCAGTTTGTGGACTTATGATAGGAAAAACTCAAAGAATCTTGGTGACCTACAAGTTTGATTCATCTGCCTTCCTAGTTAAGTCATGCAAACCATTTGCTGCAAAATTGGCTTTAGCTACATTGGCAATTCATTTTGTCTTCGTATTCCAGTGCATTGTACCGAACTGCAATATCCATCTTAGATCAACTGAGATTTTGCATTTCTCTCTTTCCCACATGCAAGTTCTGAATTTCTTGGCACACATTACTGCTTTGCATCTACTAAAAGCACTCCAGAGAAAGCTTCACTTCATACCTTCATGAGGTAGCTGTCGTTTGTACTTGTATTTTGGTGGTATTTTTGTTTTTTTTTTTGTTTGTGTGCGTTGTTTGTCTACTCTTGGAACATCCTGTGATTGGTTAGGGTAGGATTAGAGTTTAATTACGTTGGCCTCAGATTCTGGTTAATTCCAGGCTTCTTGTGCTAACCTTGTTGTTTGTTAGCTGTTGTTGGCAGTAATTAGTTGCTGCAGGTGCACTTGCCGCCATGCTCCAAGGAGTGAATTGGGGGCGGATACATTTTTTCTCCAGCTTTGTTAGTTCTTCCTCAGCCTCGCTTCTTCTTTCCTAGCCTCGTTAGCGCAGTAGGTAGCGCGTCAGTCTCATAATCTGAAGGTCGTGAGTTCGACCCTCACACGGGGTAGCAGAAGCTTTTTGAAAAGATTGACGAGCCCCCAAAAGATGCTCAAACGCTCTTTCCTTATTCACTCGCATGCTGAGCACACCCCCTACCTGAAAATAGTATTGGCACATGACTCTTACAGGTCATCCCTAGTTGATTCAAGCTGTGCTTTTTCTTTTGTAAATTCGCGTGTACACAGCAAGTTGTGTTGCATCCAATTCAATTCTCTCCACTGACCGTTCAGTCAATACCTTGATGGCGTCTGTATTGACACCTCTACTGAGACATCAAGCTGCCTCTTTGGAGCATGTTCGCTCCCAGATCAAACTGCAGTGTCGTGGTGCCAACACAGAATAATGGACCACGTCGGACACTTTTCACTTTTGATTCTTTTTGATTCACTTTTGATGACACGCTTTTGAATACCTGATCACCTGGAATTGGTACCAGCTTGAAGTTAATAGTGAGTAGACTTATGGAGATTCATTTATTTGAATTTTCTTCTCAAGCCATTTGCAACTCAGAAGCAATGACACTTGTGCACTCATCATTGAGCTTGAGGAAGTCCAAGGAATTGATCTCTATGTTACTCTCGCTCCGCCGAGCTGCGATGGCCGAGAGGTTAAGGCGTTGGACTTGAAATCCAATGGGGTTTCCCCGCGCAGGTTCGACTCCTGCTTGCAGCGTGAGTGTCTTGTTGGGCGTGTGGAAAGAGAGAGTGTGCTCTCTTCCTGCTAGCCAGTTTTAAATATGCTTCTCATGCCATTTGCAACTTTGTGCTGCCAAACTTTAGCAGTCCTAACTGATCCTGAAATAGTCCCAGGAATTGAGTTACAAATGGCTGCTTCGTCGTTACAATGTGTTGGCATGGAAATGCAGTGGGGTCTCTTGCAGCGTAGAGGATTAACTTGCCTCTCTAATGTGATTTGTGATGAGACCTTATGCCACCAGTGGGGAGAGCTCGCACTCACAGGTGCTTCATCCAAAGATCTTCATGCAACATAGCGATGTCTTGTTTCAGGTAAAAGAAAAAGTGCCACATTCTTTCATGGCCGGTCACTGGTTGCTCCGCCTTGCGCTAAAAGAGGGTCTCCCCGTCGGGGAATCGAACCCCGGTCTTCCGCGTGACAGGCGGAGATACTATCCACTATACTAACGAGGACACGTGCTGTGTCTCGCAGTGATGCTGAGTCAGGTGACGTGCACTTGTCCCCTTGATTTTAAAGTACTCTGAATCATTGTGCCTGCAAGGAGGTGGTAAAAAGAACACATTGTGGTGATATTGACTCACTGTTGCCACTCCTCTTTTCCCATCGTCAGTTTGTGGACTTATGATAGGAAAAACTCAAAGAATCTTGGTGACCTACAGGTTTGATTCATCTGCCTTCCTAGTTAAGTCATGCAAACCATTTGCTGCAAAATTGGCTTTAGCTACATTGGCAATTCATTTTGTCTTTGTATTCCAGTGCATTGTACCGAACTGCAATATCCATCTTAGATCAACTGAGATTTTGCATTTCTCTCTTTCCCACATGCAATTTCTGAATTTCTTGGCACACATTACTGCTTTGCATCTACTAAAAGCACTCCAGAGAAAGCTTCACTTCATACCTTCATGAGGTAGGTGTCGTTTGTACTTGTATTTTGGTGGTATTTTTGTTTTTTTTTTGTTTGTGTGCGTTGTTTGTCTACTCTTGGAACATCCTGTGATTGGTTAGGGTAGGATTAGAGTTTAATTACGTTGGCCTCAGATTCTGGTTAATTCCAGGCTTCTTGTGCTAACCTTGTTGTTTGTTAGCTGTTGTTGGCAGTAATTAGTTGCTGCAGGTGCACTTGCCGCCATGCTCCAAGGAGTGAATTGGGGGCGGATACATTTTTTCTCCAGCTTTGTTAGTTCTTCCTCAGCCTCGCTTCTTCTTTCCTAGCCTCGTTAGCGCAGTAGGTAGCGCGTCAGTCTCATAATCTGAAGGTCGTGAGTTCGACCCTCACACGGGGCAGCAGAAGCTTTTTGAAAAGATTGACGAGCCCCCAAAAGATGCTCAAACGCTCTTTCCTTATTCACTCGCATGCTGAGCACACCCCCTACCTGAAAATAGTATTGGCACATGACTCTTACAGGTCATCCCTAGTTGATTCAAGCTGTGCTTTTTCTTTTGTAAATTCGCGTGTACACAGCAAGTTGTGTTGCATCCAATTCAATTCTCTCCACTGACCGTTCAGTCAATACCTTGATGGCGTCTGTATTGACACCTCTACTGAGACATCAAGCTGCCTCTTTGGAGCATGTTCGCTCCCAGATCAAACTGCAGTGTCGTGGTGCCAACACAGAATAATGGACCACGTCGGACACTTTTCACTTTTGATTCTTTTTGATTCACTTTTGATGACACGCTTTTGAATACCTGATCACCTGGAATTGGTACCAGCTTGAAGTTAATAGTGAGTAGACTTATGGAGATTCATTTATTTGAATTTTCTTCTCAAGCCATTTGCAACTCAGAAGCAATGACACTTGTGCACTCATCATTGAGCTTGAGGAAGTCCAAGGAATTGATCTCTATGTTACTCTCGCTCCGCCGAGCTGCGATGGCCGAGAGGTTAAGGCGTTGGACTTGAAATCCAATGGGGTTTCCCCGCGCAGGTTCGACTCCTGCTTGCAGCGTGAGTGTCTTGTTGGGCGTGTGGAAAGAGAGAGTGTGCTCTCTTCCTGCTAGCCAGTTTTAAATATGCTTCTCATGCCATTTGCAACTTTGTGCTGCCAAACTTTAGCAGTCCTAACTGATCCTGAAATAGTCCCAGGAATTGAGTTACAAATGGCTGCTTCGTCGTTACAATGTGTTGGCATGGAAATGCAGTGGGGTCTCTTGCAGCGTAGAGGATTAACTTGCCTCTCTAATGTGATTTGTGATGAGACCTTATGCCACCAGTGGGGAGAGCTCGCACTCACAGGTGCTTCATCCAAAGATCTTCATGCAACATAGCGATGTCTTGTTTCAGGTAAAAGAAAAAGTGCCACATTCTTTCATGGCCGGTCACTGGTTGCTCCGCCTTGCGCTAAAAGAGGGTCTCCCCGTCGGGGAATCGAACCCCGGTCTTCCGCGTGACAGGCGGAGATACTATCCACTATACTAACGAGGACACGTGCTGTGTCTCGCAGTGATGCTGAGTCAGGTGACGTGCACTTGTCCCCTTGATTTTAAAGTACTCTGAATCATTGTGCCTGCAAGGAGGTGGTAAAAAGAACACATTGTGGTGATATTGACTCACTGTTGCCACTCCTCTTTTACCATCGTCAGTTTGTGGACTTATGATAGGAAAAACTCAAAGAATCTTGGTGACCTACAGGTTTGATTCATCTGCCTTCCTAGTTAAGTCATGCGAACCATTTGCTGCAAAATTGGCTTTAGCTACATTGGCAATTCATTTTGTCTTCGTATTCCAGTGCATTGTACCGAACTGCAATATCCATCTTAGATCAACTGAGATTTTGCATTTCTCTCTTTCCCACATGCAAGTTCTGAATTTCTTGGCACACATTACTGCTTTGCATCTACTAAAAGCACTCCAGAGAAAGCTTCACTTCATACCTTCATGAGGTAGCTGTCGTTTGTACTTGTATTTTGGTGGTATTTTTGTTTTTTTTTGTTTGTGTGCGTTGTTTGTCTACTCTTGGAACATCCTGTGATTGGTTAGGGTAGGATTAGAGTTTAATTACGTTGGCCTCAGATTCTGGTTAATTCCAGGCTTCTTGTGCTAACCTTGTTGTTTGTTAGCTGTTGTTGGCAGTAATTAGTTGCTGCAGGTGCACTTGCCGCCATGCTCCAAGGAGTGAATTGGGGGCGGATACATTTTTTCTCCAGCTTTGTTAGTTCTTCCTCAGCCTCGCTTCTTCTTTCCTAGCCTCGTTAGCGCAGTAGGTAGCGCGTCAGTCTCATAATCTGAAGGTCGTGAGTTCGACCCTCACACGGGGCAGCAGAAGCTTTTTGAAAAGATTGACGAGCCCCCAAAAGATGCTCAAACGCTCTTTCCTTATTCACTCGCATGCTGAGCACACCCCCTACCTGAAAATAGTATTGGCACATGACTCTTACAGGTCATCCCTAGTTGATTCAAGCTGTGCTTTTTCTTTTGTAAATTCGCGTGTACACAGCAAGTTGTGTTGCATCCAATTCAATTCTCTCCACTGACCGTTCAGTCAATACCTTGATGGCGTCTGTATTGACACCTCTACTGAGACATCAAGCTGCCTCTTTGGAGCATGTTCGCTCCCAGATCAAACTGCAGTGTCGTGGTGCCAACACAGAATAATGGACCACGTCGGACACTTTTCACTTTTGATTCTTTTTGATTCACTTTTGATGACACGCTTTTGAATACCTGATCACCTGGAATTGGTACCAGCTTGAAGTTAATAGTGAGTAGACTTATGGAGATTCATTTATTTGAATTTTCTTCTCAAGCCATTTGCAACTCAGAAGCAATGACACTTGTGCACTCATCATTGAGCTTGAGGAAGTCCAAGGAATTGATCTCTATGTTACTCTCGCTCCGCCGAGCTGCGATGGCCGAGAGGTTAAGGCGTTGGACTTGAAATCCAATGGGGTTTCCCCGCGCAGGTTCGACTCCTGCTTGCAGCGTGAGTGTCTTGTTGGGCGTGTGGAAAGAGAGAGTGTGCTCTCTTCCTGCTAGCCAGTTTTAAATATGCTTCTCATGCCATTTGCAACTTTGTGCTGCCAAACTTTAGCAGTCCTAACTGATCCTGAAATAGTCCCAGGAATTGAGTTACAAATGGCTGCTTCGTCGTTACAATGTGTTGGCATGGAAATGCAGTGGGGTCTCTTGCAGCGTAGAGGATTAACTTGCCTCTCTAATGTGATTTGTGATGAGACCTTATGCCACCAGTGGGGAGAGCTCGCACTCACAGGTGCTTCATCCAAAGATCTTCATGCAACATAGCGATGTCTTGTTTCAGGTAAAAGAAAAAGTGCCACATTCTTTCATGGCCGGTCACTGGTTGCTCCGCCTTGCGCTAAAAGAGGGTCTCCCCGTCGGGGAATCGAACCCCGGTCTTCCGCGTGACAGGCGGAGATACTATCCACTATACTAACGAGGACACGTGCTGTGTCTCGCAGTGATGCTGAGTCAGGTGACGTGCACTTGTCCCCTTGATTTTAAAGTACTCTGAATCATTGTGCCTGCAAGGAGGTGGTAAAAAGAACACATTGTGGTGATATTGACTCACTGTTGCCACTCCTCTTTTACCATCGTCAGTTTGTGGACTTATGATAGGAAAAACTCAAAGAATCTTGGTGACCTACAGGTTTGATTCATCTGCCTTCCTAGTTAAGTCATGCGAACCATTTGCTGCAAAATTGGCTTTAGCTACATTGGCAATTCATTTTGTCTTCGTATTCCAGTGCATTGTACCGAACTGCAATATCCATCTTAGATCAACTGAGATTTTGCATTTCTCTCTTTCCCACATGCAAGTTCTGAATTTCTTGGCACACATTACTGCTTTGCATCTACTAAAAGCACTCCAGAGAAAGCTTCACTTCATACCTTCATGAGGTAGCTGTCGTTTGTACTTGTATTTTGGTGGTATTTTTGTTTTTTTTTGTTTGTGTGCGTTGTTTGTCTACTCTTGGAACATCCTGTGATTGGTTAGGGTAGGATTAGAGTTTAATTACGTTGGCCTCAGATTCTGGTTAATTCCAGGCTTCTTGTGCTAACCTTGTTGTTTGTTAGCTGTTGTTGGCAGTAATTAGTTGCTGCAGGTGCACTTGCCGCCATGCTCCAAGGAGTGAATTGGGGGCGGATACATTTTTTCTCCAGCTTTGTTAGTTCTTCCTCAGCCTCGCTTCTTCTTTCCTAGCCTCGTTAGCGCAGTAGGTAGCGCGTCAGTCTCATAATCTGAAGGTCGTGAGTTCGACCCTCACACGGGGCAGCAGAAGCTTTTTGAAAAGATTGACGAGCCCCCAAAAGATGCTCAAACGCTCTTTCCTTATTCACTCGCATGCTGAGCACACCCCCTACCTGAAAATAGTATTGGCACATGACTCTTACAGGTCATCCCTAGTTGATTCAAGCTGTGCTTTTTCTTTTGTAAATTCGCGTGTACACAGCAAGTTGTGTTGCATCCAATTCAATTCTCTCCACTGACCGTTCAGTCAATACCTTGATGGCGTCTGTATTGACACCTCTACTGAGACATCAAGCTGCCTCTTTGGAGCATGTTCGCTCCCAGATCAAATTGCAGTGTCGTGGTGCCAACACAGAATAATGGACCACGTCGGACACTTTTCACTTTTGATTCTTTTTGATTCACTTTTGATGACACGCTTTTGAATACCTGATCACCTGGAATTGGTACCAGCTTGAAGTTAATAGTGAGTAGACTTATGGAGATTCATTTATTTGAATTTTCTACTCAAGCCATTTGCAACTCAGAAGCAATGACACTTGTGCACTCATCATTGAGCTTGAGGAAGTCCAAGGAATTGATCTCTATGTTACTCTCGCTCCTCCGAACTGCGATGGCCTAGAGGTTAAGGCGTTGGACTTGAAATCCAATGGGGTTTCCCCGCGCAGGTTCGACTCCTGCTTGCAGCGTGAGTGTCTTGTTGGGAGTGTGGAAAGAGAGAGTGTGCTCTCTTCCTGCTAGCCAGTTTTAAATATGCTTCTCATGCCATTTGCAACTTTGTGCTGCCAAACTTTAGCAGTCCTAACTGATCCTGAAATAGTCCCAGGAATTGAGTTACAAATGGCTGCTTTGTCGTTACAATGTGTTGGCATGGAAATGCAGTGGGGTCTCTTGCAGCGTAGAGGATTAACTTGCCTCTCTAATGTGATTTGTGATGAGACCTTATGCCACCAGTGGGGAGAGCTTGCACTCACAGGTGCTTCATCCAAAGATCTTCATGCAACATAGCGATGTCTTGTTTCAGGTAAAAGAAAAAGTGCCACATTCTTTCATGGCCGGTCACTGGTTGCTCCGCCTTGCGCTAAAAGAGGGTCTCCCCGTCGGGGAATCAAACCCCGGTCTTCCGCGTGACAGGCGGAGATACTATCCACTATACTAACGAGGACACGTGCTGTGTCTCGCAGTGATGCTGAGTCAGGTGACGTGCACTTGTCCCCTTGATTTTAAAGTACTCTGAATCATTGTGCCTGCAAGGAGGTGGTAAAAAGAACACATTGTGGTGATATTGACTCACTGTTGCCACTCCTCTTTTACCATCGTCAGTTTGTGGACTTATGATAGGAAAAACTCAAAGAATCTTGGTGACCTACAGGTTTGATTCATCTGCCTTCCTAGTTAAGTCATGCGAACCATTTGCTGCAAAATTGGCTTTAGCTACATTGGCAATTCATTTTGTCTTCGTATTCCAGTGCATTGTACCGAACTGCAATATCCATCTTAGATCAACTGAGATTTTGCATTTCTCTCTTTCCCACATGCAAGTTCTGAATTTCTTGGCACACATTACTGCTTTGCATCTACTAAAAGCACTCCAGAGAAAGCTTCACTTCATACCTTCATGAGGTAGCTGTCGTTTGTACTTGTATTTTGGTGGTATTTTTGTTTTTTTTTGTTTGTGTGCGTTGTTTGTCTACTCTTGGAACATCCTGTGATTGGTTAGGGTAGGATTAGAGTTTAATTACGTTGGCCTCAGATTCTGGTTAATTCCAGGCTTCTTGTGCTAAGCTTGTTGTTTGTTAGCTGTTGTTGGCAGTAATTAGTTGCTGCAGGTGCACTTGCCGCCATGCTCCAAGGAGTGAATTGGGGGCGGATACATTTTTTCTCCAGCTTTGTTAGTTCTTCCTCAGCCTCGCTTCTTCTTTCCTAGCCTCGTTAGCGCAGTAGGTAGCGCGTCAGTCTCATAATCTGAAGGTCGTGAGTTCGACCCTCACACGGGGCAGCAAAAGCTTTTTGAAAAGATTGACGGGCCCCCAAAAGATGCTCAAACGCTCTTTCCTTATTCACTCGCATGCTGAGCACACCCCCTACCTGAAAATAGTATTGGCACATGACTCTTACAGGTCATCCCTAGTTGATTCAAGCTGTGCTTTTTCTTTTGTAAATTCGCGTGTACACAGCAAGTTGTGTTGCATCCAATTCAATTCTCTCCACTGACCGTTCAGTCAATACCTTGATGGCGTCTGTATTGACACCTCTACTGAGACATCAAGCTGCCTCTTTGGAGCATGTTCGCTCCCAGATCAAATTGCAGTGTCGTGGTGCCAACACAGAATAATGGACCACGTCGGACACTTTTCACTTTTGATTCTTTTTGATTCACTTTTGATGACACGCTTTTGAATACCTGATCACCTGGAATTGGTACCAGCTTGAAGTTAATAGTGAGTAGACTTATGGAGATTCATTTATTTGAATTTTCTACTCAAGCCATTTGCAACTCAGAAGCAATGACACTTGTGCACTCATCATTGAGCTTGAGGAAGTCCAAGGAATTGATCTCTATGTTACTCTCGCTCCTCCGAACTGCGATGGCCTAGAGGTTAAGGCGTTGGACTTGAAATCCAATGGGGTTTCCCCGCGCAGGTTCGACTCCTGCTTGCAGCGTGAGTGTCTTGTTGGGAGTGTGGAAAGAGAGAGTGTGCTCTCTTCCTGCTAGCCAGTTTTAAATATGCTTCTCATGCCATTTGCAACTTTGTGCTGCCAAACTTTAGCAGTCCTAACTGATCCTGAAATAGTCCCAGGAATTGAGTTACAAATGGCTGCTTTGTCGTTACAATGTGTTGGCATGGAAATGCAGTGGGGTCTCTTGCAGCGTAGAGGATTAACTTGCCTCTCTAATGTGATTTGTGATGAGACCTTATGCCACCAGTGGGGAGAGCTTGCACTCACAGGTGCTTCATCCAAAGATCTTCATGCAACATAGCGATGTCTTGTTTCAGGTAAAAGAAAAAGTGCCACATTCTTTCATGGCTGGTCACTGGTTGCTCCGCCTTGCGCTAAAAGAGGGTCTCCCCGTCTGGGAATCGAACCCCGGTCTTCCGCGTGACAGGCGGAGATACTATCCACTATACTAACGAGGACACGTGCTGTGTCTTGCAGTGATGCTGAGTCAGGTGACGTGCACTTGTCCCCTTGATTTTAAAGTACTCTGAATCATTGTGCCTGCAAGGAGGTGGTAAAAAGAACACATTGTGGTGATATTGACTCACTGTTGCCACTCCTCTTTTACCATCGTCAGTTTGTGGACTTATGATAGGAAAAACTCAAAGAATCTTGGTGACCTACAAGTTTGATTCATCTGCCTTCCTAGTTAAGTCATGCAAACCATTTGCTGCAAAATTGGCTTTAGCTACATTGGCAATTCATTTTGTCTTCGTATTCCAGTGCATTGTACCGAACTGCAATATCCATCTTAGATCAACTGAGATTTTGCATTTCTCTCTTTCCCACATGCAAGTTCTGAATTTCTTGGCACACATTACTGCTTTGCATCTACTAAAAGCACTCCAGAGAAAGCTTCACTTCATACCTTCATGAGGTAGGTGTCGTTTGTACTTGTATTTTGGTGGTATTTTTGTTTTTTTTTTTGTTTGTGTGCGTTGTTTGTCTACTCTTGGAACATCCTGTGATTGGTTAGGGTAGGATTAGAGTTTAATTACGTTGGCCTCAGATTCTGGTTAATTCCAGGCTTCTTGTGCTAAGCTTGTTGTTTGTTAGCTGTTGTTGGCAGTAATTAGTTGCTGCAGGTGCACTTGCCGCCATGCTCCAAGGAGTGAATTGGGGGCGGATACATTTTTTCTCCAGCTTTGTTAGTTCTTCCTCAGCCTCGCTTCTTCTTTCCTAGCCTCGTTAGCGCAGTAGGTAGCGCGTCAGTCTCATAATCTGAAGGTCGTGAGTTCGACCCTCACACGGGGCAGCAAAAGCTTTTTGAAAAGATTGACGAGCCCCCAAAAGATGCTCAAACGCTCTTTCCTTATTCACTCGCATGCTGAGCACACCCCCTACCTGAAAATAGTATTGGCACATGACTCTTACAGGTCATCCCTAGTTGATTCAAGCTGTGCTTTTTCTTTTGTAAATTCGCGTGTACACAGCAAGTTGTGTTGCATCCAATTCAATTCTCTCCACTGACCGTTCAGTCAATACCTTGATGGCGTCTGTATTGACACCTCTACTGAGACATCAAGCTGCCTCTGGAGCATGTTCGCTCCCAGATCAAATTGCAGTGTCGTGGTGCCAACACAGAATAATGGACCACGTCGGACACTTTTCACTTTTGATTCTTTTTGATTCACTTTTGATGACACGCTTTTGAATACCTGATCACCTGGAATTGGTACCAGCTTGAAGTTAATAGTGAGTAGACTTATGGAGATTCATTTATTTGAATTTTCTACTCAAGCCATTTGCAACTCAGAAGCAATGACACTTGTGCACTCATCATTGAGCTTGAGGAAGTCCAAGGAATTGATCTCTATGTTACTCTCGCTCCTCCGAACTGCGATGGCCTAGAGGTTAAGGCGTTGGACTTGAAATCCAATGGGGTTTCCCCGCGCAGGTTCGACTCCTGCTTGCAGCGTGAGTGTCTTGTTGGGAGTGTGGAAAGAGAGAGTGTGCTCTCTTCCTGCTAGCCAGTTTTAAATATGCTTCTCATGCCATTTGCAACTTTGTGCTGCCAAACTTTAGCAGTCCTAACTGATCCTGAAATAGTCCCAGGAATTGAGTTACAAATGGCTGCTTTGTCGTTACAATGTGTTGGCATGGAAATGCAGTGGGGTCTCTTGCAGCGTAGAGGATTAACTTGCCTCTCTAATGTGATTTGTGATGAGACCTTATGCCACCAGTGGGGAGAGCTTGCACTCACAGGTGCTTCATCCAAAGATCTTCATGCAACATAGCGATGTCTTGTTTCAGGTAAAAGAAAAAGTGCCACATTCTTTCATGGCTGGTCACTGGTTGCTCCGCCTTGCGCTAAAAGAGGGTCTCCCCGTCTGGGAATCGAACCCCGGTCTTCCGCGTGACAGGCGGAGATACTATCCACTATACTAACGAGGACACGTGCTGTGTCTTGCAGTGATGCTGAGTCAGGTGACGTGCACTTGTCCCCTTGATTTTAAAGTACTCTGAATCATTGTGCCTGCAAGGAGGTGGTAAAAAGAACACATTGTGGTGATATTGACTCACTGTTGCCATTCCTCTTTTACCATCGTCAGTTTGTGGACTTATGATAGGAAAAACTCAAAGAATCTTGGTGACCTACAGGTTTGATTCATCTGCCTTCCTAGTTAAGTCATGCAAACCATTTGCTGCAAAATTGGCTTTAGCTACATTGGCAATTCATTTTGTCTTTGTATTCCAGTGCATTGTACCGAACTGCAATATCCATCTTAGATCAACTGAGATTTTGCATTTCTCTCTTTCCCACATGCAAGTTCTGAATTTCTTGGCACACATTACTGCTTTGCATCTACTAAAAGCACTCCAGAGAAAGCTTCACTTCATACCTTCATGAGGTAGGTGTCGTTTGTACTTGTATTTTGGTGGTATTTTTGTTTTTTTTTTTGTTTGTGTGCGTTGTTTGTCTACTCTTGGAACATCCTGTGATTGGTTAGGGTAGGATTAGAGTTTAATTACGTTGGCCTCAGATTCTGGTTAATTCCAGGCTTCTTGTGCTAACCTTGTTGTTTGTTAGCTGTTGTTGGCAGTAATTAGTTGCTGCAGGTGCACTTGCCGCCATGCTCCAAGGAGTGAATTGGGGGCGGATACATTTTTTCTCCAGCTTTGTTAGTTCTTCCTCAGCCTCGCTTCTTCTTTCCTAGCCTCGTTAGCGCAGTAGGTAGCGCGTCAGTCTCATAATCTGAAGGTCGTGAGTTCGACCCTCACACGGGGCAGCAGAAGCTTTTTGAAAAGATTGACGAGCCCCCAAAAGATGCTCAAACGCTCTTTCCTTATTCACTCGCATGCTGAGCACACCCCCTACCTGAAAATAGTATTGGCACATGACTCTTACAGGTCATCCCTAGTTGATTCAAGCTGTGCTTTTTCTTTTGTAAATTCGCGTGTGCACAGCAAGTTGTGTTGCATCCAATTCAATTCTCTCCACTGACCGTTCAGTCAATACCTTGATGGCGTCTGTATTGACACCTCTACTGAGACATCAAGCTGCCTCTTTGGAGCATGTTTGCTCCCAGATCAAACTGCAGTGTCGTGGTGCCAACACAGAATAATGGACCACGTCGGACACTTTTCACTTTTGATTCTTTTTGATTCACTTTTGATGACACGCTTTTGAATACCTGATCACTTGGAATTGGTACCAGCTTAAAGTTAATAGTGAGTAGACTTATGGAGATTCATTTATTTGAATTTTCTTCTCAAGCCATTTGCAACTCAGAAGCAATGACACTTGTGCACTCATCATTGAGCTTGAGGAAGTCCAAGGAATTGATCTCTATGTTACTCTCGCTCCGCCGAGCTGCGATGGCCGAGAGGTTAAGGCGTTGGACTTGAAATCCAATGGGGTTTCCCCGCGCAGGTTCGACTCCTGCTTGCAGCGTGAGTGTCTTGTTGGGCGTGTGGAAAGAGAGAGTGTGCTCTCTTCCTGCTAGCCAGTTTTAAATATGCTTCTCATGCCATTTGCAACTTTGTGCTGCCAAACTTTAGCAGTCCTAACTGATCCTGAAATAGTCCCAGGAATTGAGTTACAAATGGCTGCTTCGTCGTTACAATGTGTTGGCATGGAAATGCAGTGGGGTCTCTTGCAGCGTAGAGGATTAACTTGCCTCTCTAATGTGATTTGTGATGAGACCTTATGCCACCAGTGGGGAGAGCTCGCACTCACAGGTGCTTCATCCAAAGATCTTCATGCAACATAGCGATGTCTTGTTTCAGGTAAAAGAAAAAGTGCCACATTCTTTCATGGCCGGTCACTGGTTGCTCCGCCTTGCGCTAAAAGAGGGTCTCCCCGTCGGGGAATCAAACCCCGGTCTTCCGCGTGACAGGCGGAGATACTATCCACTATACTAACGAGGACACGTGCTGTGTCTCGCAGTGATGCTGAGTCAGGTGACGTGCACTTGTCCCCTTGATTTTAAAGTACTCTGAATCATTGTGCCTGCAAGGAGGTGGTAAAAAGAACACATTGTGGTGATATTGACTCACTGTTGCCACTCCTCTTTTACCATCGTCAGTTTGTGGACTTATGATAGGAAAAACTCAAAGAATCTTGGTGACCTACAGGTTTGATTCATCTGCCTTCCTAGTTAAGTCATGCGAACCATTTGCTGCAAAATTGGCTTTAGCTACATTGGCAATTCATTTTGTCTTCGTATTCCAGTGCATTGTACCGAACTGCAATATCCATCTTAGATCAACTGAGATTTTGCATTTCTCTCTTTCCCACATGCAAGTTCTGAATTTCTTGGCACACATTACTGCTTTGCATCTACTAAAAGCACTCCAGAGAAAGCTTCACTTCATACCTTCATGAGGTAGCTGTCGTTTGTACTTGTATTTTGGTGGTATTTTTGTTTTTTTTTGTTTGTGTGCGTTGTTTGTCTACTCTTGGAACATCCTGTGATTGGTTAGGGTAGGATTAGAGTTTAATTACGTTGGCCTCAGATTCTGGTTAATTCCAGGCTTCTTGTGCTAAGCTTGTTGTTTGTTAGCTGTTGTTGGCAGTAATTAGTTGCTGCAGGTGCACTTGCCGCCATGCTCCAAGGAGTGAATTGGGGGCGGATACATTTTTTCTCCAGCTTTGTTAGTTCTTCCTCAGCCTCGCTTCTTCTTTCCTAGCCTCGTTAGCGCAGTAGGTAGCGCGTCAGTCTCATAATCTGAAGGTCGTGAGTTCGACCCTCACACGGGGCAGCAAAAGCTTTTTGAAAAGATTGACGGGCCCCCAAAAGATGCTCAAACGCTCTTTCCTTATTCACTCGCATGCTGAGCACACCCCCTACCTGAAAATAGTATTGGCACATGACTCTTACAGGTCATCCCTAGTTGATTCAAGCTGTGCTTTTTCTTTTGTAAATTCGCGTGTACACAGCAAGTTGTGTTGCATCCAATTCAATTCTCTCCACTGACCGTTCAGTCAATACCTTGATGGCGTCTGTATTGACACCTCTACTGAGACATCAAGCTGCCTCTTTGGAGCATGTTCGCTCCCAGATCAAATTGCAGTGTCGTGGTGCCAACACAGAATAATGGACCACGTCGGACACTTTTCACTTTTGATTCTTTTTGATTCACTTTTGATGACACGCTTTTGAATACCTGATCACCTGGAATTGGTACCAGCTTGAAGTTAATAGTGAGTAGACTTATGGAGATTCATTTATTTGAATTTTCTACTCAAGCCATTTGCAACTCAGAAGCAATGACACTTGTGCACTCATCATTGAGCTTGAGGAAGTCCAAGGAATTGATCTCTATGTTACTCTCGCTCCTCCGAACTGCGATGGCCTAGAGGTTAAGGCGTTGGACTTGAAATCCAATGGGGTTTCCCCGCGCAGGTTCGACTCCTGCTTGCAGCGTGAGTGTCTTGTTGGGAGTGTGGAAAGAGAGAGTGTGCTCTCTTCCTGCTAGCCAGTTTTAAATATGCTTCTCATGCCATTTGCAACTTTGTGCTGCCAAACTTTAGCAGTCCTAACTGATCCTGAAATAGTCCCAGGAATTGAGTTACAAATGGCTGCTTTGTCGTTACAATGTGTTGGCATGGAAATGCAGTGGGGTCTCTTGCAGCGTAGAGGATTAACTTGCCTCTCTAATGTGATTTGTGATGAGACCTTATGCCACCAGTGGGGAGAGCTTGCACTCACAGGTGCTTCATCCAAAGATCTTCATGCAACATAGCGATGTCTTGTTTCAGGTAAAAGAAAAAGTGCCACATTCTTTCATGGCCGGTCACTGGTTGCTCCGCCTTGCGCTAAAAGAGGGTCTCCCCGTCGGGGAATCGAACCCCGGTCTTCCGCGTGACAGGCGGAGATACTATCCACTATACTAACGAGGACACGTGCTGTGTCTCGCAGTGATGCTGAGTCAGGTGACGTGCACTTGTCCCCTTGATTTTAAAGTACTCTGAATCATTGTGCCTGCAAGGAGATGGTAAAAAGAACACATTGTGGTGATATTGACTCACTGTTGCCACTCCTCTTTTACCATCGTCAGTTTGTGGACTTATGATAGGAAAAACTCAAAGAATCTTGGTGACCTACAGGTTTGATTCATCTGCCTTCCTAGTTAAGTCATGCGAACCATTTGCTGCAAAATTGGCTTTAGCTACATTGGCAATTCATTTTGTCTTCGTATTCCAGTGCATTGTACCGAACTGCAATATCCATCTTAGATCAACTGAGATTTTGCATTTCTCTCTTTCCCACATGCAAGTTCTGAATTTCTTGGCACACATTACTGCTTTGCATCTACTAAAAGCACTCCAGAGAAAGCTTCACTTCATACCTTCATGAGGTAGGTGTCGTTTGTACTTGTATTTTGGTGGTATTTTTGTTTTTTTTTTGTTTGTGTGCGTTGTTTGTCTACTCTTGGAACATCCTGTGATTGGTTAGGGTAGGATTAGAGTTTAATTACGTTGGCCTCAGATTCTGGTTAATTCCAGGCTTCTTGTGCTAACCTTGTTGTTTGTTAGCTGTTGTTGGCAGTAATTAGTTGCTGCAGGTGCACTTGCCGCCATGCTCCAAGGAGTGAATTGGGGGCGGATACATTTTTTCTCCAGCTTTGTTAGTTCTTCCTCAGCCTCGCTTCTTCTTTCCTAGCCTCGTTAGCGCAGTAGGTAGCGCGTCAGTCTCATAATCTGAAGGTCGTGAGTTCGACCCTCACACGGGGTAGCAGAAGCTTTTTGAAAAGATTGACGAGCCCCCAAAAGATGCTCAAACGCTCTTTCCTTATTCACTCGCATGCTGAGCACACCCCCTACCTGAAAATAGTATTGGCACATGACTCTTACAGGTCATCCCTAGTTGATTCAAGCTGTGCTTTTTCTTTTGTAAATTCGCGTGTACACAGCAAGTTGTGTTGCATCCAATTCAATTCTCTCCACTGACCGTTCAGTCAATACCTTGATGGCGTCTGTATTGACACCTCTACTGAGACATCAAGCTGCCTCTTTGGAGCATGTTCGCTCCCAGATCAAACTGCAGTGTCGTGGTGCCAACACAGAATAATGGACCACGTCGGACACTTTTCACTTTTGATTCTTTTTGATTCACTTTTGATGACACGCTTTTGAATACCTGATCACCTGGAATTGGTACCAGCTTGAAGTTAATAGTGAGTAGACTTATGGAGATTCATTTATTTGAATTTTCTTCTCAAGCCATTTGCAACTCAGAAGCAATGACACTTGTGCACTCATCATTGAGCTTGAGGAAGTCCAAGGAATTGATCTCTATGTTACTCTCGCTCCGCCGAGCTGCGATGGCCGAGAGGTTAAGGCGTTGGACTTGAAATCCAATGGGGTTTCCCCGCGCAGGTTCGACTCCTGCTTGCAGCGTGAGTGTCTTGTTGGGCGTGTGGAAAGAGAGAGTGTGCTCTCTTCCTGCTAGCCAGTTTTAAATATGCTTCTCATGCCATTTGCAACTTTGTGCTGCCAAACTTTAGCAGTCCTAACTGATCCTGAAATAGTCCCAGGAATTGAGTTACAAATGGCTGCTTCGTCGTTACAATGTGTTGGCATGGAAATGCAGTGGGGTCTCTTGCAGCGTAGAGGATTAACTTGCCTCTCTAATGTGATTTGTGATGAGACCTTATGCCACCAGTGGGGAGAGCTTGCACTCACAGGTGCTTCATCCAAAGATCTTCATGCAACATAGCGATGTCTTGTTTCAGGTAAAAGAAAAAGTGCCACATTCTTTCATGGCCGGTCACTGGTTGCTCCGCCTTGCGCTAAAAGAGGGTCTCCCCGTCGGGGAATCGAACCCCGGTCTTCCGCGTGACAGGCGGAGATACTATCCACTATACTAACGAGGACACGTGCTGTGTCTCGCAGTGATGCTGAGTCAGGTGACGTGCACTTGTCCCCTTGATTTTAAAGTACTCTGAATCATTGTGCCTGCAAGGAGATGGTAAAAAGAACACATTGTGGTGATATTGACTCACTGTTGCCACTCCTCTTTTACCATCGTCAGTTTGTGGACTTATGATAGGAAAAACTCAAAGAATCTTGGTGACCTACAGGTTTGATTCATCTGCCTTCCTAGTTAAGTCATGCGAACCATTTGCTGCAAAATTGGCTTTAGCTACATTGGCAATTCATTTTGTCTTCGTATTCCAGTGCATTGTACCGAACTGCAATATCCATCTTAGATCAACTGAGATTTTGCATTTCTCTCTTTCCCACATGCAAGTTCTGAATTTCTTGGCACACATTACTGCTTTGCATCTACTAAAAGCACTCCAGAGAAAGCTTCACTTCATACCTTCATGAGGTAGGTGTCGTTTGTACTTGTATTTTGGTGGTAATTTTTGTTTTTTTTTTGTTTGTGTGCGTTGTTTGTCTACTCTTGGAACATCCTGTGATTGGTTAGGGTAGGATTAGAGTTTAATTACGTTGGCCTCAGATTCTGGTTAATTCCAGGCTTCTTGTGCTAACCTTGTTGTTTGTTAGCTGTTGTTGGCAGTAATTAGTTGCTGCAGGTGCACTTGCCGCCATGCTCCAAGGAGTGAATTGGGGGCGGATACATTTTTTCTCCAGCTTTGTTAGTTCTTCCTCAGCCTCGCTTCTTCTTTCCTAGCCTCGTTAGCGCAGTAGGTAGCGCGTCAGTCTCATAATCTGAAGGTCGTGAGTTCGACCCTCACACGGGGTAGCAGAAGCTTTTTGAAAAGATTGACGAGCCCCCAAAAGATGCTCAAACGCTCTTTCCTTATTCACTCGCATGCTGAGCACACCCCCTACCTGAAAATAGTATTGGCACATGACTCTTACAGGTCATCCCTAGTTGATTCAAGCTGTGCTTTTTCTTTTGTAAATTCGCGTGTACACAGCAAGTTGTGTTGCATCCAATTCAATTCTCTCCACTGACCGTTCAGTCAATACCTTGATGGCGTCTGTATTGACACCTCTACTGAGACATCAAGCTGCCTCTTTGGAGCATGTTCGCTCCCAGATCAAACTGCAGTGTCGTGGTGCCAACACAGAATAATGGACCACGTCGGACACTTTTCACTTTTGATTCTTTTTGATTCACTTTTGATGACACGCTTTTGAATACCTGATCACCTGGAATTGGTACCAGCTTGAAGTTAATAGTGAGTAGACTTATGGAGATTCATTTATTTGAATTTTCTTCTCAAGCCATTTGCAACTCAGAAGCAATGACACTTGTGCACTCATCATTGAGCTTGAGGAAGTCCAAGGAATTGATCTCTATGTTACTCTCGCTCCGCCGAGCTGCGATGGCCGAGAGGTTAAGGCGTTGGACTTGAAATCCAATGGGGTTTCCCCGCGCAGGTTCGACTCCTGCTTGCAGCGTGAGTGTCTTGTTGGGCGTGTGGAAAGAGAGAGTGTGCTCTCTTCCTGCTAGCCAGTTTTAAATATGCTTCTCATGCCATTTGCAACTTTGTGCTGCCAAACTTTAGCAGTCCTAACTGATCCTGAAATAGTCCCAGGAATTGAGTTACAAATGGCTGCTTCGTCGTTACAATGTGTTGGCATGGAAATGCAGTGGGGTCTCTTGCAGCGTAGAGGATTAACTTGCCTCTCTAATGTGATTTGTGATGAGACCTTATGCCACCAGTGGGGAGAGCTCGCACTCACAGGTGCTTCATCCAAAGATCTTCATGCAACATAGCGATGTCTTGTTTCAGGTAAAAGAAAAAGTGCCACATTCTTTCATGGCCGGTCACTGGTTGCTCCGCCTTGCGCTAAAAGAGGGTCTCCCCGTCGGGGAATCGAACCCCGGTCTTCCGCGTGACAGGCGGAGATACTATCCACTATACTAACGAGGACACGTGCTGTGTCTCGCAGTGATGCTGAGTCAGGTGACGTGCACTTGTCCCCTTGATTTTAAAGTACTCTGAATCATTGTGCCTGCAAGGAGATGGTAAAAAGAACACATTGTGGTGATATTGACTCACTGTTGCCACTCCTCTTTTACCATCGTCAGTTTGTGGACTTATGATAGGAAAAACTCAAAGAATCTTGGTGACCTACAGGTTTGATTCATCTGCCTTCCTAGTTAAGTCATGCGAACCATTTGCTGCAAAATTGGCTTTAGCTACATTGGCAATTCATTTTGTCTTCGTATTCCAGTGCATTGTACCGAACTGCAATATCCATCTTAGATCAACTGAGATTTTGCATTTCTCTCTTTCCCACATGCAAGTTCTGAATTTCTTGGCACACATTACTGCTTTGCATCTACTAAAAGCACTCCAGAGAAAGCTTCACTTCATACCTTCATGAGGTAGGTGTCGTTTGTACTTGTATTTTGGTGGTATTTTTGTTTTTTTTTTGTTTGTGTGCGTTGTTTGTCTACTCTTGGAACATCCTGTGATTGGTTAGGGTAGGATTAGAGTTTAATTACGTTGGCCTCAGATTCTGGTTAATTCCAGGCTTCTTGTGCTAACCTTGTTGTTTGTTAGCTGTTGTTGGCAGTAATTAGTTGCTGCAGGTGCACTTGCCGCCATGCTCCAAGGAGTGAATTGGGGGCGGATACATTTTTTCTCCAGCTTTGTTAGTTCTTCCTCAGCCTCGCTTCTTCTTTCCTAGCCTCGTTAGCGCAGTAGGTAGCGCGTCAGTCTCATAATCTGAAGGTCGTGAGTTCGACCCTCACACGGGGTAGCAGAAGCTTTTTGAAAAGATTGACGAGCCCCCAAAAGATGCTCAAACGCTCTTTCCTTATTCACTCGCATGCTGAGCACACCCCCTACCTGAAAATAGTATTGGCACATGACTCTTACAGGTCATCCCTAGTTGATTCAAGCTGTGCTTTTTCTTTTGTAAATTCGCGTGTACACAGCAAGTTGTGTTGCATCCAATTCAATTCTCTCCACTGACCGTTCAGTCAATACCTTGATGGCGTCTGTATTGACACCTCTACTGAGACATCAAGCTGCCTCTTTGGAGCATGTTCGCTCCCAGATCAAACTGCAGTGTCGTGGTGCCAACACAGAATAATGGACCACGTCGGACACTTTTCACTTTTGATTCTTTTTGATTCACTTTTGATGACACGCTTTTGAATACCTGATCACCTGGAATTGGTACCAGCTTGAAGTTAATAGTGAGTAGACTTATGGAGATTCATTTATTTGAATTTTCTTCTCAAGCCATTTGCAACTCAGAAGCAATGACACTTGTGCACTCATCATTGAGCTTGAGGAAGTCCAAGGAATTGATCTCTATGTTACTCTCGCTCCCCCGAGCTGCGATGGCCGAGAGGTTAAGGCGTTGGACTTGAAATCCAATGGGGTTTCCCCGCGCAGGTTCGACTCCTGCTTGCAGCGTGAGTGTCTTGTTGGGCGTGTGGAAAGAGAGAGTGTGCTCTCTTCCTGCTAGCCAGTTTTAAATATGCTTCTCATGCCATTTGCAACTTTGTGCTGCCAAACTTTAGCAGTCCTAACTGATCCTGAAATAGTCCCAGGAATTGAGTTACAAATGGCTGCTTCGTCGTTACAATGTGTTGGCATGGAAATGCAGTGGGGTCTCTTGCAGCGTAGAGGATTAACTTGCCTCTCTAATGTGATTTGTGATGAGACCTTATGCCACCAGTGGGGAGAGCTCGCACTCACAGGTGCTTCATCCAAAGATCTTCATGCAACATAGCGATGTCTTGTTTCAGGTAAAAGAAAAAGTGCCACATTCTTTCATGGCCGGTCACTGGTTGCTCCGCCTTGCGCTAAAAGAGGGTCTCCCCGTCGGGGAATCGAACCCCGGTCTTCCGCGTGACAGGCGGAGATACTATCCACTATACTAACGAGGACACGTGCTGTGTCTTGCAGTGATGCTGAGTCAGGTGACGTGCACTTGTCCCCTTGATTTTAAAGTACTCTGAATCATTGTGCCTGCAAGGAGGTGGTAAAAAGAACACATTGTGGTGATATTGACTCACTGTTGCCACTCCTCTTTTACCATCGTCAGTTTGTGGACTTATGATAGGAAAAACTCAAAGAATCTTGGTGACCTACAGGTTTGATTCATCTGCCTTCCTAGTTAAGTCATGCGAACCATTTGCTGCAAAATTGGCTTTAGCTACATTGGCAATTCATTTTGTCTTCGTATTCCAGTGCATTGTACCGAACTGCAATATCCATCTTAGATCAACTGAGATTTTGCATTTCTCTCTTTCCCACATGCAAGTTCTGAATTTCTTGGCACACATTACTGCTTTGCATCTACTAAAAGCACTCCAGAGAAAGCTTCACTTCATACCTTCATGAGGTAGGTGTCGTTTGTACTTGTATTTTGGTGGTATTTTTGTTTTTTTTTTTGTTTGTGTGCGTTGTTTGTCTACTCTTGGAACATCCTGTGATTGGTTAGGGTAGGATTAGAGTTTAATTACGTTGGCCTCAGATTCTGGTTAATTCCAGGCTTCTTGTGCTAACCTTGTTGTTTGTTAGCTGTTGTTGGCAGTAATTAGTTGCTGCAGGTGCACTTGCCGCCATGCTCCAAGGAGTGAATTGGGGGCGGATACATTTTTTCTCCAGCTTTGTTAGTTCTTCCTCAGCCTCGCTTCTTCTTTCCTACCCTCGTTAGCGCAGTAGGTAGCGCGTCAGTCTCATAATCTGAAGGTCGTGAGTTCGACCCTCACACGGGGCAGCAGAAGCTTTTTGAAAAGATTGACGAGCCCCCAAAAGATGCTCAAACGCTCTTTCCTTATTCACTCGCATGCTGAGCACACCCCCTACCTGAAAATAGTATTGGCACATGACTCTTACAGGTCATCCCTAGTTGATTCAAGCTGTGCTTTTTCTTTTGTAAATTCGCGTGTACACAGCAAGTTGTGTTGCATCCAATTCAATTCTCTCCACTGACCGTTCAGTCAATACCTTGATGGCGTCTGTATTGACACCTCTACTGAGACATCAAGCTGCCTCTTTGGAGCATGTTCGCTCCCAGATCAAACTGCAGTGTCGTGGTGCCAACACAGAATAATGGACCACGTCGGACACTTTTCACTTTTGATTCTTTTTGATTCACTTTTGATGACACGCTTTTGAATACCTGATCACCTGGAATTGGTACCAGCTTGAAGTTAATAGTGAGTAGACTTATGGAGATTCATTTATTTGAATTTTCTTCTCAAGCCATTTGCAACTCAGAAGCAATGACACTTGTGCACTCATCATTGAGCTTGAGGAAGTCCAAGGAATTGATCTCTATGTTACTCTCACTCCGCCGAGCTGCGATGGCCGAGAGGTTAAGGCGTTGGACTTGAAATCCAATGGGGTTTCCCCGCGCAGGTTCGACTCCTGCTTGCAGCGTGAGTGTCTTGTTGGGCGTGTGGAAAGAGAGAGTGTGCTCTCTTCCTGCTAGCCAGTTTTAAATATGCTTCTCATGCCATTTGCAACTTTGTGCTGCCAAACTTTAGCAGTCCTAACTGATCCTGAAATAGTCCCAGGAATTGAGTTACAAATGGCTGCTTCGTCGTTACAATGTGTTGGCATGGAAATGCAGTGGGGTCTCTTGCAGCGTAGAGGATTAACTTGCCTCTCTAATGTGATTTGTGATGAGACCTTATGCCACCAGTGGGGAGAGCTCGCACTCACAGGTGCTTCATCCAAAGATCTTCATGCAACATAGCGATGTCTTGTTTCAGGTAAAAGAAAAAGTGCCACATTCTTTCATGGCCGGTCACTGGTTGCTCCGCCTTGCGCTAAAAGAGGGTCTCCCCGTCGGGGAATCGAACCCCGGTCTTCCGCGTGACAGGCGGAGATACTATCCACTATACTAACGAGGACACGTGCTGTGTCTCGCAGTGATGCTGAGTCAGGTGACGTGCACTTGTCCCCTTGATTTTAAAGTACTCTGAATCATTGTGCCTGCAAGGAGATGGTAAAAAGAACACATTGTGGTGATATTGACTCACTGTTGCCACTCCTCTTTTACCATCGTCAGTTTGTGGACTTATGATAGGAAAAACTCAAAGAATCTTGGTGACCTACAGGTTTGATTCATCTGCCTTCCTAGTTAAGTCATGCGAACCATTTGCTGCAAAATTGGCTTTAGCTACATTGGCAATTCATTTTGTCTTCGTATTCCAGTGCATTGTACCGAACTGCAATATCCATCTTAGATCAACTGAGATTTTGCATTTCTCTCTTTCCCACATGCAAGTTCTGAATTTCTTGGCACACATTACTGCTTTGCATCTACTAAAAGCACTCCAGAGAAAGCTTCACTTCATACCTTCATGAGGTAGGTGTCGTTTGTACTTGTATTTTGGTGGTATTTTTGTTTTTTTTTTGTTTGTGTGCGTTGTTTGTCTACTCTTGGAACATCCTGTGATTGGTTAGGGTAGGATTAGAGTTTAATTACGTTGGCCTCAGATTCTGGTTAATTCCAGGCTTCTTGTGCTAACCTTGTTGTTTGTTAGCTGTTGTTGGCAGTAATTAGTTGCTGCAGGTGCACTTGCCGCCATGCTCCAAGGAGTGAATTGGGGGCGGATACATTTTTTCTCCAGCTTTGTTAGTTCTTCCTCAGCCTCGCTTCTTCTTTCCTAGCCTCGTTAGCGCAGTAGGTAGCGCGTCAGTCTCATAATCTGAAGGTCGTGAGTTCGACCCTCACACGGGGTAGCAGAAGCTTTTTGAAAAGATTGACGAGCCCCCAAAAGATGCTCAAACGCTCTTTCCTTATTCACTCGCATGCTGAGCACACCCCCTACCTGAAAATAGTATTGGCACATGACTCTTACAGGTCATCCCTAGTTGATTCAAGCTGTGCTTTTTCTTTTGTAAATTCGCGTGTACACAGCAAGTTGTGTTGCATCCAATTCAATTCTCTCCACTGACCGTTCAGTCAATACCTTGATGGCGTCTGTATTGACACCTCTACTGAGACATCAAGCTGCCTCTTTGGAGCATGTTCGCTCCCAGATCAAACTGCAGTGTCGTGGTGCCAACACAGAATAATGGACCACGTCGGACACTTTTCACTTTTGATTCTTTTTGATTCACTTTTGATGACACGCTTTTGAATACCTGATCACCTGGAATTGGTACCAGCTTGAAGTTAATAGTGAGTAGACTTATGGAGATTCATTTATTTGAATTTTCTTCTCAAGCCATTTGCAACTCAGAAGCAATGACACTTGTGCACTCATCATTGAGCTTGAGGAAGTCCAAGGAATTGATCTCTATGTTACTCTCGCTCCGCCGAGCTGCGATGGCCGAGAGGTTAAGGCGTTGGACTTGAAATCCAATGGGGTTTCCCCGCGCAGGTTCGACTCCTGCTTGCAGCGTGAGTGTCTTGTTGGGCGTGTGGAAAGAGAGAGTGTGCTCTCTTCCTGCTAGCCAGTTTTAAATATGCTTCTCATGCCATTTGCAACTTTGTGCTGCCAAACTTTAGCAGTCCTAACTGATCCTGAAATAGTCCCAGGAATTGAGTTACAAATGGCTGCTTCGTCGTTACAATGTGTTGGCATGGAAATGCAGTGGGGTCTCTTGCAGCGTAGAGGATTAACTTGCCTCTCTAATGTGATTTGTGATGAGACCTTATGCCACCAGTGGGGAGAGCTCGCACTCACAGGTGCTTCATCCAAAGATCTTCATGCAACATAGCGATGTCTTGTTTCAGGTAAAAGAAAAAGTGCCACATTCTTTCATGGCCGGTCACTGGTTGCTCCGCCTTGCGCTAAAAGAGGGTCTCCCCGTCGGGGAATCGAACCCCGGTCTTCCGCGTGACAGGCGGAGATACTATCCACTATACTAACGAGGACACGTGCTGTGTCTCGCAGTGATGCTGAGTCAGGTGACGTGCACTTGTCCCCTTGATTTTAAAGTACTCTGAATCATTGTGCCTGCAAGGAGGTGGTAAAAAGAACACATTGTGGTGATATTGACTCACTGTTGCCACTCCTCTTTTACCATCGTCAGTTTGTGGACTTATGATAGGAAAAACTCAAAGAATCTTGGTGACCTACAGGTTTGATTCATCTGCCTTCCTAGTTAAGTCATGCAAACCATTTGCTGCAAAATTGGCTTTAGCTACATTGGCAATTCATTTTGTCTTTGTATTCCAGTGCATTGTACCGAACTGCAATATCCATCTTAGATCAACTGAGATTTTGCATTTCTCTCTTTCCCACATGCAAGTTCTGAATTTCTTGGCACACATTACTGCTTTGCATCTACTAAAAGCACTCCAGAGAAAGCTTCACTTCATACCTTCATGAGGTAGGTGTCGTTTGTACTTGTATTTTGGTGGTATTTTTGTTTTTTTTTTGTTTGTGTGCGTTGTTTGTCTACTCTTGGAACATCCTGTGATTGGTTAGGGTAGGATTAGAGTTTAATTACGTTGGCCTCAGATTCTGGTTAATTCCAGGCTTCTTGTGCTAACCTTGTTGTTTGTTAGCTGTTGTTGGCAGTAATTAGTTGCTGCAGGTGCACTTGCCGCCATGCTCCAAGGAGTGAATTGGGGGCGGATACATTTTTTCTCCAGCTTTGTTAGTTCTTCCTCAGCCTCGCTTCTTCTTTCCTAGCCTCGTTAGCGCAGTAGGTAGCGCGTCAGTCTCATAATCTGAAGGTCGTGAGTTCGACCCTCACACGGGGCAGCAGAAGCTTTTTGAAAAGATTGACGAGCCCCCAAAAGATGCTCAAACGCTCTTTCCTTATTCACTCGCATGCTGAGCACACCCCCTACCTGAAAATAGTATTGGCACATGACTCTTACAGGTCATCCCTAGTTGATTCAAGCTGTGCTTTTTCTTTTGTAAATTCGCGTGTACACAGCAAGTTGTGTTGCATCCAATTCAATTCTCTCCACTGACCGTTCAGTCAATACCTTGATGGCGTCTGTATTGACACCTCTACTGAGACATCAAGCTGCCTCTTTGGAGCATGTTTGCTCCCAGATCAAACTGCAGTGTCGTGGTGCCAACACAGAATAATGGACCACGTCGGACACTTTTCACTTTTGATTCTTTTTGATTCACTTTTGATGACACGCTTTTGAATACCTGATCACTTGGAATTGGTACCAGCTTGAAGTTAATAGTGAGTAGACTTATGGAGATTCATTTATTTGAATTTTCTTCTCAAGCCATTTGCAACTCAGAAGCAATGACACTTGTGCACTCATCATTGAGCTTGAGGAAGTCCAAGGAATTGATCTCTATGTTACTCTCGCTCCGCCGAGCTGCGATGGCCGAGAGGTTAAGGCGTTGGACTTGAAATCCAATGGGGTTTCCCCGCGCAGGTTCGACTCCTGCTTGCAGCGTGAGTGTCTTGTTGGGCGTGTGGAAAGAGAGAGTGTGCTCTCTTCCTGCTAGCCAGTTTTAAATATGCTTCTCATGCCATTTGCAACTTTGTGCTGCCAAACTTTAGCAGTCCTAACTGATCCTGAAATAGTCCCAGGAATTGAGTTACAAATGGCTGCTTCGTCGTTACAATGTGTTGGCATGGAAATGCAGTGGGGTCTCTTGCAGCGTAGAGGATTAACTTGCCTCTCTAATGTGATTTGTGATGAGACCTTATGCCACCAGTGGGGAGAGCTCGCACTCACAGGTGCTTCATCCAAAGATCTTCATGCAACATAGCGATGTCTTGTTTCAGGTAAAAGAAAAAGTGCCACATTCTTTCATGGCCGGTCACTGGTTGCTCCGCCTTGCGCTAAAAGAGGGTCTCCCCGTCGGGGAATCGAACCCCGGTCTTCCGCGTGACAGGCGGAGATACTATCCACTATACTAACGAGGACACGTGCTGTGTCTCGCAGTGATGCTGAGTCAGGTGACGTGCACTTGTCCCCTTGATTTTAAAGTACTCTGAATCATTGTGCCTGCAAGGAGGTGGTAAAAAGAACACATTGTGGTGATATTGACTCACTGTTGCCACTCCTCTTTTACCATCGTCAGTTTGTGGACTTATGATAGGAAAAACTCAAAGAATCTTGGTGACCTACAGGTTTGATTCATCTGCCTTCCTAGTTAAGTCATGCGAACCATTTGCTGCAAAATTGGCTTTAGCTACATTGGCAATTCATTTTGTCTTCGTATTCCAGTGCATTGTAGCGAACTGCAATATCCATCTTAGATCAACTGAGATTTTGCATTTCTCTCTTTCCCACATGCAAGTTCTGAATTTCTTGGCACACATTACTGCTTTGCATCTACTAAAAGCACTCCAGAGAAAGCTTCACTTCATACCTTCATGAGGTAGCTGTCGTTTGTACTTGTATTTTGGTGGTATTTTTGTTTTTTTTTGTTTGTGTGCGTTGTTTGTCTACTCTTGGAACATCCTGTGATTGTTTAGGGTAGGATTAGAGTTTAATTACGTTGGCCTCAGATTCTGGTTAATTCCAGGCTTCTTGTGCTAAGCTTGTTGTTTGTTAGCTGTTGTTGGCAGTAATTAGTTGCTGCAGGTGCACTTGCCGCCATGCTCCAAGGAGTGAATTGGGGGCGGATACATTTTTTCTCCAGCTTTGTTAGTTCTTCCTCAGCCTCGCTTCTTCTTTCCTAGCCTCGTTAGCGCAGTAGGTAGCGCGTCAGTCTCATAATCTGAAGGTCGTGAGTTCGACCCTCACACGGGGCAGCAGAAGCTTTTTGAAAAGATTGACGAGCCCCCAAAAGATGCTCAAACGCTCTTTCCTTATTCACTCGCATGCTAAGCACACCCCCTACCTGAAAATAGTATTGGCACATGACTCTTACAGGTCATCCCTAGTTGATTCAAGCTGTGCTTTTTCTTTTGTAAATTCGCGTGTACACAGCAAGTTGTGTTGCATCCAATTCAATTCTCTCCACTGACCGTTCAGTCAATACCTTGATGGCGTCTGTATTGACACCTCTACTGAGACATCAAGCTGCCTCTTTGGAGCATGTTCGCTCCCAGATCAAACTGCAGTGTCGTGGTGCCAACACAGAATAATGGACCACGTCGGACACTTTTCACTTTTGATTCTTTTTGATTCACTTTTGATGACACGCTTTTGAATACCTGATCACCTGGAATTGGTACCAGCTTGAAGTTAATAGTGAGTAGACTTATGGAGATTCATTTATTTGAATTTTCTTCTCAAGCCATTTGCAACTCAGAAGCAATGACACTTGTGCACTCATCATTGAGCTTGAGGAAGTCCAAGGAATTGATCTCTATGTTACTCTCGCTCCGCCGAGCTGCGATGGCCGAGAGGTTAAGGCGTTGGACTTGAAATCCAATGGGGTTTCCCCGCGCAGGTTCGACTCCTGCTTGCAGCGTGAGTGTCTTGTTGGGCGTGTGGAAAGAGAGAGTGTGCTCTCTTCCTGCTAGCCAGTTTTAAATATGCTTCTCATGCCATTTGCAACTTTGTGCTGCCAAACTTTAGCAGTCCTAACTGATCCTGAAATAGTCCCAGGAATTGAGTTACAAATGGCTGCTTCGTCGTTACAATGTGTTGGCATGGAAATGCAGTGGGGTCTCTTGCAGCGTAGAGGATTAACTTGCCTCTCTAATGTGATTTGTGATGAGACCTTATGCCACCAGTGGGGAGAGCTCGCACTCACAGGTGCTTCATCCAAAGATCTTCATGCAACATAGCGATGTCTTGTTTCAGGTAAAAGAAAAAGTGCCACATTCTTTCATGGCCGGTCACTGGTTGCTCCGCCTTGCGCTAAAAGAGGGTCTCCCCGTCGGGGAATCGAACCCCGGTCTTCCGCGTGACAGGCGGAGATACTATCCACTATACTAACGAGGACACGTGCTGTGTCTCGCAGTGATGCTGAGTCAGGTGACGTGCACTTGTCCCCTTGATTTTAAAGTACTCTGAATCATTGTGCCTGCAAGGAGGTGGTAAAAAGAACACATTGTGGTGATATTGACTCACTGTTGCCACTCCTCTTTTACCATCGTCAGTTTGTGGACTTATGATAGGAAAAACTCAAAGAATCTTGGTGACCTACAGGTTTGATTCATCTGCCTTCCTAGTTAAGTCATGCGAACCATTTGCTGCAAAATTGGCTTTAGCTACATTGGCAATTCATTTTGTCTTCGTATTCCAGTGCATTGTAGCGAACTGCAATATCCATCTTAGATCAACTGAGATTTTGCATTTCTCTCTTTCCCACATGCAAGTTCTGAATTTCTTGGCACACATTACTGCTTTGCATCTACTAAAAGCACTCCAGAGAAAGCTTCACTTCATACCTTCATGAGGTAGGTGTCGTTTGTACTTGTATTTTGGTGGTATTTTTGTTTTTTTTTTGTTTGTGTGCGTTGTTTGTCTACTCTTGGAACATCCTGTGATTGGTTAGGGTAGGATTAGAGTTTAATTACGTTGGCCTCAGATTCTGGTTAATTCCAGGCTTCTTGTGCTAACCTTGTTGTTTGTTAGCTGTTGTTGGCAGTAATTAGTTGCTGCAGGTGCACTTGCCGCCATGCTCCAAGGAGTGAATTGGGGGCGGATACATTTTTTCTCCAGCTTTGTTAGTTCTTCCTCAGCCTCGCTTCTTCTTTCCTAGCCTCGTTAGCGCAGTAGGTAGCGCGTCAGTCTCATAATCTGAAGGTCGTGAGTTCGACCCTCACACGGGGCAGCAGAAGCTTTTTGAAAAGATTGACGAGCCCCCAAAAGATGCTCAAACGCTCTTTCCTTATTCACTCGCATGCTGAGCACACCCCCTACCTGAAAATAGTATTGGCACATGACTCTTACAGGTCATCCCTAGTTGATTCAAGCTGTGCTTTTTCTTTTGTAAATTCGCGTGTACACAGCAAGTTGTGTTGCATCCAATTCAATTCTCTCCACTGACCGTTCAGTCAATACCTTGATGGCGTCTGTATTGACACCTCTACTGAGACATCAAGCTGCCTCTTTGGAGCATGTTTGCTCCCAGATCAAACTGCAGTGTCGTGGTGCCAACACAGAATAATGGACCACGTCGGACACTTTTCACTTTTGATTCTTTTTGATTCACTTTTGATGACACGCTTTTGAATACCTGATCACTTGGAATTGGTACCAGCTTGAAGTTAATAGTGAGTAGACTTATGGAGATTCATTTATTTGAATTTTCTTCTCAAGCCATTTGCAACTCAGAAGCAATGACACTTGTGCACTCATCATTGAGCTTGAGGAAGTCCAAGGAATTGATCTCTATGTTACTCTCGCTCCGCCGAGCTGCGATGGCCGAGAGGTTAAGGCGTTGGACTTGAAATCCAATGGGGTTTCCCCGCGCAGGTTCGACTCCTGCTTGCAGCGTGAGTGTCTTGTTGGGCGTGTGGAAAGAGAGAGTGTGCTCTCTTCCTGCTAGCCAGTTTTAAATATGCTTCTCATGCCATTTGCAACTTTGTGCTGCCAAACTTTAGCAGTCCTAACTGATCCTGAAATAGTCCCAGGAATTGAGTTACAAATGGCTGCTTCGTCGTTACAATGTGTTGGCATGGAAATGCAGTGGGGTCTCTTGCAGCGTAGAGGATTAACTTGCCTCTCTAATGTGATTTGTGATGAGACCTTATGCCACCAGTGGGGAGAGCTCGCACTCACAGGTGCTTCATCCAAAGATCTTCATGCAACATAGCGATGTCTTGTTTCAGGTAAAAGAAAAAGTGCCACATTCTTTCATGGCCGGTCACTGGTTGCTCCGCCTTGCGCTAAAAGAGGGTCTCCCCGTCGGGGAATCGAACCCCGGTCTTCCGCGTGACAGGCGGAGATACTATCCACTATACTAACGAGGACACGTGCTGTGTCTCGCAGTGATGCTGAGTCAGGTGACGTGCACTTGTCCCCTTGATTTTAAAGTACTCTGAATCATTGTGCCTGCAAGGAGGTGGTAAAAAGAACACATTGTGGTGATATTGACTCACTGTTGCCACTCCTCTTTTACCATCGTCAGTTTGTGGACTTATGATAGGAAAAACTCAAAGAATCTTGGTGACCTACAGGTTTGATTCATCTGCCTTCCTAGTTAAGTCATGCGAACCATTTGCTGCAAAATTGGCTTTAGCTACATTGGCAATTCATTTTGTCTTCGTATTCCAGTGCATTGTAGCGAACTGCAATATCCATCTTAGATCAACTGAGATTTTGCATTTCTCTCTTTCCCACATGCAAGTTCTGAATTTCTTGGCACACATTACTGCTTTGCATCTACTAAAAGCACTCCAGAGAAAGCTTCACTTCATACCTTCATGAGGTAGCTGTCGTTTGTACTTGTATTTTGGTGGTATTTTTGTTTTTTTTTGTTTGTGTGCGTTGTTTGTCTACTCTTGGAACATCCTGTGATTGTTTAGGGTAGGATTAGAGTTTAATTACGTTGGCCTCAGATTCTGGTTAATTCCAGGCTTCTTGTGCTAAGCTTGTTGTTTGTTAGCTGTTGTTGGCAGTAATTAGTTGCTGCAGGTGCACTTGCCGCCATGCTCCAAGGAGTGAATTGGGGGCGGATACATTTTTTCTCCAGCTTTGTTAGTTCTTCCTCAGCCTCGCTTCTTCTTTCCTAGCCTCGTTAGCGCAGTAGGTAGCGCGTCAGTCTCATAATCTGAAGGTCGTGAGTTCGACCCTCACACGGGGCAGCAGAAGCTTTTTGAAAAGATTGACGAGCCCCCAAAAGATGCTCAAACGCTCTTTCCTTATTCACTCGCATGCTAAGCACACCCCCTACCTGAAAATAGTATTGGCACATGACTCTTACAGGTCATCCCTAGTTGATTCAAGCTGTGCTTTTTCTTTTGTAAATTCGCGTGTACACAGCAAGTTGTGTTGCATCCAATTCAATTCTCTCCACTGACCGTTCAGTCAATACCTTGATGGCGTCTGTATTGACACCTCTACTGAGACATCAAGCTGCCTCTTTGGAGCATGTTCGCTCCCAGATCAAACTGCAGTGTCGTGGTGCCAACACAGAATAATGGACCACGTCGGACACTTTTCACTTTTGATTCTTTTTGATTCACTTTTGATGACACGCTTTTGAATACCTGATCACCTGGAATTGGTACCAGCTTGAAGTTAATAGTGAGTAGACTTATGGAGATTCATTTATTTGAATTTTCTTCTCAAGCCATTTGCAACTCAGAAGCAATGACACTTGTGCACTCATCATTGAGCTTGAGGAAGTCCAAGGAATTGATCTCTATGTTACTCTCGCTCCGCCGAGCTGCGATGGCCGAGAGGTTAAGGCGTTGGACTTGAAATCCAATGGGGTTTCCCCGCGCAGGTTCGACTCCTGCTTGCAGCGTGAGTGTCTTGTTGGGCGTGTGGAAAGAGAGAGTGTGCTCTCTTCCTGCTAGCCAGTTTTAAATATGCTTCTCATGCCATTTGCAACTTTGTGCTGCCAAACTTTAGCAGTCCTAACTGATCCTGAAATAGTCCCAGGAATTGAGTTACAAATGGCTGCTTCGTCGTTACAATGTGTTGGCATGGAAATGCAGTGGGGTCTCTTGCAGCGTAGAGGATTAACTTGCCTCTCTAATGTGATTTGTGATGAGACCTTATGCCACCAGTGGGGAGAGCTCGCACTCACAGGTGCTTCATCCAAAGATCTTCATGCAACATAGCGATGTCTTGTTTCAGGTAAAAGAAAAAGTGCCACATTCTTTCATGGCCGGTCACTGGTTGCTCCGCCTTGCGCTAAAAGAGGGTCTCCCCGTCGGGGAATCGAACCCCGGTCTTCCGCGTGACAGGCGGAGATACTATCCACTATACTAACGAGGACACGTGCTGTGTCTCGCAGTGATGCTGAGTCAGGTGACGTGCACTTGTCCCCTTGATTTTAAAGTACTCTGAATCATTGTGCCTGCAAGGAGGTGGTAAAAAGAACACATTGTGGTGATATTGACTCACTGTTGCCACTCCTCTTTTACCATCGTCAGTTTGTGGACTTATGATAGGAAAAACTCAAAGAATCTTGGTGACCTACAGGTTTGATTCATCTGCCTTCCTAGTTAAGTCATGCAAACCATTTGCTGCAAAATTGGCTTTAGCTACATTGGCAATTCATTTTGTCTTTGTATTCCAGTGCATTGTACCGAACTGCAATATCCATCTTAGATCAACTGAGATTTTGCATTTCTCTCTTTCCCACATGCAAGTTCTGAATTTCTTGGCACACATTACTGCTTTGCATCTACTAAAAGCACTCCAGAGAAAGCTTCACTTCATACCTTCATGAGGTAGGTGTCGTTTGTACTTGTATTTTGGTGGTATTTTTGTTTTTTTTTTGTTTGTGTGCGTTGTTTGTCTACTCTTGGAACATCCTGTGATTGGTTAGGGTAGGATTAGAGTTTAATTACGTTGGCCTCAGATTCTGGTTAATTCCAGGCTTCTTGTGCTAACCTTGTTGTTTGTTAGCTGTTGTTGGCAGTAATTAGTTGCTGCAGGTGCACTTGCCGCCATGCTCCAAGGAGTGAATTGGGGGCGGATACATTTTTTCTCCAGCTTTGTTAGTTCTTCCTCAGCCTCGCTTCTTCTTTCCTAGCCTCGTTAGCGCAGTAGGTAGCGCGTCAGTCTCATAATCTGAAGGTCGTGAGTTCGACCCTCACACGGGGCAGCAGAAGCTTTTTGAAAAGATTGACGAGCCCCCAAAAGATGCTCAAACGCTCTTTCCTTATTCACTCGCATGCTGAGCACACCCCCTACCTGAAAATAGTATTGGCACATGACTCTTACAGGTCATCCCTAGTTGATTCAAGCTGTGCTTTTTCTTTTGTAAATTCGCGTGTACACAGCAAGTTGTGTTGCATCCAATTCAATTCTCTCCACTGACCGTTCAGTCAATACCTTGATGGCGTCTGTATTGACACCTCTACTGAGACATCAAGCTGCCTCTTTGGAGCATGTTTGCTCCCAGATCAAACTGCAGTGTCGTGGTGCCAACACAGAATAATGGACCACGTCGGACACTTTTCACTTTTGATTCTTTTTGATTCACTTTTGATGACACGCTTTTGAATACCTGATCACTTGGAATTGGTACCAGCTTGAAGTTAATAGTGAGTAGACTTATGGAGATTCATTTATTTGAATTTTCTTCTCAAGCCATTTGCAACTCAGAAGCAATGACACTTGTGCACTCATCATTGAGCTTGAGGAAGTCCAAGGAATTGATCTCTATGTTACTCTCGCTCCGCCGAGCTGCGATGGCCGAGAGGTTAAGGCGTTGGACTTGAAATCCAATGGGGTTTCCCCGCGCAGGTTCGACTCCTGCTTGCAGCGTGAGTGTCTTGTTGGGCGTGTGGAAAGAGAGAGTGTGCTCTCTTCCTGCTAGCCAGTTTTAAATATGCTTCTCATGCCATTTGCAACTTTGTGCTGCCAAACTTTAGCAGTCCTAACTGATCCTGAAATAGTCCCAGGAATTGAGTTACAAATGGCTGCTTCGTCGTTACAATGTGTTGGCATGGAAATGCAGTGGGGTCTCTTGCAGCGTAGAGGATTAACTTGCCTCTCTAATGTGATTTGTGATGAGACCTTATGCCACCAGTGGGGAGAGCTCGCACTCACAGGTGCTTCATCCAAAGATCTTCATGCAACATAGCGATGTCTTGTTTCAGGTAAAAGAAAAAGTGCCACATTCTTTCATGGCCGGTCACTGGTTGCTCCGCCTTGCGCTAAAAGAGGGTCTCCCCGTCGGGGAATCGAACCCCGGTCTTCCGCGTGACAGGCGGAGATACTATCCACTATACTAACGAGGACACGTGCTGTGTCTCGCAGTGATGCTGAGTCAGGTGACGTGCACTTGTCCCCTTGATTTTAAAGTACTCTGAATCATTGTGCCTGCAAGGAGGTGGTAAAAAGAACACATTGTGGTGATATTGACTCACTGTTGCCACTCCTCTTTTACCATCGTCAGTTTGTGGACTTATGATAGGAAAAACTCAAAGAATCTTGGTGACCTACAGGTTTGATTCATCTGCCTTCCTAGTTAAGTCATGCGAACCATTTGCTGCAAAATTGGCTTTAGCTACATTGGCAATTCATTTTGTCTTCGTATTCCAGTGCATTGTAGCGAACTGCAATATCCATCTTAGATCAACTGAGATTTTGCATTTCTCTCTTTCCCACATGCAAGTTCTGAATTTCTTGGCACACATTACTGCTTTGCATCTACTAAAAGCACTCCAGAGAAAGCTTCACTTCATACCTTCATGAGGTAGCTGTCGTTTGTACTTGTATTTTGGTGGTATTTTTGTTTTTTTTTGTTTGTGTGCGTTGTTTGTCTACTCTTGGAACATCCTGTGATTGTTTAGGGTAGGATTAGAGTTTAATTACGTTGGCCTCAGATTCTGGTTAATTCCAGGCTTCTTGTGCTAAGCTTGTTGTTTGTTAGCTGTTGTTGGCAGTAATTAGTTGCTGCAGGTGCACTTGCCGCCATGCTCCAAGGAGTGAATTGGGGGCGGATACATTTTTTCTCCAGCTTTGTTAGTTCTTCCTCAGCCTCGCTTCTTCTTTCCTAGCCTCGTTAGCGCAGTAGGTAGCGCGTCAGTCTCATAATCTGAAGGTCGTGAGTTCGACCCTCACACGGGGCAGCAGAAGCTTTTTGAAAAGATTGACGAGCCCCCAAAAGATGCTCAAACGCTCTTTCCTTATTCACTCGCATGCTAAGCACACCCCCTACCTGAAAATAGTATTGGCACATGACTCTTACAGGTCATCCCTAGTTGATTCAAGCTGTGCTTTTTCTTTTGTAAATTCGCGTGTACACAGCAAGTTGTGTTGCATCCAATTCAATTCTCTCCACTGACCGTTCAGTCAATACCTTGATGGCGTCTGTATTGACACCTCTACTGAGACATCAAGCTGCCTCTTTGGAGCATGTTCGCTCCCAGATCAAACTGCAGTGTCGTGGTGCCAACACAGAATAATGGACCACGTCGGACACTTTTCACTTTTGATTCTTTTTGATTCACTTTTGATGACACGCTTTTGAATACCTGATCACCTGGAATTGGTACCAGCTTGAAGTTAATAGTGAGTAGACTTATGGAGATTCATTTATTTGAATTTTCTTCTCAAGCCATTTGCAACTCAGAAGCAATGACACTTGTGCACTCATCATTGAGCTTGAGGAAGTCCAAGGAATTGATCTCTATGTTACTCTCGCTCCGCCGAGCTGCGATGGCCGAGAGGTTAAGGCGTTGGACTTGAAATCCAATGGGGTTTCCCCGCGCAGGTTCGACTCCTGCTTGCAGCGTGAGTGTCTTGTTGGGCGTGTGGAAAGAGAGAGTGTGCTCTCTTCCTGCTAGCCAGTTTTAAATATGCTTCTCATGCCATTTGCAACTTTGTGCTGCCAAACTTTAGCAGTCCTAACTGATCCTGAAATAGTCCCAGGAATTGAGTTACAAATGGCTGCTTCGTCGTTACAATGTGTTGGCATGGAAATGCAGTGGGGTCTCTTGCAGCGTAGAGGATTAACTTGCCTCTCTAATGTGATTTGTGATGAGACCTTATGCCACCAGTGGGGAGAGCTCGCACTCACAGGTGCTTCATCCAAAGATCTTCATGCAACATAGCGATGTCTTGTTTCAGGTAAAAGAAAAAGTGCCACATTCTTTCATGGCCGGTCACTGGTTGCTCCGCCTTGCGCTAAAAGAGGGTCTCCCCGTCGGGGAATCGAACCCCGGTCTTCCGCGTGACAGGCGGAGATACTATCCACTATACTAACGAGGACACGTGCTGTGTCTCGCAGTGATGCTGAGTCAGGTGACGTGCACTTGTCCCCTTGATTTTAAAGTACTCTGAATCATTGTGCCTGCAAGGAGGTGGTAAAAAGAACACATTGTGGTGATATTGACTCACTGTTGCCACTCCTCTTTTACCATCGTCAGTTTGTGGACTTATGATAGGAAAAACTCAAAGAATCTTGGTGACCTACAGGTTTGATTCATCTGCCTTCCTAGTTAAGTCATGCAAACCATTTGCTGCAAAATTGGCTTTAGCTACATTGGCAATTCATTTTGTCTTTGTATTCCAGTGCATTGTACCGAACTGCAATATCCATCTTAGATCAACTGAGATTTTGCATTTCTCTCTTTCCCACATGCAAGTTCTGAATTTCTTGGCACACATTACTGCTTTGCATCTACTAAAAGCACTCCAGAGAAAGCTTCACTTCATACCTTCATGAGGTAGGTGTCGTTTGTACTTGTATTTTGGTGGTATTTTTGTTTTTTTTTTGTTTGTGTGCGTTGTTTGTCTACTCTTGGAACATCCTGTGATTGGTTAGGGTAGGATTAGAGTTTAATTACGTTGGCCTCAGATTCTGGTTAATTCCAGGCTTCTTGTGCTAACCTTGTTGTTTGTTAGCTGTTGTTGGCAGTAATTAGTTGCTGCAGGTGCACTTGCCGCCATGCTCCAAGGAGTGAATTGGGGGCGGATACATTTTTTCTCCAGCTTTGTTAGTTCTTCCTCAGCCTCGCTTCTTCTTTCCTAGCCTTGTTAGCGCAGTAGGTAGCGCGTCAGTCTCATAATCTGAAGGTCGTGAGTTCGACCCTCACACGGGGCAGCAGAAGCTTTTTGAAAAGATTGACGAGCCCCCAAAAGATGCTCAAACGCTCTTTCCTTATTCACTCGCATGCTGAGCACACCCCCTACCTGAAAATAGTATTGGCACATGACTCTTACAGGTCATCCCTAGTTGATTCAAGCTGTGCTTTTTCTTTTGTAAATTCGCGTGTACACAGCAAGTTGTGTTGCATCCAATTCAATTCTCTCCACTGACCGTTCAGTCAATACCTTGATGGCGTCTGTATTGACACCTCTACTGAGACATCAAGCTGCCTCTTTGGAGCATGTTTGCTCCCAGATCAAACTGCAGTGTCGTGGTGCCAACACAGAATAATGGACCACGTCGGACACTTTTCACTTTTGATTCTTTTTGATTCACTTTTGATGACACGCTTTTGAATACCTGATCACTTGGAATTGGTACCAGCTTGAAGTTAATAGTGAGTAGACTTATGGAGATTCATTTATTTGAATTTTCTTCTCAAGCCATTTGCAACTCAGAAGCAATGACACTTGTGCACTCATCATTGAGCTTGAGGAAGTCCAAGGAATTGATCTCTATGTTACTCTCGCTCCGCCGAGCTGCGATGGCCGAGAGGTTAAGGCGTTGGACTTGAAATCCAATGGGGTTTCCCCGCGCAGGTTCGACTCCTGCTTGCAGCGTGAGTGTCTTGTTGGGCGTGTGGAAAGAGAGAGTGTGCTCTCTTCCTGCTAGCCAGTTTTAAATATGCTTCTCATGCCATTTGCAACTTTGTGCTGCCAAACTTTAGCAGTCCTAACTGATCCTGAAATAGTCCCAGGAATTGAGTTACAAATGGCTGCTTCGTCGTTACAATGTGTTGGCATGGAAATGCAGTGGGGTCTCTTGCAGCGTAGAGGATTAACTTGCCTCTCTAATGTGATTTGTGATGAGACCTTATGCCACCAGTGGGGAGAGCTCGCACTCACAGGTGCTTCATCCAAAGATCTTCATGCAACATAGCGATGTCTTGTTTCAGGTAAAAGAAAAAGTGCCACATTCTTTCATGGCCGGTCACTGGTTGCTCCGCCTTGCGCTAAAAGAGGGTCTCCCCGTCGGGGAATCGAACCCCGGTCTTCCGCGTGACAGGCGGAGATACTATCCACTATACTAACGAGGACACGTGCTGTGTCTCGCAGTGATGCTGAGTCAGGTGACGTGCACTTGTCCCCTTGATTTTAAAGTACTCTGAATCATTGTGCCTGCAAGGAGGTGGTAAAAAGAACACATTGTGGTGATATTGACTCACTGTTGCCACTCCTCTTTTACCATCGTCAGTTTGTGGACTTATGATAGGAAAAACTCAAAGAATCTTGGTGACCTACAGGTTTGATTCATCTGCCTTCCTAGTTAAGTCATGCGAACCATTTGCTGCAAAATTGGCTTTAGCTACATTGGCAATTCATTTTGTCTTCGTATTCCAGTGCATTGTAGCGAACTGCAATATCCATCTTAGATCAACTGAGATTTTGCATTTCTCTCTTTCCCACATGCAAGTTCTGAATTTCTTGGCACACATTACTGCTTTGCATCTACTAAAAGCACTCCAGAGAAAGCTTCACTTCATACCTTCATGAGGTAGCTGTCGTTTGTACTTGTATTTTGGTGGTATTTTTGTTTTTTTTTGTTTGTGTGCGTTGTTTGTCTACTCTTGGAACATCCTGTGATTGTTTAGGGTAGGATTAGAGTTTAATTACGTTGGCCTCAGATTCTGGTTAATTCCAGGCTTCTTGTGCTAAGCTTGTTGTTTGTTAGCTGTTGTTGGCAGTAATTAGTTGCTGCAGGTGCACTTGCCGCCATGCTCCAAGGAGTGAATTGGGGGCGGATACATTTTTTCTCCAGCTTTGTTAGTTCTTCCTCAGCCTCGCTTCTTCTTTCCTAGCCTCGTTAGCGCAGTAGGTAGCGCGTCAGTCTCATAATCTGAAGGTCGTGAGTTCGACCCTCACACGGGGCAGCAGAAGCTTTTTGAAAAGATTGACGAGCCCCCAAAAGATGCTCAAACGCTCTTTCCTTATTCACTCGCATGCTAAGCACACCCCCTACCTGAAAATAGTATTGGCACATGACTCTTACAGGTCATCCCTAGTTGATTCAAGCTGTGCTTTTTCTTTTGTAAATTCGCGTGTACACAGCAAGTTGTGTTGCATCCAATTCAATTCTCTCCACTGACCGTTCAGTCAATACCTTGATGGCGTCTGTATTGACACCTCTACTGAGACATCAAGCTGCCTCTTTGGAGCATGTTCGCTCCCAGATCAAACTGCAGTGTCGTGGTGCCAACACAGAATAATGGACCACGTCGGACACTTTTCACTTTTGATTCTTTTTGATTCACTTTTGATGACACGCTTTTGAATACCTGATCACCTGGAATTGGTACCAGCTTGAAGTTAATAGTGAGTAGACTTATGGAGATTCATTTATTTGAATTTTCTTCTCAAGCCATTTGCAACTCAGAAGCAATGACACTTGTGCACTCATCATTGAGCTTGAGGAAGTCCAAGGAATTGATCTCTATGTTACTCTCGCTCCGCCGAGCTGCGATGGCCGAGAGGTTAAGGCGTTGGACTTGAAATCCAATGGGGTTTCCCCGCGCAGGTTCGACTCCTGCTTGCAGCGTGAGTGTCTTGTTGGGCGTGTGGAAAGAGAGAGTGTGCTCTCTTCCTGCTAGCCAGTTTTAAATATGCTTCTCATGCCATTTGCAACTTTGTGCTGCCAAACTTTAGCAGTCCTAACTGATCCTGAAATAGTCCCAGGAATTGAGTTACAAATGGCTGCTTCGTCGTTACAATGTGTTGGCATGGAAATGCAGTGGGGTCTCTTGCAGCTTAGAGGATTAACTTGCCTCTCTAATGTGATTTTGATGAGACCTTATGCCACCAGTGGGGAGAGCTTGCACTCACAGGTGCTTCATCCAAAGATCTTCATGCAACATAGTGATGTCTTGTTTCAGGTAAAAGAAAAAGTGCCACATTCTTTCATGGCCGGTCACTGGTTGCTCCGCCTTGCGCTAAAAGAGGGTCTCCCCGTCGGGGAATCGAACCCCGGTCTTCCGCGTGACAGGCGGAGATACTATCCACTATACTAACGAGGACACGTGCTGTGTCTCGCAGTGATGCTGAGTCAGGTGACGTGCACTTGTCCCCTTGATTTTAAAGTACTCTGAATCATTGTGCCTGCAAGGAGGTGGTAAAAAGAACACATTGTGGTGATATTGACTCACTGTTGCCACTCCTCTTTTACCATCGTCAGTTTGTGGACTTATGATAGGAAAAACTCAAAGAATCTTGGTGACCTACAGGTTTGATTCATCTGCCTTCCTAGTTAAGTCATGCAAACCATTTGCTGCAAAATTGGCTTTAGCTACATTGGCAATTCATTTTGTCTTCGTATTCCAGTGCATTGTACCGAACTGCAATATCCATCTTAGATCAACTGAGATTTTGCATTTCTCTCTTTCCCACATGCAAGTTCTGAATTTCTTGGCACACATTACTGCTTTGCATCTACTAAAAGCACTCCAGAGAAAGCTTCACTTCATACCTTCATGAGGTAGCTGTCGTTTGTACTTGTATTTTGGTGGTATTTTTGTTTTTTTTTTGTTTGTGTGCGTTGTTTGTCTACTCTTGGAACATCCTGTGATTGGTTAGGGTAGGATTAGAGTTTAATTACGTTGGCCTCAGATTCTGGTTAATTCCAGGCTTCTTGTGCTAAGCTTGTTGTTTGTTAGCTGTTGTTGGCAGTAATTAGTTGCTGCAGGTGCACTTGCCGCCATGCTCCAAGGAGTGAATTGGGGGCGGATACATTTTTTCTCCAGCTTTGTTAGTTCTTCCTCAGCCTCGCTTCTTCTTTCCTAGCCTCGTTAGCGCAGTAGGTAGCGCGTCAGTCTCATAATCTGAAGGTCGTGAGTTCGACCCTCACACGGGGCAGCAGAAGCTTTTTGAAAAGATTGACGAGCCCCCAAAAGATGCTCAAACGCTCTTTCCTTATTCACTCGCATGCTAAGCACACCCCCTACCTGAAAATAGTATTGGCACATGACTCTTACAGGTCATCCCTAGTTGATTCAAGCTGTGCTTTTTCTTTTGTAAATTCGCGTGTACACAGCAAGTTGTGTTGCATCCAATTCAATTCTCTCCACTGACCGTTCAGTCAATACCTTGATGGCGTCTGTATTGACACCTCTACTGAGACATCAAGCTGCCTCTTTGGAGCATGTTCGCTCCCAGATCAAACTGCAGTGTCGTGGTGCCAACACAGAATAATGGACCACGTCGGACACTTTTCACTTTTGATTCTTTTTGATTCACTTTTGATGACACGCTTTTGAATACCTGATCACCTGGAATTGGTACCAGCTTGAAGTTAATAGTGAGTAGACTTATGGAGATTCATTTATTTGAATTTTCTTCTCAAGCCATTTGCAACTCAGAAGCAATGACACTTGTGCACTCATCATTGAGCTTGAGGAAGTCCAAGGAATTGATCTCTATGTTACTCTCGCTCCGCCGAGCTGCGATGGCCGAGAGGTTAAGGCGTTGGACTTGAAATCCAATGGGGTTTCCCCGCGCAGGTTCGACTCCTGCTTGCAGCGTGAGTGTCTTGTTGGGCGTGTGGAAAGAGAGAGTGTGCTCTCTTCCTGCTAGCCAGTTTTAAATATGCTTCTCATGCCATTTGCAACTTTGTGCTGCCAAACTTTAGCAGTCCTAACTGATCCTGAAATAGTCCCAGGAATTGAGTTACAAATGGCTGCTTCGTCGTTACAATGTGTTGGCATGGAAATGCAGTGGGGTCTCTTGCAGCTTAGAGGATTAACTTGCCTCTCTAATGTGATTTTGATGAGACCTTATGCCACCAGTGGGGAGAGCTTGCACTCACAGGTGCTTCATCCAAAGATCTTCATGCAACATAGTGATGTCTTGTTTCAGGTAAAAGAAAAAGTGCCACATTCTTTCATGGCCGGTCACTGGTTGCTCCGCCTTGCGCTAAAAGAGGGTCTCCCCGTCGGGGAATCGAACCCCGGTCTTCCGCGTGACAGGCGGAGATACTATCCACTATACTAACGAGGACACGTGCTGTGTCTTGCAGTGATGCTGAGTCAGGTGACGTGCACTTGTCCCCTTGATTTTAAAGTACTCTGAATCATTGTGCCTGCAAGGAGGTGGTAAAAAGAACACATTGTGGTGATATTGACTCACTGTTGCCACTCCTCTTTTACCATCGTCAGTTTGTGGACTTATGATAGGAAAAACTCAAAGAATCTTGGTGACCTACAGGTTTGATTCATCTGCCTTCCTAGTTAAGTCATGCGAACCATTTGCTGCAAAATTGGCTTTAGCTACATTGGCAATTCATTTTGTCTTCGTATTCCAGTGCATTGTAGCGAACTGCAATATCCATCTTAGATCAACTGAGATTTTGCATTTCTCTCTTTCCCACATGCAAGTTCTGAATTTCTTGGCACACATTACTGCTTTGCATCTACTAAAAGCACTCCAGAGAAAGCTTCACTTCATACCTTCATGAGGTAGGTGTCGTTTGTACTTGTATTTTGGTGGTATTTTTGTTTTTTTTTTGTTTGTGTGCGTTGTTTGTCTACTCTTGGAACATCCTGTGATTGGTTAGGGTAGGATTAGAGTTTAATTACGTTGGCCTCAGATTCTGGTTAATTCCAGGCTTCTTGTGCTAAGCTTGTTGTTTGTTAGCTGTTGTTGGCAGTAATTAGTTGCTGCAGGTGCACTTGCCGCCATGCTCCAAGGAGTGAATTGGGGGCGGATACATTTTTTCTCCAGCTTTGTTAGTTCTTCCTCAGCCTCGCTTCTTCTTTCCTAGCCTCGTTAGCGCAGTAGGTAGCGCGTCAGTCTCATAATCTGAAGGTCGTGAGTTCGACCCTCACACGGGGCAGCAGAAGCTTTTTGAAAAGATTGACGAGCCCCCAAAAGATGCTCAAACGCTCTTTCCTTATTCACTCGCATGCTGAGCACACCCCCTACCTGAAAATAGTATTGGCACATGACTCTTACAGGTCATCCCTAGTTGATTCAAGCTGTGCTTTTTCTTTTGTAAATTCGCGTGTACACAGCAAGTTGTGTTGCATCCAATTCAATTCTCTCCACTGACCGTTCAGTCAATACCTTGATGGCGTCTGTATTGACACCTCTACTGAGACATCAAGCTGCCTCTTTGGAGCATGTTTGCTCCCAGATCAAACTGCAGTGTCGTGGTGCCAACACAGAATAATGGACCACGTCGGACACTTTTCACTTTTGATTCTTTTTGATTCACTTTTGATGACACGCTTTTGAATACCTGATCACTTGGAATTGGTACCAGCTTGAAGTTAATAGTGAGTAGACTTATGGAGATTCATTTATTTGAATTTTCTTCTCAAGCCATTTGCAACTCAGAAGCAATGACACTTGTGCACTCATCATTGAGCTTGAGGAAGTCCAAGGAATTGATCTCTATGTTACTCTCGCTCCGCCGAGCTGCGATGGCCGAGAGGTTAAGGCGTTGGACTTGAAATCCAATGGGGTTTCCCCGCGCAGGTTCGACTCCTGCTTGCAGCGTGAGTGTCTTGTTGGGCGTGTGGAAAGAGAGAGTGTGCTCTCTTCCTGCTAGCCAGTTTTAAATATGCTTCTCATGCCATTTGCAACTTTGTGCTGCCAAACTTTAGCAGTCCTAACTGATCCTGAAATAGTCCCAGGAATTGAGTTACAAATGGCTGCTTCGTCGTTACAATGTGTTGGCATGGAAATGCAGTGGGGTCTCTTGCAGCGTAGAGGATTAACTTGCCTCTCTAATGTGATTTGTGATGAGACCTTATGCCACCAGTGGGGAGAGCTCGCACTCACAGGTGCTTCATCCAAAGATCTTCATGCAACATAGCGATGTCTTGTTTCAGGTAAAAGAAAAAGTGCCACATTCTTTCATGGCCGGTCACTGGTTGCTCCGCCTTGCGCTAAAAGAGGGTCTCCCCGTCGGGGAATCGAACCCCGGTCTTCCGCGTGACAGGCGGAGATACTATCCACTATACTAACGAGGACACGTGCTGTGTCTCGCAGTGATGCTGAGTCAGGTGACGTGCACTTGTCCCCTTGATTTTAAAGTACTCTGAATCATTGTGCCTGCAAGGAGGTGGTAAAAAGAACACATTGTGGTGATATTGACTCACTGTTGCCACTCCTCTTTTACCATCGTCAGTTTGTGGACTTATGATAGGAAAAACTCAAAGAATCTTGGTGACCTACAGGTTTGATTCATCTGCCTTCCTAGTTAAGTCATGCGAACCATTTGCTGCAAAATTGGCTTTAGCTACATTGGCAATTCATTTTGTCTTCGTATTCCAGTGCATTGTACCGAACTGCAATATCCATCTTAGATCAACTGAGATTTTGCATTTCTCTCTTTCCCACATGCAAGTTCTGAATTTCTTGGCACACATTACTGCTTTGCATCTACTAAAAGCACTCCAGAGAAAGCTTCACTTCATACCTTCATGAGGTAGGTGTCGTTTGTACTTGTATTTTGGTGGTATTTTTGTTTTTTTTTGTTTGTGTGCGTTGTTTGTCTACTCTTGGAACATCCTGTGATTGGTTAGGGTAGGATTAGAGTTTAATTACGTTGGCCTCAGATTCTGGTTAATTCCAGGCTTCTTGTGCTAAGCTTGTTGTTTGTTAGCTGTTGTTGGCAGTAATTAGTTGCTGCAGGTGCACTTGCCGCCATGCTCCAAGGAGTGAATTGGGGGCGGATACATTTTTTCTCCAGCTTTGTTAGTTCTTCCTCAGCCTCGCTTCTTCTTTCCTAGCCTCGTTAGCGCAGTAGGTAGCGCGTCAGTCTCATAATCTGAAGGTCGTGAGTTCGACCCTCACACGGGGCAGCAGAAGCTTTTTGAAAAGATTGACGAGCCCCCAAAAGATGCTCAAACGCTCTTTCCTTATTCACTCGCATGCTAAGCACACCCCCTACCTGAAAATAGTATTGGCACATGACTCTTACAGGTCATCCCTAGTTGATTCAAGCTGTGCTTTTTCTTTTGTAAATTCGCGTGTACACAGCAAGTTGTGTTGCATCCAATTCAATTCTCTCCACTGACCGTTCAGTCAATACCTTGATGGCGTCTGTATTGACACCTCTACTGAGACATCAAGCTGCCTCTTTGGAGCATGTTCGCTCCCAGATCAAACTGCAGTGTCGTGGTGCCAACACAGAATAATGGACCACGTCGGACACTTTTCACTTTTGATTCTTTTTGATTCACTTTTGATGACACGCTTTTGAATACCTGATCACCTGGAATTGGTACCAGCTTGAAGTTAATAGTGAGTAGACTTATGGAGATTCATTTATTTGAATTTTCTTCTCAAGCCATTTGCAACTCAGAAGCAATGACACTTGTGCACTCATCATTGAGCTTGAGGAAGTCCAAGGAATTGATCTCTATGTTACTCTCGCTCCGCCGAGCTGCGATGGCCGAGAGGTTAAGGCGTTGGACTTGAAATCCAATGGGGTTTCCCCGCGCAGGTTCGACTCCTGCTTGCAGCGTGAGTGTCTTGTTGGGCGTGTGGAAAGAGAGAGTGTGCTCTCTTCCTGCTAGCCAGTTTTAAATATGCTTCTCATGCCATTTGCAACTTTGTGCTGCCAAACTTTAGCAGTCCTAACTGATCCTGAAATAGTCCCAGGAATTGAGTTACAAATGGCTGCTTCGTCGTTACAATGTGTTGGCATGGAAATGCAGTGGGGTCTCTTGCAGCTTAGAGGATTAACTTGCCTCTCTAATGTGATTTGTGATGAGACCTTATGCCACCAGTGGGGAGAGCTTGCACTCACAGGTGCTTCATCCAAAGATCTTCATGCAACATAGTGATGTCTTGTTTCAGGTAAAAGAAAAAGTGCCACATTCTTTCATGGCCGGTCACTGGTTGCTCCGCCTTGCGCTAAAAGAGGGTCTCCCCGTCGGGGAATCGAACCCCGGTCTTCCGCGTGACAGGCGGAGATACTATCCACTATACTAACGAGGACACGTGCTGTGTCTCGCAGTGATGCTGAGTCAGGTGACGTGCACTTGTCCCCTTGATTTTAAAGTACTCTGAATCATTGTGCCTGCAAGGAGGTGGTAAAAAGAACACATTGTGGTGATATTGACTCACTGTTGCCACTCCTCTTTTACCATCGTCAGTTTGTGGACTTATGATAGGAAAAACTCAAAGAATCTTGGTGACCTACAGGTTTGATTCATCTGCCTTCCTAGTTAAGTCATGCGAACCATTTGCTGCAAAATTGGCTTTAGCTACATTGGCAATTCATTTTGTCTTCGTATTCCAGTGCATTGTAGCGAACTGCAATATCCATCTTAGATCAACTGAGATTTTGCATTTCTCTCTTTCCCACATGCAAGTTCTGAATTTCTTGGCACACATTACTGCTTTGCATCTACTAAAAGCACTCCAGAGAAAGCTTCACTTCATACCTTCATGAGGTAGGTGTCGTTTGTACTTGTATTTTGGTGGTATTTTTGTTTTTTTTTTTGTTTGTGTGCGTTGTTTGTCTACTCTTGGAACATCCTGTGATTGGTTAGGGTAGGATTAGAGTTTAATTACGTTGGCCTCAGATTCTGGTTAATTCCAGGCTTCTTGTGCTAAGCTTGTTGTTTGTTAGCTGTTGTTGGCAGTAATTAGTTGCTGCAGGTGCACTTGCCGCCATGCTCCAAGGAGTGAATTGGGGGCGGATACATTTTTTCTCCAGCTTTGTTAGTTCTTCCTCAGCCTCGCTTCTTCTTTCCTAGCCTCGTTAGCGCAGTAGGTAGCGCGTCAGTCTCATAATCTGAAGGTCGTGAGTTCAACCCTCACACGGGGCAGCAAAAGCTTTTTGAAAAGATTGACGAGCCCCCAAAAGATGCTCAAACGCTCTTTCCTTATTCACTCGCATGCTGAGCACACCCCCTACCTGAAAATAGTATTGGCACATGACTCTTACAGGTCATCCCTAGTTGATTCAAGCTGTGCTTTTTCTTTTGTAAATTCGCGTGTACACAGCAAGTTGTGTTGCATCCAATTCAATTCTCTCCACTGACCGTTCAGTCAATACCTTGATGGCGTCTGTATTGACACCTCTACTGAGACATCAAGCTGCCTCTTTGGAGCATGTTCGCTCCCAGATCAAATTGCAGTGTCGTGGTGCCAACACAGAATAATGGACCACGTCGGACACTTTTCACTTTTGATTCTTTTTGATTCACTTTTGATGACACGCTTTTGAATACCTGATCACCTGGAATTGGTACCAGCTTGAAGTTAATAGTGAGTAGACTTATGGAGATTCATTTATTTGAATTTTCTACTCAAGCCATTTGCAACTCAGAAGCAATGACACTTGTGCACTCATCATTGAGCTTGAGGAAGTCCAAGGAATTGATCTCTATGTTACTCTCGCTCCTCCGAACTGCGATGGCCTAGAGGTTAAGGCGTTGGACTTGAAATCCAATGGGGTTTCCCCGCGCAGGTTCGACTCCTGCTTGCAGCGTGAGTGTCTTGTTGGGAGTGTGGAAAGAGAGAGTGTGCTCTCTTCCTGCTAGCCAGTTTTAAATATGCTTCTCATGCCATTTGCAACTTTGTGCTGCCAAACTTTAGCAGTCCTAACTGATCCTGAAATAGTCCCAGGAATTGAGTTACAAATGGCTGCTTCGTCGTTACAATGTGTTGGCATGGAAATGCAGTGGGGTCTCTTGCAGCTTAGAGGATTAACTTGCCTCTCTAATGTGATTTGTGATGAGACCTTATGCCACCAGTGGGGAGAGCTTGCACTCACAGGTGCTTCATCCAAAGATCTTCATGCAACATAGTGATGTCTTGTTTCAGGTAAAAGAAAAAGTGCCACATTCTTTCATGGCCGGTCACTGGTTGCTCCGCCTTGCGCTAAAAGAGGGTCTCCCCGTCGGGGAATCGAACCCCGGTCTTCCGCGTGACAGGCGGAGATACTATCCACTATACTAACGAGGACACGTGCTGTGTCTCGCAGTGATGCTGAGTCAGGTGACGTGCACTTGTCCCCTTGATTTTAAAGTACTCTGAATCATTGTGCCTGCAAGGAGGTGGTAAAAAGAACACATTGTGGTGATATTGACTCACTGTTGCCACTCCTCTTTTACCATCGTCAGTTTGTGGACTTATGATAGGAAAAACTCAAAGAATCTTGGTGACCTACAGGTTTGATTCATCTGCCTTCCTAGTTAAGTCATGCGAACCATTTGCTGCAAAATTGGCTTTAGCTACATTGGCAATTCATTTTGTCTTCGTATTCCAGTGCATTGTAGCGAACTGCAATATCCATCTTAGATCAACTGAGATTTTGCATTTCTCTCTTTCCCACATGCAAGTTCTGAATTTCTTGGCACACATTACTGCTTTGCATCTACTAAAAGCACTCCAGAGAAAGCTTCACTTCATACCTTCATGAGGTAGGTGTCGTTTGTACTTGTATTTTGGTGGTATTTTTGTTTTTTTTTTTGTTTGTGTGCGTTGTTTGTCTACTCTTGGAACATCCTGTGATTGGTTAGGGTAGGATTAGAGTTTAATTACGTTGGCCTCAGATTCTGGTTAATTCCAGGCTTCTTGTGCTAACCTTGTTGTTTGTTAGCTGTTGTTGGCAGTAATTAGTTGCTGCAGGTGCACTTGCCGCCATGCTCCAAGGAGTGAATTGGGGGCGGATACATTTTTTCTCCAGCTTTGTTAGTTCTTCCTCAGCCTCGCTTCTTCTTTCCTAGCCTCGTTAGCGCAGTAGGTAGCGCGTCAGTCTCATAATCTGAAGGTCGTGAGTTCGACCCTCACACGGGGCAGCAAAAGCTTTTTGAAAAGATTGACGAGCCCCCAAAAGATGCTCAAACGCTCTTTCCTTATTCACTCGCATGCTGAGCACACCCCCTACCTGAAAATAGTATTGGCACATGACTCTTACAGGTCATCCCTAGTTGATTCAAGCTGTGCTTTTTCTTTTGTAAATTCGCGTGTACACAGCAAGTTGTGTTGCATCCAATTCAATTCTCTCCACTGACCGTTCAGTCAATACCTTGATGGCGTCTGTATTGACACCTCTACTGAGACATCAAGCTGCCTCTTTGGAGCATGTTCGCTCCCAGATCAAATTGCAGTGTCGTGGTGCCAACACAGAATAATGGACCACGTCGGACACTTTTCACTTTTGATTCTTTTTGATTCACTTTTGATGACACGCTTTTGAATACCTGATCACCTGGAATTGGTACCAGCTTGAAGTTAATAGTGAGTAGACTTATGGAGATTCATTTATTTGAATTTTCTACTCAAGCCATTTGCAACTCAGAAGCAATGACACTTGTGCACTCATCATTGAGCTTGAGGAAGTCCAAGGAATTGATCTCTATGTTACTCTCGCTCCTCCGAACTGCGATGGCCTAGAGGTTAAGGCGTTGGACTTGAAATCCAATGGGGTTTCCCCGCGCAGGTTCGACTCCTGCTTGCAGCGTGAGTGTCTTGTTGGGAGTGTGGAAAGAGAGAGTGTGCTCTCTTCCTGCTAGCCAGTTTTAAATATGCTTCTCATGCCATTTGCAACTTTGTGCTGCCAAACTTTAGCAGTCCTAACTGATCCTGAAATAGTCCCAGGAATTGAGTTACAAATGGCTGCTTTGTCGTTACAATGTGTTGGCATGGAAATGCAGTGGGGTCTCTTGCAGCGTAGAGGATTAACTTGCCTCTCTAATGTGATTTGTGATGAGACCTTATGCCACCAGTGGGGAGAGCTTGCACTCACAGGTGCTTCATCCAAAGATCTTCATGCAACATAGCGATGTCTTGTTTCAGGTAAAAGAAAAAGTGCCACATTCTTTCATGGCTGGTCACTGGTTGCTCCGCCTTGCGCTAAAAGAGGGTCTCCCCGTCTGGGAATCGAACCCCGGTCTTCCGCGTGACAGGCGGAGATACTATCCACTATACTAACGAGGACACGTGCTGTGTCTTGCAGTGATGCTGAGTCAGGTGACGTGCACTTGTCCCCTTGATTTTAAAGTACTCTGAATCATTGTGCCTGCAAGGAGGTGGTAAAAAGAACACATTGTGGTGATATTGACTCACTGTTGCCATTCCTCTTTTACCATCGTCAGTTTGTGGACTTATGATAGGAAAAACTCAAAGAATCTTGGTGACCTACAGGTTTGATTCATCTGCCTTCCTAGTTAAGTCATGCGAACCATTTGCTGCAAAATTGGCTTTAGCTACATTGGCAATTCATTTTGTCTTTGTATTCCAGTGCATTGTACCGAACTGCAATATCCATCTTAGATCAACTGAGATTTTGCATTTCTCTCTTTCCCACATGCAAGTTCTGAATTTCTTGGCACACATTACTGCTTTGCATCTACTAAAAGCACTCCAGAGAAAGCTTCACTTCATACCTTCATGAGGTAGGTGTCGTTTGTACTTGTATTTTGGTGGTATTTTTGTTTTTTTTTTTGTTTGTGTGCGTTGTTTGTCTACTCTTGGAACATCCTGTGATTGGTTAGGGTAGGATTAGAGTTTAATTACGTTGACCTCAGATTCTGGTTAATTCCAGGCTTCTTGTGCTAACCTTGTTGTTTGTTAGCTGTTGTTGGCAGTAATTAGTTGCTGCAGGTGCACTTGCCGCCATGCTCCAAGGAGTGAATTGGGGGCGGATACATTTTTTCTCCAGCTTTGTTAGTTCTTCCTCAGCCTCGCTTCTTCTTTCCTAGCCTCGTTAGCGCAGTAGGTAGCGCGTCAGTCTCATAATCTGAAGGTCGTGAGTTCGACCCTCACACGGGGCAGCAGAAGCTTTTTGAAAAGATTGACGAGCCCCCAAAAGATGCTCAAACGCTCTTTCCTTATTCACTCGCATGCTGAGCACACCCCCTACCTGAAAATAGTATTGGCACATGACTCTTCCAGGTCATCCCTAGTTGATTCAAGCTGTGCTTTTTCTTTTGTAAATTCGCGTGTGCACAGCAAGTTGTGTTGCATCCAATTCAATTCTCTCCACTGACCGTTCAGTCAATACCTTGATGGCGTCTGTATTGACACCTCTACTGAGACATCAAGCTGCCTCTTTGGAGCATGTTTGCTCCCAGATCAAACTGCAGTGTCGTGGTGCCAACACAGAATAATGGACCACGTCGGACACTTTTCACTTTTGATTCTTTTTGATTCACTTTTGATGACACGCTTTTGAATACCTGATCACTTGGAATTGGTACCAGCTTGAAGTTAATAGTGAGTAGACTTATGGAGATTCATTTATTTGAATTTTCTACTCAAGCCATTTGCAACTCAGAAGCAATGACACTTGTGCACTCATCATTGAGCTTGAGGAAGTCCAAGGAATTGATCTCTATGTTACTCTCGCTCCGCCGAGCTGCGATGGCCGAGAGGTTAAGGCGTTGGACTTGAAATCCAATGGGGTTTCCCCGCGCAGGTTCGACTCCTGCTTGCAGCGTGAGTGTCTTGTTGGGCGTGTGGAAAGAGAGAGTGTGCTCTCTTCCTGCTAGCCAGTTTTAAATATGCTTCTCATGCCATTTGCAACTTTGTGCTGCCAAACTTTAGCAGTCCTAACTGATCCTGAAATAGTCCCAGGAATTGAGTTACAAATGGCTGCTTCGTCGTTACAATGTGTTGGCATGGAAATGCAGTGGGGTCTCTTGCAGCGTAGAGGATTAACTTGCCTCTCTAATGTGATTTGTGATGAGACCTTATGCCACCAGTGGGGAGAGCTTGCACTCACAGGTGCTTCATCCAAAGATCTTCATGCAACATAGTGATGTCTTGTTTCAGGTAAAAGAAAAAGTGCCACATTCTTTCATGGCCGGTCACTGGTTGCTCCGCCTTGCGCTAAAAGAGGGTCTCCCCGTCGGGGAATCGAACCCCGGTCTTCCGCGTGACAGGCGGAGATACTATCCACTATACTAACGAGGACACGTGCTGTGTCTCGCAGTGATGCTGAGTCAGGTGACGTGCACTTGTCCCCTTGATTTTAAAGTACTCTGAATCATTGTGCCTGCAAGGAGGTGGTAAAAAGAACACATTGTGGTGATATTGACTCACTGTTGCCACTCCTCTTTTACCATCGTCAGTTTGTGGACTTATGATAGGAAAAACTCAAAGAATCTTGGTGACCTACAAGTTTGATTCATCTGCCTTCCTAGTTAAGTCATGCAAACCATTTGCTGCAAAATTGGCTTTAGCTACATTGGCAATTCATTTTGTCTTCGTATTCCAGTGCATTGTACCGAACTGCAATATCCATCTTAGATCAACTGAGATTTTGCATTTCTCTCTTTCCCACATGCAAGTTCTGAATTTCTTGGCACACATTACTGCTTTGCATCTACTAAAAGCACTCCAGAGAAAGCTTCACTTCATACCTTCATGAGGTAGGTGTCGTTTGTACTTGTATTTTGGTGGTATTTTTGTTTTTTTTTTTGTTTGTGTGCGTTGTTTGTCTACTCTTGGAACATCCTGTGATTGGTTAGGGTAGGATTAGAGTTTAATTACGTTGGCCTCAGATTCTGGTTAATTCCAGGCTTCTTGTGCTAAGCTTGTTGTTTGTTAGCTGTTGTTGGCAGTAATTAGTTGCTGCAGGTGCACTTGCCGCCATGCTCCAAGGAGTGAATTGGGGGCGGATACATTTTTTCTCCAGCTTTGTTAGTTCTTCCTCAGCCTCGCTTCTTCTTTCCTAGCCTCGTTAGCGCAGTAGGTAGCGCGTCAGTCTCATAATCTGAAGGTCGTGAGTTCGACCCTCACACGGGGCAGCAAAAGCTTTTTGAAAAGATTGACGAGCCCCCAAAAGATGCTCAAACGCTCTTTCCTTATTCACTCGCATGCTGAGCACACCCCCTACCTGAAAATAGTATTGGCACATGACTCTTACAGGTCATCCCTAGTTGATTCAAGCTGTGCTTTTTCTTTTGTAAATTCGCGTGTACACAGCAAGTTGTGTTGCATCCAATTCAATTCTCTCCACTGACCGTTCAGTCAATACCTTGATGGCGTCTGTATTGACACCTCTACTGAGACATCAAGCTGCCTCTTTGGAGCATGTTCGCTCCCAGATCAAATTGCAGTGTCGTGGTGCCAACACAGAATAATGGACCACGTCGGACACTTTTCACTTTTGATTCTTTTTGATTCACTTTTGATGACACGCTTTTGAATACCTGATCACCTGGAATTGGTACCAGCTTGAAGTTAATAGTGAGTAGACTTATGGAGATTCATTTATTTGAATTTTCTACTCAAGCCATTTGCAACTCAGAAGCAATGACACTTGTGCACTCATCATTGAGCTTGAGGAAGTCCAAGGAATTGATCTCTATGTTACTCTCGCTCCTCCGAACTGCGATGGCCTAGAGGTTAAGGCGTTGGACTTGAAATCCAATGGGGTTTCCCCGCGCAGGTTCGACTCCTGCTTGCAGCGTGAGTGTCTTGTTGGGAGTGTGGAAAGAGAGAGTGTGCTCTCTTCCTGCTAGCCAGTTTTAAATATGCTTCTCATGCCATTTGCAACTTTGTGCTGCCAAACTTTAGCAGTCCTAACTGATCCTGAAATAGTCCCAGGAATTGAGTTACAAATGGCTGCTTCGTCGTTACAATGTGTTGGCATGGAAATGCAGTGGGGTCTCTTGCAGCTTAGAGGATTAACTTGCCTCTCTAATGTGATTTGTGATGAGACCTTATGCCACCAGTGGGGAGAGCTTGCACTCACAGGTGCTTCATCCAAAGATCTTCATGCAACATAGTGATGTCTTGTTTCAGGTAAAAGAAAAAGTGCCACATTCTTTCATGGCCGGTCACTGGTTGCTCCGCCTTGCGCTAAAAGAGGGTCTCCCCGTCGGGGAATCGAACCCCGGTCTTCCGCGTGACAGGCGGAGATACTATCCACTATACTAACGAGGACACGTGCTGTGTCTCGCAGTGATGCTGAGTCAGGTGACGTGCACTTGTCCCCTTGATTTTAAAGTACTCTGAATCATTGTGCCTGCAAGGAGGTGGTAAAAAGAACACATTGTGGTGATATTGACTCACTGTTGCCACTCCTCTTTTACCATCGTCAGTTTGTGGACTTATGATAGGAAAAACTCAAAGAATCTTGGTGACCTACAGGTTTGATTCATCTGCCTTCCTAGTTAAGTCATGCGAACCATTTGCTGCAAAATTGGCTTTAGCTACATTGGCAATTCATTTTGTCTTCGTATTCCAGTGCATTGTAGCGAACTGCAATATCCATCTTAGATCAACTGAGATTTTGCATTTCTCTCTTTCCCACATGCAAGTTCTGAATTTCTTGGCACACATTACTGCTTTGCATCTACTAAAAGCACTCCAGAGAAAGCTTCACTTCATACCTTCATGAGGTAGGTGTCGTTTGTACTTGTATTTTGGTGGTATTTTTGTTTTTTTTTTTGTTTGTGTGCGTTGTTTGTCTACTCTTGGAACATCCTGTGATTGGTTAGGGTAGGATTAGAGTTTAATTACGTTGGCCTCAGATTCTGGTTAATTCCAGGCTTCTTGTGCTAAGCTTGTTGTTTGTTAGCTGTTGTTGGCAGTAATTAGTTGCTGCAGGTGCACTTGCCGCCATGCTCCAAGGAGTGAATTGGGGGCGGATACATTTTTTCTCCAGCTTTGTTAGTTCTTCCTCAGCCTCGCTTCTTCTTTCCTAGCCTCGTTAGCGCAGTAGGTAGCGCGTCAGTCTCATAATCTGAAGGTCGTGAGTTCGACCCTCACACGGGGCAGCAAAAGCTTTTTGAAAAGATTGACGAGCCCCCAAAAGATGCTCAAACGCTCTTTCCTTATTCACTCGCATGCTGAGCACACCCCCTACCTGAAAATAGTATTGGCACATGACTCTTACAGGTCATCCCTAGTTGATTCAAGCTGTGCTTTTTCTTTTGTAAATTCGCGTGTACACAGCAAGTTGTGTTGCATCCAATTCAATTCTCTCCACTGACCGTTCAGTCAATACCTTGATGGCGTCTGTATTGACACCTCTACTGAGACATCAAGCTGCCTCTTTGGAGCATGTTCGCTCCCAGATCAAATTGCAGTGTCGTGGTGCCAACACAGAATAATGGACCACGTCGGACACTTTTCACTTTTGATTCTTTTTGATTCACTTTTGATGACACGCTTTTGAATACCTGATCACCTGGAATTGGTACCAGCTTGAAGTTAATAGTGAGTAGACTTATGGAGATTCATTTATTTGAATTTTCTACTCAAGCCATTTGCAACTCAGAAGCAATGACACTTGTGCACTCATCATTGAGCTTGAGGAAGTCCAAGGAATTGATCTCTATGTTACTCTCGCTCCTCCGAACTGCGATGGCCTAGAGGTTAAGGCGTTGGACTTGAAATCCAATGGGGTTTCCCCGCGCAGGTTCGACTCCTGCTTGCAGCGTGAGTGTCTTGTTGGGAGTGTGGAAAGAGAGAGTGTGCTCTCTTCCTGCTAGCCAGTTTTAAATATGCTTCTCATGCCATTTGCAACTTTGTGCTGCCAAACTTTAGCAGTCCTAACTGATCCTGAAATAGTCCCAGGAATTGAGTTACAAATGGCTGCTTTGTCGTTACAATGTGTTGGCATGGAAATGCAGTGGGGTCTCTTGCAGCGTAGAGGATTAACTTGCCTCTCTAATGTGATTTGTGATGAGACCTTATGCCACCAGTGGGGAGAGCTTGCACTCACAGGTGCTTCATCCAAAGATCTTCATGCAACATAGCGATGTCTTGTTTCAGGTAAAAGAAAAAGTGCCACATTCTTTCATGGCTGGTCACTGGTTGCTCCGCCTTGCGCTAAAAGAGGGTCTCCCCGTCTGGGAATCGAACCCCGGTCTTCCGCGTGACAGGCGGAGATACTATCCACTATACTAACGAGGACACGTGCTGTGTCTTGCAGTGATGCTGAGTCAGGTGACGTGCACTTGTCCCCTTGATTTTAAAGTACTCTGAATCATTGTGCCTGCAAGGAGGTGGTAAAAAGAACACATTGTGGTGATATTGACTCACTGTTGCCATTCCTCTTTTACCATCGTCAGTTTGTGGACTTATGATAGGAAAAACTCAAAGAATCTTGGTGACCTACAGGTTTGATTCATCTGCCTTCCTAGTTAAGTCATGCGAACCATTTGCTGCAAAATTGGCTTTAGCTACATTGGCAATTCATTTTGTCTTTGTATTCCAGTGCATTGTACCGAACTGCAATATCCATCTTAGATCAACTGAGATTTTGCATTTCTCTCTTTCCCACATGCAAGTTCTGAATTTCTTGGCACACATTACTGCTTTGCATCTACTAAAAGCACTCCAGAGAAAGCTTCACTTCATACCTTCATGAGGTAGGTGTCGTTTGTACTTGTATTTTGGTGGTATTTTTGTTTTTTTTTTTGTTTGTGTGCGTTGTTTGTCTACTCTTGGAACATCCTGTGATTGGTTAGGGTAGGATTAGAGTTTAATTACGTTGACCTCAGATTCTGGTTAATTCCAGGCTTCTTGTGCTAACCTTGTTGTTTGTTAGCTGTTGTTGGCAGTAATTAGTTGCTGCAGGTGCACTTGCCGCCATGCTCCAAGGAGTGAATTGGGGGCGGATACATTTTTTCTCCAGCTTTGTTAGTTCTTCCTCAGCCTCGCTTCTTCTTTCCTAGCCTCGTTAGCGCAGTAGGTAGCGCGTCAGTCTCATAATCTGAAGGTCGTGAGTTCGACCCTCACACGGGGCAGCAGAAGCTTTTTGAAAAGATTGACGAGCCCCCAAAAGATGCTCAAACGCTCTTTCCTTATTCACTCGCATGCTGAGCACACCCCCTACCTGAAAATAGTATTGGCACATGACTCTTCCAGGTCATCCCTAGTTGATTCAAGCTGTGCTTTTTCTTTTGTAAATTCGCGTGTGCACAGCAAGTTGTGTTGCATCCAATTCAATTCTCTCCACTGACCGTTCAGTCAATACCTTGATGGCGTCTGTATTGACACCTCTACTGAGACATCAAGCTGCCTCTTTGGAGCATGTTTGCTCCCAGATCAAACTGCAGTGTCGTGGTGCCAACACAGAATAATGGACCACGTCGGACACTTTTCACTTTTGATTCTTTTTGATTCACTTTTGATGACACGCTTTTGAATACCTGATCACTTGGAATTGGTACCAGCTTGAAGTTAATAGTGAGTAGACTTATGGAGATTCATTTATTTGAATTTTCTACTCAAGCCATTTGCAACTCAGAAGCAATGACACTTGTGCACTCATCATTGAGCTTGAGGAAGTCCAAGGAATTGATCTCTATGTTACTCTCGCTCCGCCGAGCTGCGATGGCCGAGAGGTTAAGGCGTTGGACTTGAAATCCAATGGGGTTTCCCCGCGCAGGTTCGACTCCTGCTTGCAGCGTGAGTGTCTTGTTGGGCGTGTGGAAAGAGAGAGTGTGCTCTCTTCCTGCTAGCCAGTTTTAAACATGCTTCTCATGCCATTTGCAACTTTGTGCTGCCAAACTTTAGCAGTCCTAACTGATCCTGAAATAGTCCCAGGAATTGAGTTACAAATGGCTGCTTCGTCGTTACAATGTGTTGGCATGGAAATGCAGTGGGGTCTCTTGCAGCGTAGAGGATTAACTTGCCTCTCTAATGTGATTTGTGATGAGACCTTATGCCACCAGTGGGGAGAGCTTGCACTCACAGGTGCTTCATCCAAAGATCTTCATGCAACATAGTGATGTCTTGTTTCAGGTAAAAGAAAAAGTGCCACATTCTTTCATGGCCGGTCACTGGTTGCTCCGCCTTGCGCTAAAAGAGGGTCTCCCCGTCGGGGAATCGAACCCCGGTCTTCCGCGTGACAGGCGGAGATACTATCCACTATACTAACGAGGACACGTGCTGTGTCTCGCAGTGATGCTGAGTCAGGTGACGTGCACTTGTCCCCTTGATTTTAAAGTACTCTGAATCATTGTGCCTGCAAGGAGGTGGTAAAAAGAACACATTGTGGTGATATTGACTCACTGTTGCCACTCCTCTTTTACCATCGTCAGTTTGTGGACTTATGATAGGAAAAACTCAAAGAATCTTGGTGACCTACAAGTTTGATTCATCTGCCTTCCTAGTTAAGTCATGCAAACCATTTGCTGCAAAATTGGCTTTAGCTACATTGGCAATTCATTTTGTCTTCGTATTCCAGTGCATTGTACCGAACTGCAATATCCATCTTAGATCAACTGAGATTTTGCATTTCTCTCTTTCCCACATGCAAGTTCTGAATTTCTTGGCACACATTACTGCTTTGCATCTACTAAAAGCACTCCAGAGAAAGCTTCACTTCATACCTTCATGAGGTAGGTGTCGTTTGTACTTGTATTTTGGTGGTATTTTTGTTTTTTTTTTTGTTTGTGTGCGTTGTTTGTCTACTCTTGGAACATCCTGTGATTGGTTAGGGTAGGATTAGAGTTTAATTACGTTGGCCTCAGATTCTGGTTAATTCCAGGCTTCTTGTGCTAAGCTTGTTGTTTGTTAGCTGTTGTTGGCAGTAATTAGTTGCTGCAGGTGCACTTGCCGCCATGCTCCAAGGAGTGAATTGGGGGCGGATACATTTTTTCTCCAGCTTTGTTAGTTCTTCCTCAGCCTCGCTTCTTCTTTCCTAGCCTCGTTAGCGCAGTAGGTAGCGCGTCAGTCTCATAATCTGAAGGTCGTGAGTTCGACCCTCACACGGGGCAGCAAAAGCTTTTTGAAAAGATTGACGAGCCCCCAAAAGATGCTCAAACGCTCTTTCCTTATTCACTCGCATGCTGAGCACACCCCCTACCTGAAAATAGTATTGGCACATGACTCTTACAGGTCATCCCTAGTTGATTCAAGCTGTGCTTTTTCTTTTGTAAATTCGCGTGTACACAGCAAGTTGTGTTGCATCCAATTCAATTCTCTCCACTGACCGTTCAGTCAATACCTTGATGGCGTCTGTATTGACACCTCTACTGAGACATCAAGCTGCCTCTTTGGAGCATGTTCGCTCCCAGATCAAATTGCAGTGTCGTGGTGCCAACACAGAATAATGGACCACGTCGGACACTTTTCACTTTTGATTCTTTTTGATTCACTTTTGATGACACGCTTTTGAATACCTGATCACCTGGAATTGGTACCAGCTTGAAGTTAATAGTGAGTAGACTTATGGAGATTCATTTATTTGAATTTTCTACTCAAGCCATTTGCAACTCAGAAGCAATGACACTTGTGCACTCATCATTGAGCTTGAGGAAGTCCAAGGAATTGATCTCTATGTTACTCTCGCTCCTCCGAACTGCGATGGCCTAGAGGTTAAGGCGTTGGACTTGAAATCCAATGGGGTTTCCCCGCGCAGGTTCGACTCCTGCTTGCAGCGTGAGTGTCTTGTTGGGAGTGTGGAAAGAGAGAGTGTGCTCTCTTCCTGCTAGCCAGTTTTAAATATGCTTCTCATGCCATTTGCAACTTTGTGCTGCCAAACTTTAGCAGTCCTAACTGATCCTGAAATAGTCCCAGGAATTGAGTTACAAATGGCTGCTTTGTCGTTACAATGTGTTGGCATGGAAATGCAGTGGGGTCTCTTGCAGCGTAGAGGATTAACTTGCCTCTCTAATGTGATTTGTGATGAGACCTTATGCCACCAGTGGGGAGAGCTTGCACTCACAGGTGCTTCATCCAAAGATCTTCATGCAACATAGCGATGTCTTGTTTCAGGTAAAAGAAAAAGTGCCACATTCTTTCATGGCTGGTCACTGGTTGCTCCGCCTTGCGCTAAAAGAGGGTCTCCCCGTCTGGGAATCGAACCCCGGTCTTCCGCGTGACAGGCGGAGATACTATCCACTATACTAACGAGGACACGTGCTGTGTCTTGCAGTGATGCTGAGTCAGGTGACGTGCACTTGTCCCCTTGATTTTAAAGTACTCTGAATCATTGTGCCTGCAAGGAGGTGGTAAAAAGAACACATTGTGGTGATATTGACTCACTGTTGCCATTCCTCTTTTACCATCGTCAGTTTGTGGACTTATGATAGGAAAAACTCAAAGAATCTTGGTGACCTACAGGTTTGATTCATCTGCCTTCCTAGTTAAGTCATGCGAACCATTTGCTGCAAAATTGGCTTTAGCTACATTGGCAATTCATTTTGTCTTTGTATTCCAGTGCATTGTACCGAACTGCAATATCCATCTTAGATCAACTGAGATTTTGCATTTCTCTCTTTCCCACATGCAAGTTCTGAATTTCTTGGCACACATTACTGCTTTGCATCTACTAAAAGCACTCCAGAGAAAGCTTCACTTCATACCTTCATGAGGTAGGTGTCGTTTGTACTTGTATTTTGGTGGTATTTTTGGTTTTTTTTTTGTTTGTGTGCGTTGTTTGTCTACTCTTGGAACATCCTGTGATTGGTTAGGGTAGGATTAGAGTTTAATTACGTTGGCCTCAGATTCTGGTTAATTCCAGGCTTCTTGTGCTAACCTTGTTGTTTGTTAGCTGTTGTTGGCAGTAATTAGTTGCTGCAGGTGCACTTGCCGCCATGCTCCAAGGAGTGAATTGGGGGCGGATACATTTTTTCTCCAGCTTTGTTAGTTCTTCCTCAGCCTCGCTTCTTCTTTCCTAGCCTCGTTAGCGCAGTAGGTAGCGCGTCAGTCTCATAATCTGAAGGTCGTGAGTTCGACCCTCACACGGGGCAGCAGAAGCTTTTTGAAAAGATTGACGAGCCCCCAAAAGATGCTCAAACGCTCTTTCCTTATTCACTCGCATGCTGAGCACACCCCCTACCTGAAAATAGTATTGGCACATGACTCTTACAGGTCATCCCTAGTTGATTCAAGCTGTGCTTTTTCTTTTGTAAATTCGCGTGTGCACAGCAAGTTGTGTTGCATCCAATTCAATTCTCTCCACTGACCGTTCAGTCAATACCTTGATGGCGTCTGTATTGACACCTCTACTGAGACATCAAGCTGCCTCTTTGGAGCATGTTTGCTCCCAGATCAAACTGCAGTGTCGTGGTGCCAACACAGAATAATGGACCACGTCGGACACTTTTCACTTTTGATTCTTTTTGATTCACTTTTGATGACACGCTTTTGAATACCTGATCACTTGGAATTGGTACCAGCTTGAAGTTAATAGTGAGTAGACTTATGGAGATTCATTTATTTGAATTTTCTTCTCAAGCCATTTGCAACTCAGAAGCAATGACACTTGTGCACTCATCATTGAGCTTGAGGAAGTCCAAGGAATTGATCTCTATGTTACTCTCGCTCCGCCGAGCTGCGATGGCCGAGAGGTTAAGGCGTTGGACTTGAAATCCAATGGGGTTTCCCCGCGCAGGTTCGACTCCTGCTTGCAGCGTGAGTGTCTTGTTGGGCGTGTGGAAAGAGAGAGTGTGCTCTCTTCCTGCTAGCCAGTTTTAAATATGCTTCTCATGCCATTTGCAACTTTGTGCTGCCAAACTTTAGCAGTCCTAACTGATCCTGAAATAGTCCCAGGAATTGAGTTACAAATGGCTGCTTCGTCGTTACAATGTGTTGGCATGGAAATGCAGTGGGGTCTCTTGCAGCGTAGAGGATTAACTTGCCTCTCTAATGTGATTTGTGATGAGACCTTATGCCACCAGTGGGGAGAGCTCGCACTCACAGGTGCTTCATCCAAAGATCTTCATGCAACATAGCGATGTCTTGTTTCAGGTAAAAGAAAAAGTGCCACATTCTTTCATGGCCGGTCACTGGTTGCTCCGCCTTGCGCTAAAAGAGGGTCTCCCCGTCGGGGAATCGAACCCCGGTCTTCCGCGTGACAGGCGGAGATACTATCCACTATACTAACGAGGACACGTGCTGTGTCTCGCAGTGATGCTGAGTCAGGTGACGTGCACTTGTCCCCTTGATTTTAAAGTACTCTGAATCATTGTGCCTGCAAGGAGGTGGTAAAAAGAACACATTGTGGTGATATTGACTCACTGTTGCCACTCCTCTTTTACCATCGTCAGTTTGTGGACTTATGATTGGAAAAACTCAAAGAATCTTGGTGACCTACAGGTTTCATTCATCTGCCTTCCTAGTTAAGTCATGCGAACCATTTGCTGCAAAATTGGCTTTAGCTACATTGGCAATTCATTTTGTCTTCGTATTCCAGTGCATTGTACCGAACTGCAATATTCATCTTAGATCAACTGAGATTTTGCATTTCTCTCTTTCCCACATGCAAGTTCTGAATTTCTTGGCACACATTACTGCTTTGCATCTACTAAAAGCACTCCAGAGAAAGCTTCACTTCATACCTTCATGAGGTAGGTGTCGTTTGTACTTGTATTTTGGTGGTATTTTTTTGTTTTTTTTTGTTTGTGTGCGTTGTTTGTCTACTCTTGGAACATCCTGTGATTGGTTAGGGTAGGATTAGAGTTTAATTACGTTGGCCTCAGATTCTGGTTAATTCCAGGCTTCTTGTGCTAACCTTGTTGTTTGTTAGCTGTTGTTGGCAGTAATTAGTTGCTGCAGGTGCACTTGCCGCCATGCTCCAAGGAGTGAATTGGGGGCGGATACATTTTTTCTCCAGCTTTGTTAGTTCTTCCTCAGCCTCGCTTCTTCTTTCCTAGCCTCGTTAGCGCAGTAGGTAGCGCGTCAGTCTCATAATCTGAAGGTCGTGAGTTCGACCCTCACACGGGGCAGCAGAAGCTTTTTGAAAAGATTGACGAGCCCCCAAAAGATGCTCAAACGCTCTTTCCTTATTCACTCGCATGCTGAGCACACCCCCTACCTGAAAATAGTATTGGCACATGACTCTTACAGGTCATCCCTAGTTGATTCAAGCTGTGCTTTTTCTTTTGTAAATTCGCGTGTGCACAGCAAGTTGTGTTGCATCCAATTCAATTCTCTCCACTGACCGTTCAGTCAATACCTTGATGGCGTCTGTATTGACACCTCTACTGAGACATCAAGCTGCCTCTTTGGAGCATGTTTGCTCCCAGATCAAACTGCAGTGTCGTGGAGCCAACACAGAATAATGGACCACGTCGGACACTTTTCACTTTTGATTCTTTTTGATTCACTTTTGATGACACGCTTTTGAATACCTGATCACCTGGAATTGGTACCAGCTTGAAGTTAATAGTGAGTAGACTTATGGAGATTCATTTATTTGAATTTTCTTCTCAAGCCATTTGCAACTCAGAAGCAATGACACTTGTGCACTCATCATTGAGCTTGAGGAAGTCCAAGGAATTGATCTCTATGTTACTCTCGCTCCGCCGAGCTGCGATGGCCGAGAGGTTAAGGCGTTGGACTTGAAATCCAATGGGGTTTCCCCGCGCAGGTTCGACTCCTGCTTGCAGCGTGAGTGTCTTGTTGGGCGTGTGGAAAGAGAGAGTGTGCTCTCTTCCTGCTAGCCAGTTTTAAATATGCTTCTCATGCCATTTGCAACTTTGTGCTGCCAAACTTTAGCAGTCCTAACTGATCCTGAAATAGTCCCAGGAATTGAGTTACAAATGGCTGCTTTGTCGTTACAATGTGTTGGCATGGAAATGCAGTGGGGTCTCTTGCAGCGTAGAGGATTAACTTGCCTCTCTAATGTGATTTGTGATGAGACCTTATGCCACCAGTGGGGAGAGCTTGCACTCACAGGTGCTTCATCCAAAGATCTTCATGCAACATAGCGATGTCTTGTTTCAGGTAAAAGAAAAAGTGCCACATTCTTTCATGGCTGGTCACTGGTTGCTCCGCCTTGCGCTAAAAGAGGGTCTCCCCGTCGGGGAATCGAACCCCGGTCTTCCGCGTGACAGGCGGAGATACTATCCACTATACTAACGAGGACACGTGCTGTGTCTTGCAGTGATGCTGAGTCAGGTGACGTGCACTTGTCCCCTTGATTTTAAAGTACTCTGAATCATTGTGCCTGCAAGGAGGTGGTAAAAAGAACACATTGTGGTGATATTGACTCACTGTTGCCATTCCTCTTTTACCATCGTCAGTTTGTGGACTTATGATAGGAAAAACTCAAAGAATCTTGGTGACCTACAGGTTTGATTAATCTGCCTTCCTAGTTAAGTCATGCAAACCATTTGCTGCAAAATTGGCTTTAGCTACATTGGCAATTCATTTTGTCTTTGTATTCCAGTGCATTGTACCGAACTGCAATATCCATCTTAGATCAACTGAGATTTTGCATTTCTCTCTTTCCCACATGCAAGTTCTGAATTTCTTGGCACACATTACTGCTTTGCATCTACTAAAAGCACTCCAGAGAAAGCTTCACTTCATACCTTCATGAGGTAGGTGTCGTTTGTACTTGTATTTTGGTGGTATTTTTGTTTTTTTTTTTTGTTTGTGTGCGTTGTTTGTCTACTCTTGGAACATCCTGTGATTGGTTAGGGTAGGATTAGACTTTAATTACGTTGGCCTCAGATTCTGGTTAATTCCAGGCTTCTTGTGCTAAGCTTGTTGTTTGTTAGCTGTTGTTGGCAGTAATTAGTTGCTGCAGGTGCACTTGCCGCCATGCTCCAAGGAGTGAATTGGGGGCGGATACATTTTTTCTCCAGCTTTGTTAGTTCTTCCTCAGCCTCGCTTCTTCTTTCCTAGCCTCGTTAGCGCAGTAGGTAGCGCGTCAGTCTCATAATCTGAAGGTCGTGAGTTCGACCCTCACACGGGGCAGCAGAAGCTTTTTGAAAAGATTGACGAGCCCCCAAAAGATGCTCAAACGCTCTTTCCTTATTCACTCGCATGCTGAGCACACCCCCTACCTGAAAATAGTATTGGCACATGACTCTTACAGGTCATCCCTAGTTGATTCAAGCTGTGCTTTTTCTTTTGTAAATTCGCGTGTACACAGCAAGTTGTGTTGCATCCAATTCAATTCTCTCCACTGACCGTTCAGTCAATACCTTGATGGCGTCTGTATTGACACCTCTACTGAGACATCAAGCTGCCTCTTTGGAGCATGTTCGCTCCCAGATCAAATTGCAGTGTCGTGGTGCCAACACAGAATAATGGACCACGTCGGACACTTTTCACTTTTGATTCTTTTTGATTCACTTTTGATGACACGCTTTTGAATACCTGATCACCTGGAATTGGTACCAGCTTGAAGTTAATAGTGAGTAGACTTATGGAGATTCATTTATTTGAATTTTCTACTCAAGCCATTTGCAACTCAGAAGCAATGACACTTGTGCACTCATCATTGAGCTTGAGGAAGTCCAAGGAATTGATCTCTATGTTACTCTCGCTCCTCCGAACTGCGATGGCCTAGAGGTTAAGGCGTTGGACTTGAAATCCAATGGGGTTTCCCCGCGCAGGTTCGACTCCTGCTTGCAGCGTGAGTGTCTTGTTGGGCGTGTGGAAAGAGAGAGTGTGCTCTCTTCCTGCTAGCCAGTTTTAAATATGCTTCTCATGCCATTTGCAACTTTGTGCTGCCAAACTTTAGCAGTCCTAACTGATCCTGAAATAGTCCCAGGAATTGAGTTACAAATGGCTGCTTTGTCGTTACAATGTGTTGGCATGGAAATGCAGTGGGGTCTCTTGCAGCGTAGAGGATTAACTTGCCTCTCTAATGTGATTTGTGATGAGACCTTATGCCACCAGTGGGGAGAGCTTGCACTCACAGGTGCTTCATCCAAAGATCTTCATGCAACATAGCGATGTCTTGTTTCAGGTAAAAGAAAAAGTGCCACATTCTTTCATGGCTGGTCACTGGTTGCTCCGCCTTGCGCTAAAAGAGGGTCTCCCCGTCTGGGAATCGAACCCCGGTCTTCCGCGTGACAGGCGGAGATACTATCCACTATACTAACGAGGACACGTGCTGTGTCTTGCAGTGATGCTGAGTCAGGTGACGTGCACTTGTCCCCTTGATTTTAAAGTACTCTGAATCATTGTGCCTGCAAGGAGGTGGTAAAAAGAACACATTGTGGTGATATTGACTCACTGTTGCCATTCCTCTTTTACCATCGTCAGTTTGTGGACTTATGATAGGAAAAACTCAAAGAATCTTGGTGACCTACAGGTTTGATTCATCTGCCTTCCTAGTTAAGTCATGCAAACCATTTGCTGCAAAATTGGCTTTAGCTACATTGGCAATTCATTTTGTCTTTGTATTCCAGTGCATTGTACCGAACTGCAATATCCATCTTAGATCAACTGAGATTTTGCATTTCTCTCTTTCCCACATGCAAGTTCTGAATTTCTTGGCACACATTACTGCTTTGCATCTACTAAAAGCACTCCAGAGAAAGCTTCACTTCATACCTTCATGAGGTAGGTGTCGTTTGTACTTGTATTTTGGTGGTATTTTTGTTTTTTTTTTGTTTGTGTGCGTTGTTTGTCTACTCTTGGAACATCCTGTGATTGGTTAGGGTAGGATTAGAGTTTAATTACGTTGGCCTCAGATTCTGGTTAATTCCAGGCTTCTTGTGCTAACCTTGTTGTTTGTTAGCTGTTGTTGGCAGTAATTAGTTGCTGCAGGTGCACTTGCCGCCATGCTCCAAGGAGTGAATTGGGGGCGGATACATTTTTTCTCCAGCTTTGTTAGTTCTTCCTCAGCCTCGCTTCTTCTTTCCTAGCCTCGTTAGCGCAGTAGGTAGCGCGTCAGTCTCATAATCTGAAGGTCGTGAGTTCGACCCTCACACGGGGTAGCAGAAGCTTTTTGAAAAGATTGACGAGCCCCCAAAAGATGCTCAAACGCTCTTTCCTTATTCACTCGCATGCTGAGCACACCCCCTACCTGAAAATAGTATTGGCACATGACTCTTACAGGTCATCCCTAGTTGATTCAAGCTGTGCTTTTTCTTTTGTAAATTCGCGTGTACACAGCAAGTTGTGTTGCATCCAATTCAATTCTCTCCACTGACCGTTCAGTCAATACCTTGATGGCATCTGTATTGACACCTCTACTGAGACATCAAGCTGCCTCTTTGGAGCATGTTCGCTCCCAGATCAAACTGCAGTGTCGTGGTGCCAACACAGAATAATGGACCACGTCGGACACTTTTCACTTTTGATTCTTTTTGATTCACTTTTGATGACACGCTTTTGAATACCTGATCACCTGGAATTGGTACCAGCTTGAAGTTAATAGTGAGTAGACTTATGGAGATTCATTTATTTGAATTTTCTACTCAAGCCATTTGCAACTCAGAAGCAATGACACTTGTGCACTCATCATTGAGCTTGAGGAAGTCCAAGGAATTGATCTCTATGTTACTCTCGCTCCTCCGAACTGCGATGGCCTAGAGGTTAAGGCGTTGGACTTGAAATCCAATGGGGTTTCCCCGCGCAGGTTCGACTCCTGCTTGCAGCGTGAGTGTCTTGTTGGGCGTGTGGAAAGAGAGAGTGTGCTCTCTTCCTGCTAGCCAGTTTTAAATATGCTTCTCATGCCATTTGCAACTTTGTGCTGCCAAACTTTAGCAGTCCTAACTGATCCTGAAATAGTCCCAGGAATTGAGTTACAAATGGCTGCTTTGTCGTTACAATGTGTTGGCATGGAAATGCAGTGGGGTCTCTTGCAGCGTAGAGGATTAACTTGCCTCTCTAATGTGATTTGTGATGAGACCTTATGCCACCAGTGGGGAGAGCTTGCACTCACAGGTGCTTCATCCAAAGATCTTCATGCAACATAGCGATGTCTTGTTTCAGGTAAAAGAAAAAGTGCCACATTCTTTCATGGCTGGTCACTGGTTGCTCCGCCTTGCGCTAAAAGAGGGTCTCCCCGTCGGGGAATCGAACCCCGGTCTTCCGCGTGACAGGCGGAGATACTATCCACTATACTAACGAGGACACGTGCTGTGTCTTGCAGTGATGCTGAGTCAGGTGACGTGCACTTGTCCCCTTGATTTTAAAGTACTCTGAATCATTGTGCCTGCAAGGAGGTGGTAAAAAGAACACATTGTGGTGATATTGACTCACTGTTGCCATTCCTCTTTTACCATCGTCAGTTTGTGGACTTATGATAGGAAAAACTCAAAGAATCTTGGTGACCTACAGGTTTGATTCATCTGCCTTCCTAGTTAAGTCATGCAAACCATTTGCTGCAAAATTGGCTTTAGCTACATTGGCAATTCATTTTGTCTTTGTATTCCAGTGCATTGTACCGAACTGCAATATCCATCTTAGATCAACTGAGATTTTGCATTTCTCTCTTTCCCACATGCAAGTTCTGAATTTCTTGGCACACATTACTGCTTTGCATCTACTAAAAGCACTCCAGAGAAAGCTTCACTTCATACCTTCATGAGGTAGGTGTCGTTTGTACTTGTATTTTGGTGGTATTTTTGTTTTTTTTTTGTTTGTGTGCGTTGTTTGTCTACTCTTGGAACATCCTGTGATTGGTTAGGGTAGGATTAGAGTTTAATTACGTTGGCCTCAGATTCTGGTTAATTCCAGGCTTCTTGTGCTAACCTTGTTGTTTGTTAGCTGTTGTTGGCAGTAATTAGTTGCTGCAGGTGCACTTGCCGCCATGCTCCAAGGAGTGAATTGGGGGCGGATACATTTTTCTCCAGCTTTGTTAGTTCTTCCTCAGCCTCGCTTCTTCTTTCCTAGCCTCGTTAGCGCAGTAGGTAGCGCGTCAGTCTCATAATCTGAAGGTCGTGAGTTCGACCCTCACACGGGGCAGCAGAAGCTTTTTGAAAAGATTGACGAGCCCCCAAAAGATGCTCAAACGCTCTTTCCTTATTCACTCGCATGCTGAGCACACCCCCTACCTGAAAATAGTATTGGCACATGACTCTTACAGGTCATCCCTAGTTGATTCAAGCTGTGCTTTTTCTTTTGTAAATTCGCGTGTGCACAGCAAGTTGTGTTGCATCCAATTCAATTCTCTCCACTGACCGTTCAGTCAATACCTTGATGGCGTCTGTATTGACACCTCTACTGAGACATCAAGCTGCCTCTTTGGAGCATGTTTGCTCCCAGATCAAACTGCAGTGTCGTGGAGCCAACACAGAATAATGGACCACGTCGGACACTTTTCACTTTTGATTCTTTTTGATTCACTTTTGATGACACGCTTTTGAATACCTGATCACCTGGAATATCTAGCTGAGAATAGTGTGCAGTCTGATAAAGAAGGGCAACCAAATGATTGCACAGGGCACATCCTGCCACACAGGAGCAATGGGTGCTCACCAAAATGACAGGGCTCGAGTGTTTTAACACCATCTAAGGAGAAAAAATATATTAAAATATCTGTTAACATTTTATTGAACAGCAGTAATTGAGCAAAAATAAATAAGTCAGGTAAAGTTTCCCAAATTAGTTGACTGTACACATCCACTTTAATTCACTGAAGGTAGAGAGATAAAATATGTAGGCACATGCAAAAGCTTGGGCACCAAATACCATGTTTTATTGATGCTATAGATTTAGTCAATGTGATTAGTGAAGGGTGTGATTGGAGATGACCACACCTTCAATATTTAATCAGCTTTGCTTATATTATGGCAGTAATCTGATGTAGTGGTTATACACTTCTATACACTTATACATTAAAGGAGTGGTTCCCAAACGTTTTCTGCCGTGCCCCCCATTAATAGATGAGAATAATTTTGCGCCCCCCACTGCGCCCAATATTTTGTTGAGTGAGAACAGGATATTTTGTTTTGCCAGAACAGGAACAACTGTATGTGAAGTCCCTGGAAGTCTTATTCAGCAAAGACCACAGGATTAAGGCTGCTTTTGCTTCTTTAGTTCAGACTGCCATATTTAAATATCTTGCGAAAAAACAGTAATTGTTATGACTGATTAGTGCATGTTTGTACATACATACATACATACATATATACACAAACACTTGTGTGTGTGTGTAACCATTGATCCTACTCTCAAGTCATGTGGCTTTTCACTTTTCCTCATAGACCTATGACAAACTGCCCTCACGCGGACCTCTCCTGTCACCTTGTTTTTCATTGACACTGTGCAGGGGGGAAGATGAATAAAAATAAAAATGTAATGATATGCTACTTACACAGCAGCTTCATAGTTAGCAAGCTAAAACAAACATCTCAATAGTAAGTAATAGCTTCTGGTCTGTCAAGGTAAATTTATTGATACAATCACTAACGTTAACATGGATACGAGGAAGCGTTTGCTAACCATACTTTATTAGATGCAGCACAATATAACTAAAAAAAGATGCCTTAATTGTCAAATTTGATCAAGCCAGTCCAAAGATATTCAGTTAGCTCGTTAGTTTCCTGTTTACTTCCTAGAATCGTCAGCGGGCGTCATATGCCGACTTGAAGCTGATTGGTTTATGCAAAATAGTAATGCATTGTGGTAGCGAAATCTTATTTTTGCACAGGGAAAAATGGAATAATGTTTGAACAGTTAATGTAGAACTAGAATATATGTAATATAGGACTATTCTGTTTCCTAAAATATATTTAGGTTAATATACTTTTTGGCATACCGTCCTCGAAACATATATGAATTTGCAGCGCTTTATATCCTGCACATACGGTCTAAACCCGGTTGCCAGATTCGCCGTTTTCACTCCAAATTGGGCTTGTTTGAAACTCCTTCAAAGTTTTTCGTTTTTGGGCTACTTTTCACTTGGCCCACCGCGGGACTTACAAGCCAACAATAACAATCCATGGCGATATAATACTTAAATAGTCTCAATTTTAACACTCTAACACTTTGGGCTACTTTTGGCTTCTGACGGGCGCATTTTACACTGACTTTGGCCGGAATATTTATGTACGACCTGCCAACCCTGGCCACACTTCGCTCGTGTTCACTGCAAGTGCACCAACTTATCAGTCCACAGAGACAAGCTGGAGCCTTACAAGTGATTGGAAGCTCTTCTAACCAATACTTTACTTCCTTCTGAAGCTAACCAGCCCTCATTTGCCACGATTGCTCAATTATATTTTTTTATTGAGCCCTCGGAAAGTCGCGCTTCATTTCCAATGTGGGTCCGCTAGCATAGCAACATAAGCTAACCTTTGCTAACCTAAGCCAAGCTCCCCAGAACACACTATTCGGTGAAACTGAAGCAGTCGTGGATTATTTTGTTCGTTTTTATTCTGATTGTGGATACTTTTGAACATAAACCGATAACTTTTTATGGAATATATGAGCAATTTTCGGCATTTTCGCCAACCCGGAAGTGAGACCGTACACCCGCTACGACGCGACTCGGTGTACTCGTGAGTAAAAATTGATAATTTTTCATAAGTGATATTGTACAAAATATATATTCTAATACTGTCTATAATCTAATGTTTAGTATTGGAGCTTTTGAGTGCTGGAGTACTCTGTATCGTGTCGGATGCTACCGGAGTTGGCTACGGTAGCTTGCATAGCCTGTCGGACTATATTGGACATAAATGTCATATCATATAACGTTCATAATTGGACATGGAATTTATTCATTGGAATTTTCTGGTCTTTCTGTAATATGTGCAACGTTGTTGTTTGAAATAGCTCATCGGTTTCGTGTATGGAATTTGTTAGCATGTTGGCTTGGTTGGCCAAGGGTGTGTACTGGCTGTGGCATACATTGGAATGTTGAACTTGACATTCCTTGGAACAAAGTGGAATAACTTTGCAATGCTTGCATGGATTTGCTCCATTTTTTCTGTGTTATTAGAAAAGACCATAGCGAAATATATTTCAAATTTATAGACTGAATGGAATGGAGCTATGTGAATATACATGCTTGTGATGCTCAAGGTCAAGTGCATTTCTGACATTCCTGGCATATTAGCATCTGTAATAGAGGTTCTAAAATAAAACAAACCAAGGAATATGGTATTGAAGTGAATCAATATGTTCCCCCAACTGTCTACTTCAGTTTGAGCCATGAATTATCATTTCCCTATATGTACAACTTGAGATATCTAGTTTTATAGTGGACTATGTCGGGAATCTGAGGAATTTTAAAAATGGCCGCCTGGAATGTGTGCACAATAGAGTTAAAATGATCTAAAAAGGTGAGCTTCTGAACAAAAATACTGGATATGACTGATTAGTTTTTGATCAGTGTATCTTAATAATCCATCTACTGTTTTTGCAGGTTTGCAACCTACAACCACCTGATGGCCTTCTGGGAACTGATTGAACCTGCAACACATCAGATGATACGGGTCACCAACTCCAAACCTACAGTTTCTTTTAGGGTCTGTCTGCATTTGGATGCCCAAAGACAAAGTACAGGCCTACCTGCCAGAGGAGTTTGGGAATTTTCAGGACACACAAGTTATCCTGGATTGTACAGAGCTCTGCTGCCAAACACCATCATCCCTGCTGTTACAGAGTGAAGTCTTTTCCAATTATAAGTCTCATTGTACCTTCAAGGCCTTAATTGGAATGGCACCCCATGGTGCCATAACCTTTGTGTCTGGACTCTATGCTGGGTCTATTAGTGACAGGGAGATGTTCAGACAGTCAGGAATTATTCCTCTACTTACCCCTGACATGGCAATAATGGTGGATAAGGGCTTCCTGGTAGACGATCTTGTACCATGTAAGATCCACAGGCCAGTTTTCCTGAAAAGGTGCACACGAATGTCTGCACATGACGTAAAACACACACAGTCCGTAGCCAGGCTCAGGGTACATGTTGAACGGTGCATCCGACGAGTAAAGGAGCACAAATTGTTTGACACCGTCATCCCCATGTCTATTTCAGGCAGCATAAATCAGCTATTTACTGTATCTTGTCTGCTTGTGAACTATCAGAATGGACCACTTGTAAAGACATGGAGCAAATTTTAGAATGTATGCATTTAAATATCGAAAATATGTAAATATGTTTTGATGCTTTAATATTACTGGTCTTAATAACCTGCTGTAATAAACCTTGGCTTGGAGAATCAAAAATCCTTCTCATATTTTTTTTATGTCTGCACTTAAAGGAAGACATAAAAACAGTGGAATTAATGCATTGACAGAAAAAACAAACAAATCACTTCTTAATGAACAACAGATAATTAATCTGACACTATACAGGTAATCATTGTATTTATGTTTTACTGCAAACACTTTTGTATGTAATGGTAAAAGAAAAAATGATCCGCTTTTTCTCTAATGGTGTGCATCACTTCTTGATTTTTGTAAACTCGCTCAACTAGTGTGTCCTCCTGAGCACACACAACAAAATCACACCATTCTAAACCAGTCAAGAGGATCTGTCCCTGAACTTGCCAGCAGTACTTGTGTTGCCTCCGAAGTTTCAAAGCACCGCTTGACATTTTCAGATAGGGGCAGTCCACATAACTCTGAATGTTGGGGCATTTGACTTCTAAGAGTCCAAATGGTGGATTCTCAGAGGGATCGAAGATTACTCCATCAGGGGAACAACCCAGCCATGGAGCATCAGGGTGAATGACAAACCCACATGGTGAATAATTCACATTTTTCAGAATGCAGTACTCTTGAACTGCAACTGGCTCCATATGAATTCCTCCCCTCATGTCCTTGGTCTGGACAGTTCCCCTGTAGATTCTCTCTGCCAAATTATCTGCAGAAGTATGTCCTCGAACATGGTTTGCCTCATGGAAACGTGTAGATCAGGCATGTCAAACTCAGTTTGGCTGTGGGGCCGGATCCAGACCTTCTGTTCTTAGGTGAGCCGGATCAGTAACTACAAATCAACTCCAAATATTTCGCTTTATTTTTCAGTACTATGCTTTATCATTCAGCCTACATTTTATAATCATGGATGAAAAGGGATCTTTTCTAAGCACAACACATTAAAACAATGAAAAAAAAAAAGATTTTCATGTTTGACGGTGAATGTGTTAACAACTGGTTTATTTTAACAGTTGAGTGAATGCAGTTTTATACCTGAAGCAACTCACCACATTAACAAACTCAAGTGGGAGCTATGAAAAAAACATTTTCGCCTTAATAGTCATACTGCTTTGAAATAAATAAAAAAAGAAATACAAATAAAAGTTATAGCAGTGCATGGGTAATAAAATTAGACTACATCAGATCAAACTACTAGGCTGGGCCTACTGAAGCTGAGAACATACTGCACAATATTAATTATCTTTAATATGAAACCAGATGAATCTTATTTTTAATGATCTGTATTCATGAGTGCAAACAAATTTCGTGTCATCACACTTTTTTTCTCTCTCTCTCACTGCATTCCTGCAGTCTACTTGCTGCTGCTGGCTCCTGTAACTTGGCATCTTTTTGCCTTCACAAGTGCATCGATATTAGGTGTCAAATCCTGAGTAGCAGCACATTTAACAATGTCATTCAAGTGTTTATTTGTTAACCTTGAGCGCTGCTTTGTTTTATTATTGTTCATTACAGAGAACACCTGTTCACAAAGATAAGTAGTCCCAAACATGGATAGAACTTATGCAGCCATGGCTGTTAATTTGGGGTAACCTGGCACGAGATATTGATAAAACGTATTCAATTCCACGGACCCAAATTTATCCTTCATAGCAGAATCGCTTCATAGCGGAATTGCATCCTTTGACTGAAGCTTTAACTCGTGTCAGTGCTGCATGCTGTCATTTACTTTCCTCTAGCGACCAGAGAGAGCTTTTGATTTGTATTCATTTTTTAAAAATCACAACTTTTGATAGAAATGAGCTAGAGACTTGATTCATTTTTTGACATACTCAGAAATTTATGCCGGGCCGTATTAAATAATCCAACGGGCCGGGTCCGGCCCGCGGGGCCCTATCTTTCACATGCCTGCTCTACATCTTACTCTCATCTTTCTCAGACCATGCCATTCTTCACATCAACTCTGCTCCTGTCTTGCAGCTTCAATCCTCTGCCCCATGCTCAATCACACTTCCAGGGACTTAACATGCACTTCTTCCTCTTCTCACAAAACATACGCACATTCTCATCGTCCCAGCCTATAGTTTTCCATAGCAAGGGGTGCTTCACTGGGGGCACCTGGGATGTTCACAATTTCTCTCACTGCTGCTGGCTTATCATGGAATCAAACCACACTCCCTGCCTCTACAGGCCCAAAAGCACATTCAACTAATGGGACTGCAGTTCACATGCCCATTGTTGCAACCAGAGGGGCAATTACAGGACTAAAACTTCTTATAGACCTCTCACACTCTTAGCATGGCAACATTGGGCATTTCTCCATCCAACGCTTTATAATGTCAACTTCTGAAAAATATTAAAAGCAAAAACGTGTATAACCATTTAATCAAATTACTGCCACAATATAATCTAAACTTCATTACACATCACATGGATCAAAGGTAATATTTTTTTATTTTTTTATTTGCCTTTATTTAACCAGGTTAGTCCCTTGAGATACAAGATCTCTTTTACAAGAGAGACCTGGCCAAGAGAGACCGAGCAGCAGCACAAATTACAACATTCAAGATGCATTCAAAATCTCACATAAAATTTATTAAAACACGCACACACAGATGATCTGGACCTGACTGATTTTATCAGAGTCTTAAATCTGTTCAAAGAAACAAGGTCCTTGATTTTTATATCAGCCTGTAACCGGTTCCATGTGTATGGAGCAGCAAAACTAAAAGCAGTCTTTCCTAGCTCTGTTCGAGCTCTAGGAACAGCAAGTTGCAAAAACTCACTCGAACGAAGACTGAGCAGACTTTGCCTTCTATTCAGAAGACAACATAAATAATTAGGCAAATTCCCAATTAGTGCTTTGTAAATAAAAACATACCAAAGTGCAAAACGTCGTGCCTGCAACGAAGTCCAATTCACTTTTGTATATAACAAACAATGATGAGTAAGAGGTCGACAGTTTGTTATAAATCGCAAAGCACTATGATACACACTGTCCAGTATGCTCAAACAGTGCACAGGAGCATTCATATACAAAATATCTCCATAATCTAATACAGGCATGAATGTTGCTTCAACTAACTTCTTTTTTACAATAAAAGAAAAACAAGATTTATTTCTATAATAAAAACCTAACAAAAGTCTAAGCTTTTTAATTAGATGTTGAATATAAGGTTTAAAAGATAACATATATATATATATATATATATATATATATATATATATATATATATATATATATATATATATATAACCTCACACAGTCAGCAGTTGAATTCCTTGGTTTTCGAACCTCCATTTCTCCAACGGGTCCCGGCTTCACACCCTAAAAGTAGGGACACATTTAGCACTGTTTTAATGGTGGCTACATATGGATGAACATACATGTGACATACAAACTGACATGCTAGGTAACTCGCTGCTCGGTGTCTGTGCAGCTTTGGACTGGGGGTACAGCAGGAATATCTAGCTGAGAATAGTGTGCAGTCTGATAAAGAAGGGCAACCAAATGATTGCACAGGGCACATCCTGCCACACAGGAGCAATGGGTGCTCACCAAAATGACAGGGCTCGAGTGTTTTAACACCATCTAAGGAGAAAAAATATATTAAAATATCTGTTAACATTTTATTGAACAGCAGTAATTGAGCAAAAATAAATAAGTCAGGTAAAGTTTCCCAAATTAGTTGACTGTACACATCCACTTTAATTCACTGAAGGTAGAGAGATAAAATATGTAGGCACATGCAAAAGCTTGGGCACCAAATACCATGTTTTATTGATGCTATAGATTTAGTCAATGTGATTAGTGAAGGGTGTGATTGGAGATGACCACACCTTCAATATTTAATCAGCTTTGCTTATATTATGGCAGTAATCTGATGTAGTGGTTATACACTTCTATACACTTATACATTAAAGGAGTGGTTCCCAAACGTTTTCTGCCGTGCCCCCCATTAATAGATGAGAATAATTTTGCGCCCCCCACTGCGCCCAATATTTTGTTGAGTGAGAACAGGATATTTTGTTTTGCCAGAACAGGAACAACTGTATGTGAAGTCCCTGGAAGTCTTATTCAGCAAAGACCACAGGATTAAGGCTGCTTTTGCTTCTTTAGTTCAGACTGCCATATTTAAATATCTTGCGAAAAAACAGTAATTGTTATGACTGATTAGTGCATGTTTGTACATACATACATACATACATATATACACAAACACTTGTGTGTGTGTGTAACCATTGATCCTACTCTCAAGTCATGTGGCTTTTCACTTTTCCTCATAGACCTATGACAAACTGCCCTCACGCGGACCTCTCCTGTCACCTTGTTTTTCATTGACACTGTGCAGGGGGGAAGATGAATAAAAATAAAAATTTAATGATATGCTACTTACACAGCAGCTTCATAGTTAGCTAGCTAAAACAAACATCTCAATAGTAAGTAATAGCTTCTGGTCTGTCAAGGTAAATTTATTGATACAATCACTAACGTTAACATGGATACGAGGAAGCGTTTGCTAACCATACTTTATTAGATGCAGCACAATATACTCTCATCTTTCTCAGACCATGCCATTCTTCACATCAACTCTGCTCCTGTGTTGCAGCTTCAATCCTCTGGCCCATGCTCAATCACACTTCCAGGGACTTAACATGCACTTCTTCCTCTTCTCACAAAACATACGCACATTCTCATCGTCCCAGCCTATAGTTTTGGATAGCAAGGGGTGCTTGAGTGGGGGCACCTGGGATGTTCACAATTTCTCTCACTGCTGCTGGCTTATGATGGAATCAAACCACACTCCCTGCCTCTACAGGCCCAAAAGCACATTCAACTAATGGGACTGCAGTTGACATGCCCATTGTTGTAACCAGAGGGGCAATTACAGGACTAAAACTTCTTATAGACCTTTGACACTCTTAGCATGGCAACATTGGGCATTTCTCCATCCAACGCTTTATAATGTGAACTTCTGAAAAATATTAAAAGCAAAAACGTGTGTAACCATTAAATCAAATTACTGCCACAATATAATCTAAACTTCATTACACATCACATGGATCAAAGGTAATATTTTTTTATTTTTTTATTTGCCTTTATTTAACCAGGTTAGTCCCTTGAGATACAAGATCTCTTTTACAAGAGAGACCTGGCCAAGAGAGACCGAGCAGCAGCACAAATTACAACATTCAAGATACATTCAAAATCTCACATAAAATTTATTAAAACACGCACACACAGATGATCTGGACCTGACTGATTTTATCAGAGTCTTAAATCTGTTCAAAGAAACAAGGTCCTTGATTTTTATATCAGCCTGTAACCGGTTCCATGTGTATGGAGCAGCAAAACTAAAAGCAGTCTTTCCTAGCTCTGTTCGAGCTCTAGGAACAGCAAGTTGCAAAAACTCACTCGAACGAAGACTGAGCAGACTTTGCCTTCTATTCAGAAGACAACATAAATAATTAGGCAAATTCCCAATTAGTGCTTTGTAAATAAAAACATACCAATGTGCAAAACGTCGTGCCTGCAACGAAGTCCAATTCACTTTTGTATATAACAAACAATGATGAGTAAGAGGTCGACAGTTTGTTATAAATCGCAAAGCACTATGATACACACTGTCCAGTATGCTCAAACAGTGCACAGGAGCATTCATATACAAAATATCTTCATAATCTAATACAGGCATGAACGTTGCTTCAACTAACTTCTTTTTTACAATAAAAGAAAAACAAGATTTATTTCTATAATAAAAACCTAACAAAAGTCTAAGCTTTTTAATTAGATGTTGAATATAAGGTTTAAAAGATAACTTATATATATATATATATATATATATATATATATATATATATATATATATATATATATATATATATATATATATATATATATAACCTCACACAGTCAGCAGTTGAATTCCTTGGTTTTCGAACCTCCATTTCTCCAACGGGTCCCGGCTTCACACCCTAAAAGTAGGGACACATTTAGCACTGTTTTAATGGTGGCTACATATGGATGAACATACATGTGACATACAAACTGACATGCTAGGTAACTCGCTGCTCGGTGTCTGTGCAGCTTTGGACTGGGGGTACAGCAGGAATATCTAGCTGAGAATAGTGTGCAGTCTGATAAAGAAGGGCAACCAAATGATTGCACAGGGCACATCCTGCCACACAGGAGCAATGGGTGCTCACCAAAATGACAGGGCTCGAGTGTTTTAACACCATCTAAGGAGAAAAAATATATTAAAATATCTGTTAACATTTTATTGAACAGCAGTAATTGAGCAAAAATAAATAAGTCAGGTAAAGTTTCCCAAATTAGTTGACTGTACACATCCACTTTAATTCACTGAAGGTAGAGAGATAAAATATGTAGGTGTGGCAGTGGTGCTTTCGTTTTGATTTCTTTAATTCTTATTTTTTTATTTTGTATGTTATTACATCTGAAATGTCCTGAAATGAACTCCCCAAAGTTTAGTGATGATTAAAATGTGCCGCTTGAGATTAGCTGGTTGTGGGAGGAAGGGCTTATGTATATATATATATATACATGTTTATTTTGTTTGGGGGGTTCCCCTTAATCGGTTGCACGTAGGGCGCTAATTGATGTAACACCATTCTTATCCATCGAGTGTTTTCCCGGGTTTTTGTCACTCGGATGGCGAACGTTATATGGGTAGGCACGACGATTTCTCTCTCTCTCCAGAGTTGTTCTTTGGGGACTTTAATATGAAAACCGCAGTAAAACCTTAGTTGACGAAAACATCAATAAACCATCGCAAACATTGTTAGTGGGATTTTATTTGAGTTTACTGCATACACAGTTCTTTGTGCACAATTTTTTGATCCTCGTGTTTTTCCCCTTATTTGTTAGGAGAGAAAGAACAACTAAGTGCGTGTGTGTGTCAATTGCGCCTTATGTCTTGTACAGGTATGTTTTATTTGCTGTTCAACATTAAATGTAAAATGTAAGATTAACTATATGTATCGATATTGCCGATCTGTAACGTCACTGTGCTGTTTAATGTCGTGCTTCGTTAGCTCATCTTCGCTCCCGCTTATTTTTTTTCTGCTGTTTATCTTGTGGTCATTCGTTGTTCAGGATATCTGTATTGTCTTGTTTTCTGTTCACTGAGTGTTTTCCCGGGTTTTTGTCACTCGGATGGCGAACGTTATATGGGAGAGAAAGAACAACTAAGTGCGTGTGTGTGTCAATTGCGCCTTATGTCTTGTACAGGCACAAATAAACGGTGAGGCAAATTGAGATCCCCAACTTCTTGTGGCTTTCTTCCGCGATTGGGTGCCAAGCCCGTTGACATCTGCTACATAAAACTGGTGCCGTGACCCGGATTCATCTGTTCAGCCGCTGCCGGACGCCGAGGTCAAGCTGCGTGCCCGTGAGGTCAGAGGATCCATACAGCAGGTGTCACGCCAATAGCCAGCGGTCAGCTTTACATCAAATTGATCCAACTGTGTATATATATATTTTTTTTTATTTAATTTTTACATTTTACTTTCTTTTTAATTTTTGCCTGATTCTTGTGTACATTTAATCTGTTCAGTTAAACCTCCCACACCATGTTTGGTAGAGGCCTAGATACTTTTAATGTATTCACCCCACTGGTTGGAAGGGGCAGGGCGTCACACAGGGTAGATGATAGCATTGTGGGTCAGCCGGGCGGTTTAAAGCTGTTTCAAGATAACCTGTCAGGTCCGGGTGGGGCTCATAGTGATGAACCAGTGATGCCCATATGTTCAACCCCCAGTGATAACAGAGATGTCACACAACAGTTGCGTGAATTGATAGGGGAACTGGGAAGTCAGATTGGTGAGAGCATTGCAAGTCGGATATTAGCTAGTCAAAGCCCAGTCGCTACTACACCTCAAGTGCCACTTAGCACAGGGAAAACCGGAAGTCCTAGCTCATCACTCGACCTTTCCAAAATGAGTGTAATTGTGAGGTCAGACATTAAAGAGCCACCCATGTTCAGAGGAGATAGTAGTGACAAATATACTGTCCAGGAGTGGATAGACGTTATGGAATTATATTTACAGAAGAGCAGCTGTCCCGACACAGAAAGAGCAAACACAATTTTCAGTCATCTCCTGGGTAGGGCTAAAAACATAGTGAAGGTGGGGCTTAAGAGTAGTTCTGACTCCAACGCTGTTATAAGTCCTGAGAAAATTTATGATATGTTGAAGCGTTATTTCAGTGATAGCCCTGTGTCATGTTTGCCACTCGCTGATTTCTATGCCACACAACCAAAAGACGAAGAAACCCCTGTTGACTACTGGGTCAGACTTAATGCTGCTGCAGAGCGTGCTGACAGCTATTTACAGCGCAATGGTGGCAGAATGGAGAGCATAAATTCCGAGATTGCCATGATGTTCATACGAAACTGCACTAGCCCTGATTTGTCCAGTGTCTTTAGGTGTAAGCCAATGACTAAATGGTCTTTCGAGGAAGTTCAGGAGGCCATAGACGAATACCAGAGGGAGAGCCAGTCACGCAAACCCCCCAGTGTACTAAGACCCCGCACATTCCAGGTCACATCGGCTATTAGTTCAGAAGAGGCCACTCCTGAAGAGCACACAATTGCCCATTTACCACAGGGTATCTCCAATAACATCCCCAAGCTCTGTGATAATGTTGCTACTGGCTCCAATGCACTAGAGCGTGTTCTCAGTATGCTGGAAAAGGTGCTAGAGCGTACTAGTCAGCCTCCCCGTGGTCCTGATACACCGCGTGCGGCACGATGGGCTCGTGACACGGCTTGCAGAGTTTGTAGTGACACATCACATTCTACTCGTTCACATTGCATGAAGGAGAAACGTTGCTTAACTTGTTTAGATGTTGGACACCAGCGACGAGACTGCCCTAATGCTTGAGCGCCTACCTCACAGATGACCGCTGCAACACACGACCAGGGAAACTTGCACACTCACATTCGAGAGGGGACAATGTGAGTGAAAATAACCAGACCCTCAGTGTAGACAGCGATGTATCGTTATATGAAGAGTGCTGTAAGAATTCCCCTGGTAATCATGCTATCTTGTTCCAAAATGTGATGAAGCTGGAAAAGGCAGACAGCTTGTTTTATACTGACATTTTAGTAAACGGCCACGTTTCATTGAGAGCATTATTAGATAGCGGGTCCATGGCGTGCACGATGAATGAAGAAGCAGAGCAAAAGCTTAAGAGTTCAGGAATTATGATTCGACCCAGTGAGACGTGTTCAGCCATCACACTCGTAGGCTGTGGTGGTGTTCAGGTTAAGCCTAAATCCATTTATGAGATAGAAATGGAGGTGTACGGCCATGCTGTTATCGTGCCTACTCTAGTCGTCCCCGGCCAACGTGATCAAGTTATCTTGGGCACCAATGTCATCAAATACATTCTGTCCCAACTCAAGAAGACCCCCAGCTACTGGCGCATTCTCAGCCAGCCCGAGAGTTCCGGAGAGTCAGAAATCGAGCAGTTCCTGAACATGTTGTCTGGCTTGCATAGATGGAAAGGGAAAGAGATTCCTAGCACTGTCGGAACGGCTAAACTGACACAAGCCGTCACCTTACTGCCCAAACAGGAGCACCTAGTGTGGGCTAGACTGCCAGCATCTGCAGCAATCTCAGAGGGGAGCACTATCTTGGTCGAACCACCAAAATCCCCAGTACATATGAGGAGTATCATGGTTGGGAGAGTTATAGCCTCAATGAGTGCTGATAGGTGGGTTCCAGTCAAAATCCTAAACCTATGTGATAAACCAGTCACCCTGAGGAGGAACTCCAAAGTGGCTGATGTTTTTCCCTGCTTAGCCCTGGAGGATCTCAATGTCGATCCCCAGCAGTCGCCATGTGACGGATTGAGGGTGTTGAGTCAAGAGGTGAATAATTCTGCAACCGACAGTGTACCAATTAAGCCCGGCCTTCGTGAACAGTTGAATCAGCATGGGCTAGCCGACCTCGATATTGAATCATGTGAGGTGTCGACATATTGGAAGGAACAGCTAGCACAGCTAGTATGTAAGCACGAAGGGGTTTTCTCAAAAGACAAACTAGACTGTGGCAAGGCCAAAGATTTTTCTCATCGCATACACTTGTCAGATGACCGGCCATTCAGACTCCCTTATCGCAGAGTTCCCCCTGGACATTATCACAAACTCAGACAGGTGCTTTCGGATATGGAGGAACGTGAGATCATCCGCAAATCCTCCAGTGAGTGGGCCTCACCGCTAGTGCTCGTGTGGAAGAAAAGCGGTGACCTACGTATTTGCGTGGATTATCGTTGGTTGAACGCTCGCACTATTAAGGATGCTCACCCTCTACCACATCAGGCCGACTGTCTGGCTGCCTTGGGTGGAAATGCTATATTCAGCGCAATGGATCTTACCTCGGGGTTCTACAATATCGAGATGGCCGAGGAAGATAAAAAGCTCACCGCATTCACCACCCCTATGGGGCTTTATGAGTTCAACAGATTACCGCAGGGACTGTGTAACAGCCCTGCGAGCTTCATGCGACTCATGATGGGTGTGTTTGGAGACCAAAATTTCCTCACTCTACTTTGTTATTTAGATGATGTACTTGTGGTTGCGCCCGACGAACAGGAAGCCTTGAATAGACTTGAACTAGTCTTCACCAGATTAAGTGCTCATGGGTTAAAGCTGGCGCCCAAAAAATGCTATCTGTTGCGGCGTAGTGTGAGGTTTCTGGGTCATGTTATTGACGAAAAGGGGGTGGCAACCGACCCTGACAAGGTCAGAGCTATCACTGCCGTGACGGAAGCCGACCTAATGACAGACGATGGAGTCACTCCGTCACAGAGGAAGATTAAGGGATTCCTTGGCATGATAATGTACTATCAGCGATTTATACAGAACTGTTCTAGTATAGCCAAACCTCTGTTCACGCTGACTGCTGCACCAAAGGGGAGGAAAGCCAATGGGCGTGGCCCTGCTGCGTTTAGGAGGCTGAGCCCAGATGACTGGAAAGAGGAGCATAGCAAATCATTTGAACAACTGAAGTCAGCACTCTTGGAGTCTGTAGTACTTGCACACCCTGACTTTAGTCGACCGTTCGTCCTGTCCACAGATGCTTCTCTGGATGGGCTGGGTGCTGTACTATCCCAGGTCTCTGATGGTGAGACAAAAGCACGACCCATTGCTTTTGCTAGCAAAGCCCTCACTCGTGCCCAAAGCAACTACCCTGCTCATCGGTTAGAATTTTTAGCTCTAAAATGGTCCGTATGCGACAAGTTTAGTCACTGGTTGAAGGGGCATACCTTCACTGTCTGGACAGACAATAACCCGCTGACCTATATTTTAACAAAGCCCAGACTTGACGCATGCGAGCAGAGGTGGGTTGCTAAGTTGGCTCCATACAACTTCAGTATTCAGTATATCCCTGGCAGCAGGAATGTGGTGGCGGATGCCTTAAGCAGACAACCCTTCACCCAGGGTCGAGTTAGCCAAAGGTTGGTGACAGAACCGTATACAGACTTGCTGGCGGAAGCAGACCGCTTCCGAGAGGATGTTGTCCAACGTGCCTTCCATGTCAGTGCTCAGTGCCAAACTGTTGAACCTGCACCATGCCTCAAAGACCCCGCACACAGCTCACTGTCCTGCGCTGAGGTGTCTGCCATACTGGATAATCACATAGAGTGGGACACAGGCTTTGGTGAAAACGTGGGGCTGTGGCTGTCCCAGGACATACATCAGTTGTTACCATTAGGTCAGAGCGCATTACCAGTTTTGTCACTGAAAGAGCTGCAGGAAAAACAACAAAGTGATCCTGTCCTGTCTCGAGTTCTATATTACATCACACGTGGCAGGAAACCATCGAGGCGAGAGAGGACTCAGGAAACATTCAAAACTTTGAAAACCCTGAAACAGTGGGACAAGCTAAAAATGTTGGATGGCATACTGTACCGTGTGTGCAAAGACCCCTTGTCAGGAAAAAAACGCCACCAGTATGTTGTTCCTGCTCTTCTGTTGGATATGGTGTTGCAGGGTGTCCACGATGATGCTGGTCATCAAGGGCAAGGCAGAACACTCTACTTGGCAAGGCAGAGATTCTTTTGGGTTGGCATGGAACAAGACATACGACATCATGTCAGGCGCTGTAAGAGATGCGTGGTGAGTAAGACCCCTGAACCTGAGGGACGGGCTCCACTGGAAAGTGTGAAAACATCACGGCCATTAGAATTGGTCTGCATAGACTTTTGGAGTGCAGAAGATTCCCGTGGCAAGAGTGTAGATGTCCTAGTGATCACGGATCACTTCACTAAAATGTCTCATTCATTCGTCTGCAGTGGTCAATCAGCCAGACAAGTAGCCCGCCAGCTTTGGGACAGATTCTTTTGTGTATACGGGTTTCCGGAACGTATAATAATAATAATAATAATAATAATAATCTTTATTTGTATAGCACCTTTCATACATACATGTAACTCAAAGTGCTTTACAGTATAAATAAAAGAAACAATAAAAGGAGATAAGACAAAAACAAAAAGACAGAAGAAAATTTTAAAAGAAATTAAAGATAAAAATATTAAAATAACATAAAAAGTAAAAAGTGAAGTAAGTAAGATAATAAAAAGTAAAGTAAATAAGATAAGAAACTCTATCTTAATAGTTTTAACTAAAAGCGGATCTAAACAGGAATGTTTTGAGACTGCTCTTAAAACTATGCAGGGATGAAATGCCTCTGAGCTCTTCAGGAAGAGAATTCCAGAGCTTTGGGCCATAGTGGCTAAAAGCACCCTCGCCAATCTTTAATCGGCTTTTAGGAATCACCAGTAGATTACTGTTTGAAGACCTGAGAGACCTGACTGGAACATATCTAACCATCATTTCACTTAGGTAAAGAGGGGCAAGACCATGAAGACATTTAAAAACCATGACTAGAACCTTAAAATCTATTCTAAAGCTGACAGGTAACCAGTGCAGTGAGTGGAGTGCAGGTGTAATATGATCTCTCTTTCTCCTGCGGGTCAGAACCCTTGCAGCCGCGTTCTGAACTCGCTGTAGGTGCGAAATAGAGCTCTTTGGAAGAGCAGATAGAACAGCGTTACAATAATCTAGCCTTGATGTGATAAATGCATGGACAAGTTTTTCACTGTCAGCAGGAGAGAGCATATCTCGGACCTTAGCGATGTTTCGAAGATGAAAGTAAGCTGTCTTGCATGTAGTCATGATGTGTGATTTGAAGCTGAGCTCATTATCAAAGGTGACACCCAGGTTCTTAACACATTGTCTGGCTTTCAGATTCATTTGATTTAAATAAGTCTGGACATCATTCCTTTGTGAATCACTGCCAAGAACAAGAACCTCTGTCTTCTGTTTATTTAACTGCAGAAAATTGTCAGACATCCATGTCTGTATATCATCTATGCAGTCAAACAGTGAGCAAATTGATTTTAGGGCTTTAGGTTCTAGCGAGATATAAAGTTGAGTGTCATCTGCATATTGATGATAACTAATACCATGTTTATTAATGATGTGTGGTAATGGAAGCATATATAGGTTGAATAGTAACGGCCCAAGAATTGATCCTTGGGGGACACCACAAGTTATTTTTTGACGTGTGGAGGAAGAGGTACCTAATGCTACATAGTAATCACGCCCAGTTAGGTACGATCTAAACCAGTCTAAGACTAAGCCACTAAGGCCTACCCAGCTCTGTAGTCGATCAAGAAGTATTTCATGATCAACGGTGTCAAAAGCGGCGCTTAAATCTAGCAGAAAAAGGACTGAGAGTTTGCCTGCATCCTTATTCAATCTCAAGTCATTTACTACCTTAACTAGGGCTGTTTCAGTGCTGTGGAGAGCTCTGAAACCAGATTGAAAAGTGTCATTTATTTGATTTACTTTGACATAGTCATTCAACTGGATTGACACTACTTTTTCAATGATTTTGCTAAGAAAGGAAAGGTTAGATATAGGTCGATAATTATTAAGAATTGTGGGATCAAGATTTCTGTTCTTTAATAGTGGTTTAACCATTGCAGTTTTAAAAATGTTAGGGAATTCACCCAATTGCAGAGACTGATTAACAATCGTTAGAACTTCATTTGCTAATGAGCTCAGAACCTGCTTGAAAAAGCTTGTTGGTAAAGGGTCCAGTTCACAAGTAGAGGATTTTAGTGATGAAATCACATCAAGTAGTGTTACCATGTCAACTTCTTGGAAATAAGACATATTAAAGTTAGGCTGAGTAACTGATATAAGGGTTGATGGTCTATTAGTGCTTGTTGCTATGTTCTGCCTTATACTAGTAATCTTGTCCTTAAAAAATATAGCAAACTCCTCACATTTTTCAACTGAAACAGTCTCAGGGAAGCCACAGGAGGTGGGGTTTACTAGCTGATCTATGCTTCTGAACAAGACAGCTGAGTTATTATTGGATGAATTGATTAAGGTAGAGAAATAGTTTTTCCTTGCTGATTTCACTTCACTGTTGTAATTCTGCAATGTTGTTTTATAAATATCAAAATGTACTTGCAATTTTGACTTTCGCCAACGTCTCTCAGCCTGCCTACAATCTTGCCTAAATTTTACAATAGATGGAGTGTTTCTCCAGGGCATCTTAATTTTACCAGAGATTATTTTAGTTACCTTTGGTGCCACAGCATCAATACAGTTCCTAACTCTGTGTGTGAATGTTTCAACTAGCTCATTCCCATTTTCTGAGAGGGGAGGGAGGGACTGTATCATGTCTGTGAAGGCCACGGCACTGCCAGCACTGAGATAACGCTTGGTTATTGTGCGCTTTTCACTGAGTGTTCTAGTAGATAATGACATGTTGAAAAATACACCAAAATGGTCAGAGATTGCAACATCAGTAATTTCAGTATTATTAACCTCTATACGTTTAGAAATGACCAAATCTAAAATGTGGCCATGCTTATGAGTTGGGCCTGATACATGCTGTATGAGATCAAAAGAGTTAAGCATCCTCATGAATTCTGAAGTGATTGGATTTGTGGATATATCCATGTGAATATTAAAATCCCCAGCAATTAAAACATAATCAAAATCAATTAAAATCCTTGAAAGCATTTCTTCAAAATCTTCAAGAAAATCTGCATGTAGTCTGGGAGGATGATAGATAACAATCAAAAGAACTGAATAAGTACTGTTGAGTTGTACTGCCAGATATTCAAACGTAGGATGTTCCCCTAATGAGATCTGCTTACATCGGAATGCTTTATGGTAAAAACATGCAACACCACCACCTCTCTTATTTACTCTGGAGACATTAAAATAGTTAAAGTCGGGAGGTGAAGCTTCATTTAGCACTATTGCTCCATTGCTATCAAGCCAAGTCTCTGTTAGAAAAAGAAAGTCCAGACAGTAATCTTCAATTAATTTAGCTATTATAAAAGACTTGTTTGTGAGTGAGCGGACATTTAGTAAGGAGACTTTGAAGACTTGATGTGTTTGATCAGCATCGCTTACATCACTTGTGCATTTCACTGGGATCAAATTTTGTTTGTTACAATGTTTTGTACCCTTATGTTTTCTCCTGATTACATTTTTATTTCGACTCTGAGAGCCATGCCACCGGCTATTTAAAATAACTGGAATGTAGCACTGACTAGGAGCATGGGTTCCAGTGTGTCAGACCTGAGAATTCACTGAGTGTGCAGGAGAAGTGGGTGAGTTCCTGCAAGACAGCAGACTGTAGTGTTGCAGAACCTCTTCAATCTCCTGGAGTTTACCTCTGAGACTGTGGACAGATTCTCTGACAGGAGATGGTGGGCTCCTTTGACTGACATTACTGACGTTACTGCTGGCGGTTGGGTGCAGATTCCGCATGTGAGTGATTCCATACATTAGATTGTCCACAAGCATTTGAGTCCCGGCCCTGTTAGGGTGAAGCTGATCAGGTTTAACCCTTATATGGTCCAAGGGTCTGTGGGACCCATTTTTAAAAAATCAGCTTAAAAAAATTCTACAATTTTTTTTTTTTCAAACTGAGATTCATTGGTCCTTGGCTCATTTTCTGTGAGCAACATAAATCAGAAAATATTTTCAATGACCACCCCCCCGTACCCCCCCCTTCACATTTGTATTACATACAGGGTCCAGGGTCCACTGTGCCCTGGGCTAGTCAAAGTGGGCAATCAACATTGGGTTGGGTAGTTGATAGTCGTCTGTATGACTTTAAAGGATATACAAACAAAGGACAGAGGAGTTTGGCATGCAAAGGTGAGCAACCATCAACACTTTTGATGGTTGTCACATCAGGGGTTGATTGCATATTGTCAGACAGCAGACGAAGAATCTCTATAGAGACAAAGGGGTGAGATCTGAAAGAAGCATCTTTTCTCTCAGCCCTCATTATCCCTCCCTCCTCTCTGGACCTGTGTGTGTGTGTGTGTGTGTGTGTGTGTGTGTGTGTGTGTGTGTGTGTGTGTGTGTGTGTGTATGTGTGTGTGAGTGTGTGTTTCATCCAATCATGGGGACATGATGCTATAAATGCTAAAAATGCTATAAAAGATGGCAAAGCGATTCTCAGTTCAGACTGCCTTACAGCTGATATTGGAAGAGACAGAGGATTTTGATGGTGATTCAGAAGAAGAAATTTCAGGATCACATTTCTGAAATATCAGAGTCTGATAGTGATAATGAAAAGGAGGATGAGCAGCAGCCAGCTCCGTTAGCACCAGCCCGTCAGCAGCTAGCCATAGGACCAGCCTGTCAGCCAGCATGATTTATGATTCATTTCCTTATTGTGTTACATTTTAATAAAAAAGTAACTAATAAATAAATGAGAGCAAACTAATTTAACATATGTATTGTTTATTTTACTTGCAATTGGGCTAAATCTGCTGATTATTTTAACAAAAAATGCAATGGGTCCCCCACACCCTGTTGGACCCCAAGAAGGTAGACCACGCCCGGATCTCATCAGGGTTAAAAAGCTCAGGACGCCTCCAAAAAATGTTGAAATTGTCAATGAAGTTTACCTTCCGATGTGCACAGGCTGTAGTGAGCCAGCTGTTTAGAGCCAGCAGTCTGGTAAAGTGACCACTGCCTCGACGTGCAGTTGGTATCGGTCCAGAAATGAACACTTCACACCGGGAAAACTCCAGAATGTCGAGCAGATGGTTAAAATCCTGTTTCAGTATCTCAGACTGTTGTTTGTAAACATCGCTAGAGCCGACATGTACAATCAGTCTTTCCGTAGCTGGATGGTCATGCAATATGTGTGGAATCATGGGTATCACTTCACAGACAGTAACACGAGGAAAGCAAAAGGCCTTAATACTGTTGCTCCATACATCTCTGATGACTGAGTCCCCAATTAGCAGCGTTTTGGGCTGTGGCGGTGTTCCTCGTCTTCTTTCACCATTAATGCCTCGGCGGCTAACATGGTTAGCATCCCGATGGCCAACATGGTTACCACCCCGATGGCCAGCATGGTTACCACCCCGATGGCCAACATGGTTACCACCCCGATGGCCAACATGGTTAGCATCCCGATGGCTAACCCTCTTAGCATGCTTGTTAGCATGCTGCTGGCTAACACAGTTGGCAGCCTGGTGGTTGGTCCGCGAATGGCCAGAGTTATTTGCAAGCTTAGCAGCCAGACTGGAGTCGGATCTCTGATGCTGATTGGGGTGCGTTTGATGTCCTTGATGTCCTGGAGAGGGAGGCAGTATGTTGTGATGAGACTGCTCAGTTTCTGCTACTTCAGTTGAGGCAAGAGCTTCATATCTGTTATCGAGAAGAATGTTCTGTTCTGAAGATTGCTGCTTGCCGCCGCTGCTGTGCTGGTTTCTGCTACGTTCCTTCCCCCGAACAAGAGTCCAGCCCTTATCATTGTTGTTGTTAACAGGATTAGGAGTTGAGGCCAAGATGAGCTTAGGCTTTGCCCCCAGTACATCCCAGCGACAATGGAGAGAAACGTCTCTTTCTTTGCCAGTCACAGGGACGGTTTTGTCAGCGGTTTGTGTGGCAAGAATCGAGTCCAGATATTCTTCCTCCTCCCTTATAGAATGTAAGGTATGGATTCTTTCCTGAAGTTCTGCAACCCTCTGAGACAGTTTGATACACTCAGAGCAAATAGATGATGTGGAAGCATGAGGCATAATCGCAAAAGCACCGGGCACAAGGCTCAAATATCCAAGTTAAAAATCCAAAGTGCAAAAATAACACCCAATAAGTTCTGGCAGGTATTTCACAGCTGAAAACAATATCAGCTGCTGATAAAACAGTGCACAAAAACCACTCACAAGGATGAGGCGCAAAAAACAGTTCACTCGCAGTGTCGGACTGTCGGAATGTAAAAAATGCTAAATAATCCTTTATAGATGAATGTAAAAAAGCTTACCAAGTGAAGTAACGAGTAATGGATCCTTTTAACTTGTAAAAATAACTTGAACTTGTAGATATAACTCAAATAAATGAAAGGACAAGCAGAGCTGACAGAAAAGCGTCTGTACAGGAGGAAAGCAGGAAGCAGGAAGTATTCATTCAGACCAAGGCGCAAATTTTGAGAGCCACTTGATTAAAGAATTATTGCATATTTCTGGGGTAAGAAAGTCAAGAACCACAGCCTATCATCCAATGGGTAACGGGCATGTTGAGAGGTTTAATCGCACTCTGGGAAACATGATTAGAGCTTTGCCCCCAAGAGACAAATTAAAGTGGCCTCAGATGCTGCAGACCCTGACATTTGCATATAACTGCACAGCCCATGAGTCTACTGGTTATGCTCCCTTCTATTTGATGTTTGGTAGAGTTCCACGCCTGCCTGTAGATGTGGTATTTCACAGTGTAGAAAGGGACAATGACATCACTGATTACGATAGCTACGTCAGAAAGATGCGAGATAACCTCAAGGAAGCTCTGTCCCTTGCGCAAACCAACGCAAACGCAAGTCAGCAGCGTCAAGCTGAACTTTACAACAAAAGAATGAAGGGTTCGGACATTGAGGAAGGTGACCAAGTGCTATTGGCCAACAAGGGTGAGCGAGGGCGGCGGAAATTAGCAGATAGGTGGGAATCTGTTCCTTACACCGTAGTCTCCAAAGACCCCCAGTGCCATACCTATTGTGTAAGAAGTAATAGAACCGGTCAAGAGAAGGTGGTCCACCGTAATTTAATGTTGCAGGTCAACTTTCTACCCTTTGACACTGACAGGGAAGTAGAGTCGTCCTTTAGTGGCTCAGAATCAGATGGTAGCCAAGCAGACTTATCTCCCAGGCAGTCCTCCATGTTTGAAGGCGAACCAGACAAAGACGATCAGACGGCCAGTTGGATAGCCGCTTTGGATGGCTCTGCGGAAGGCCAGTGCACCTCAGAGAAAGGAGAGTCAGAACAGCAATCGGTGAATGTGGATTTAGAGTCCCTTGCTGGTCATTCTAACATTGCCGAAAACGACAGTTTAGCAGTGTCCGCTGATGTCGAAGTATCCGGTGGTCGAGAGGACCCAGTGAGGCCCAACACGTCAACTGAACATTGCTCACCATCACATGTCCCTGGAGTAGTGGCTCAGGTTAGGTCGCGAGTTGGTAGAATAATAAGACCTGTGGATAGGCTTATACAAAATATGACACAGAAGGCTACACATAGTTCAGTCAAGAGTTTTGTAAAAGCTTTGTCATCATAGTGCATCTTAGTAACGTGAATCAAGGTGTGACATTCCCTTTTAGGCCAGGAGAGTAGATTGTCATCCTAGTCATACGAGTAGGTGGTGTATAAGGCACCCCTGCAGCAAGACGGCATTTGTGAGCCTGATCAACTCCATTATGCCTCTTTCCCGAAGAGTCGGGTGACGTGTACGTTGCATGGTGTATCATACTGAGGGGGATGACTACCTATGTATTTCTTATCTCCTGAGGCCAAACTTTGTGAAGTTCAGAGGGGAGTATGTGGCAGTGGTGCTTTCGTTTTGATTTCTTTAATTCTTATTTTTTTATTTTGTATGTTATTACATCTGAAATGTCCTGAAATGAACTCCCCAAAGTTTAGTGATGATTAAAATGTGCCGCTTGAGATTAGCTGGTTGTGGGAGGAAGGGCTTATGTATATATATATATATACATGTTTATTTTGTTTGGGGGGTTCCCCTTAATCGGTTGCACGTAGGGCGCTAATTGATGTAACACCATTCTTATCCATCGAGTGTTTTCCCGGGTTTTTGTCACTCGGATGGCGAACGTTATATGGGTAGGCACGACGATTTCTCTCTCTCTCCAGAGTTGTTCTTTGGGGACTTTAATATGAAAACCGCAGTAAAACCTTAGTTGACGAAAACATCAATAAACCATCGCAAACATTGTTAGTGGGATTTTATTTGAGTTTACTGCATACACAGTTCTTTGTGCACAATTTTTTGATCCTCGTGTTTTTCCCCTTATTTGTTAGGAGAGAAAGAACAACTAAGTGCGTGTGTGTGTCAATTGCGCCTTATGTCTTGTACAGGTATGTTTTATTTGCTGTTCAACATTAAATGTAAAATGTAAGATTAACTATATGTATCGATATTGCCGATCTGTAACGTCACTGTGCTGTTTAATGTCGTGCTTCGTTAGCTCATCTTCGCTCCCGCTTATTTTTTTCTGCTGTTTATCTTGTGGTCATTCGTTGTTCAGGATATCTGTATTGTCTTGTTTTCTGTTCACTGAGTGTTTTCCCGGGTTTTTGTCACTCGGATGGCGAACGTTATATGGGAGAGAAAGAACAACTAAGTGCGTGTGTGTGTCAATTGCGCCTTATGTCTTGTACAGGCACAAATAAACGGTGAGGCAAATTGAGATCCCCAACTTCTTGTGGCTTTCTTCCGCGATTGGGTGCCAAGCCCGTTGACATCTGCTACATAGGCACATGCAAAAGCTTGGGCACCAAATACCATGTTTTATTGATGCTATAGATTTAGTCAATGTGATTAGTGAAGGGTGTGATTGGAGATGACCACACCTTCAATATTTAATCAGCTTTGCTTATATTATGGCAGTAATCTGATGTAGTGGTTATACACTTCTATACACTTATACATTAAAGGAGTGGTTCCCAAACGTTTTCTGCCGTGCCCCCCATTAATAGATGAGAATAATTTTGCGCCCCCCACTGCGCCCAATATTTTGTTGAGTGAGAACAGGATATTTTGTTTTGCCAGAACAGGAACAACTGTATGTGAAGTCCCTGGAAGTCTTATTCAGCAAAGACCACAGGATTAAGGCTGCTTTTGCTTCTTTAGTTCAGACTGCCATATTTAAATATCTTGCGAAAAAACAGTAATTGTTATGACTGATTAGTGCATGTTTGTACATACATACATACATACATATATACACAAACACTTGTGTGTGTGTGTAACCATTGATCCTACTCTCAAGTCATGTGGCTTTTCACTTTTCCTCATAGACCTATGACAAACTGCCCTCACGCGGACCTCTCCTGTCACCTTGTTTTTCATTGACACTGTGCAGGGGGGAAGATGAATAAAAATAAAAATGTAATGATATGCTACTTACACAGCAGCTTCATAGTTAGCTAGCTAAAACAAACATCTCAATAGTAAGTAATAGCTTCTGGTCTGTCAAGGTAAATTTATTGATACAATCACTAACGATGGATACGAGGAAGCGTTTGCTAACCATACTTTATTAGATGCAGCACAATATAACTAAAAAAAGATGCCTTAATTGTCAAATTTGATCAAGCCAGTCCAAAGATATTCAGTTAGCTCGTTAGTTTCCTGTTTACTTCCTAGAATCGTCAGCGGGCGTCATATGCCGACTTGAAGCTGATTGGTTTATGCAAAATAGTAATGCATTGTGGTAGCGAAATCTTATTTTTGCACAGGGAAAAATGGAATAATGTTTGAACAGTTAATGTAGAACTAGAATATATGTAATATAGGACTATTCTGTTTCCTAAAATATATTTAGGTTAATATACTTTTTGGCATACCGTCCTCGAAACATATATGAATTTGCAGCGCTTTATATCCTGCACATACGGTCTAAAACCGGTTGCCAGATTCGCCGTTTTCACTCCAAATTGGGCTTGTTTGAAACTCCTTCAAAGTTTTTCGTTTTTGGGCTACTTTTCACTTGGCCCACCGCGGGACTTACAAGTCAACAATAACAATCCATGGCGATATAATACTTAAATAGTCTCAATTTTAACACTCTAACACTTTGGGCTACTTTTGGCTTCTGACGGGCGCATTTTACACTGACTTTGGCCGGAATATTTATGTACGACCTGCCAACCCTGGCCACACTTCGCTCGTGTTGACTGCAAGTGCACCAACTTATCAGTCCACAGAGACAAGCTGGAGCCTTACAAGTGATTGGAACCTCTTCTAACCAATACTTTACTTCCTTCTGAAGCTAACCAGCCCTCATTTGCCACGATTGCTCAATTATATTTTTTTATTGAGCCCTCGGAAAGTCGCGCTTCATTTCCAATGTGGGTCCGCTAGCATAGCAACATAAGCTAACCTTTGCTAACCTAAGCCAAGCTCCCCAGAACACACTATTCGGCGAAACTGAAGCAGTCGTGGATTATTTTGTTCGTTTTTATTCTGATTGTGGATACTTTTGAACATAAACCGATAACTTTTTATGGAATATATGAGCAATTTTCGGCATTTTCGCCAACCCGGAAGTGAGACCGTACACCCGCTACGACGCGACTCGGTGTACTCGTGAGTAAAAATTGATAATTTTTCATAAGCGATATTGTACAAAATATATATTCTAATACTGTCTATAATCTAATGTTTAGTATTGGAGCTTTTGAGTGCTGGAGTACTCTGTATCGTGTCGGATGCTACCGGAGTTGGCTACGGTAGCTTGCATAGCCTGTCGGACTATATTGGACATAAATGTCATATCATATAACGTTCATAATTGGACATGGAATTTATTCATTGGAATTTTCTGGTCTTTCTGTAATATGTGCAACGTTGTTGTTTGAAATAGCTCATCGGTTTCGTGTATGGAATTTGTTAGCATGTTGGCTTGGTTGGCCAAGGGTGTGTACTGGCTGTGGCATACATTGGAATGTTGAACTTGACATTCCTTGGAACAAAGTGGAATAACTTTGCAATGCTTGCATGGATTTGCTCCATTTTTTCTGTGTTATTAGAAAAGACCATAGCGAAATATATTTCAAATTTATAGACTGAATGGAATGGAGCTATGTGAATATACATGCTTGTGATGCTCAAGGTCAAGTGCATTTCTGACATTCCTGGCATATTAGCATCTGTAATAGAGGTTCTAAAATAAAACAAACCAAGGAATATGGTATTGAAGTGAATCAATATGTTCCCCCAACTGTCTACTTCAGTTTGAGCCATGAATTATCATTTCCCTATATGTACAACTTGAGATATCTAGTTTTATAGTGGACTATGTCGGGAATCTGAGGAATTTTAAAAATGGCCGCCTGGAATGTGTGCACAATAGAGTTAAAATGATCTAAAAAGGTGAGCTTCTGAACAAAAATACTGGATATGACTGATTAGTTTTTGATCAGTGTATCTTAATAATCCATCTACTGTCTTTGCAGGTTTGCAACCTACAACCACCTGATGGCCTTCTGGGAACTGATTGAACCTGCAACACATCAGATGATACGGGTCACCAACTCCAAACCTACAGTTTCTTTTAGGGTCTGTCTGCATTTGGATGCCCAAAGACAAAGTACAGGCCTACCTGCCAGAGGAGTTTGGGAATTTTCAGGACACACAAGTTATCCTGGATTGTACAGAGCTCTGCTGCCAAACACCATCATCCCTGCTGTTACAGAGTGAAGTCTTTTCCAATTATAAGTCTCATTGTACCTTCAAGGCCTTAATTGGAATGGCACCCCATGGTGCCATAACCTTTGTGTCTGGACTCTATGCTGGGTCTATTAGTGACAGGGAGATGTTCAGACAGTCAGGAATTATTCCTCTACTTACCCCTGACATGGCAATAATGGTGGATAAGGGCTTCCTGGTAGACGATCTTGTACCATGTAAGATCCACAGGCCAGTTTTCCTGAAAAGGTGCACACGAATGTCTGCACATGACGTAAAACACACACAGTCCGTAGCCAGGCTCAGGGTACATGTTGAACGGTGCATCCGACGAGTAAAGGAGCACAAATTGTTTGACACCGTCATCCCCATGTCTATTTCAGGCAGCATAAATCAGCTATTTACTGTATCTTGTCTGCTTGTGAACTATCAGAATGGACCACTTGTAAAGACATGGAGCAAATTTTAGAATGTATGCATTTAAATATCGAAAATATGTAAATATGTTTTGATGCTTTAATATTACTGGTCTTAATAACCTGCTGTAATAAACCTTGGCTTGGAGAATCAAAAATCCTTCTCATATTTTTTTTATGTCTGCACTTAAAGGAAGACATAAAAACAGTGGAATTAATGCATTGACAGAAAAAACAAACAAATCACTTCTTAATGAACAACAGATAATTAATCTGACACTATACAGGTAATCATTGTATTTATGTTTTACTGCAAACACTTTTGTATGTAATGGTAAAAGAAAAAATGATCCGCTTTTTCTCTAATGGTGTGCATCACTTCTTGATTTTTGTAAACTCGCTCAACTAGTGTGTCCTCCTGAGCACACACAACAAAATCACACCATTCTAAACCAGTCAAGAGGATCTGTCCCTGAACTTGCCAGCAGTACTTGTGTTGCCTCCGAAGTTTCAAAGCACCGCTTGACATTTTCAGATAGGGGCAGTCCACATAACTCTGAATGTTGGGGCATTTGACTTCTAAGAGTCCAAATGGTGGATTCTCAGAGGGATCGAAGATTACTCCATCAGGGGAACAACCCAGCCATGGAGCATCAGGGTGAATGACAAACCCACATGGTGAATAATTCACATTTTTCAGAATGCAGTACTCTTGAACTGCAACTGGCTCCATATGAATTCCTCCCCTCATGTCCTTGGTCTGGACAGTTCCCCTGTAGATTCTCTCTGCCAAATTCTCTGCAGAAGTATGTCCTCGAACATGGTTTGCCTCATGGAAACGTGTAGATCAGGCATGTCAAACTCAGTTTGGCTGTGGGGCCGGATCCAGACCTTCTGTTCTTAGGTGAGCCGGATCAGTAACTACAAATCAACTCCAAATATTTCGCTTTATTTTTCAGTACTATGCTTTATCATTCAGCCTACATTTTATAATCATGGATGAAAAGGGATCTTTTCTAAGCACAACACATTAAAACAATGAAAAAAAAAAAGATTTTCATGTTTGACGGTGAATGTGTTAACAACTGGTTTATTTTAACAGTTGAGTGAATGCAGTTTTATACCTGAAGCAACTCACCACATTAACAAACTCAAGTGGGAGCTATGAAAAAAACATTTTCGCCTTAATAGTCATACTGCTTTGAAATAAATAAAAAAAGAAATACAAATAAAAGTTATAGCAGTGCATGGGTAATAAAATTAGACTACATCAGATCAAACTACTAGGCTGGGCCTACTGAAGCTGAGAACATACTGCACAATATTAATTATCTTTAATATGAAACCAGATGAATCTTATTTTTAATGATCTGTATTCATGAGTGCAAACAAATTTCGTGTCATCACACTTTTTTTCTCTCTCTCTCACTGCATTCCTGCAGTCTACTTGCTGCTGCTGGCTCCTGTAACTTGGCATCTTTTTGCCTTCACAAGTGCATCGATATTAGGTGTCAAATCCTGAGTAGCAGCACATTTAACAATGTCATTCAAGTGTTTATTTGTTAACCTTGAGCGCTGCTTTGTTTTATTATTGTTCATTACAGAGAACACCTGTTCACAAAGATAAGTAGTCCCAAACATGGATAGAACTTATGCAGCCATGGCTGTTAATTTGGGGTAACCTGGCACGAGATATTGATAAAACGTATTCAATTCCACGGACCCAAATTTATCCTTCATAGCAGAATCGCTTCATAGCGGAATTGCATCCTTTGACTGAAGCTTTAACTCGTGTCAGTGCTGCATGCTGTCATTTACTTTCCTCTAGCGACCAGAGAGAGCTTTTGATTTGTATTCATTTTTTAAAAATCACAACTTTTGATAGAAATGAGCTAGAGACTTGATTCATTTTTTGACATACTCAGAAATTTATGCCGGGCCGTATTAAATAATCCAACAGGCCGGGTCCGGCCCGCGGGGCCCTATCTTTCACATGCCTGCTCTACATCTTACTCTCATCTTTCTCAGACCATGCCATTCTTCACATCAACTCTGCTCCTGTGTTGCAGCTTCAATCCTCTGCCCCATGCTCAATCACACTTCCAGGGACTTAACATGCACTTCTTCCTCTTCTCACAAAACATACGCACATTCTCATCGTCCCAGCCTATAGTTTTCCATAGCAAGGGGTGCTTCACTGGGGGCACCTGGGATGTTCACAATTTCTCTCACTGCTGCTGGCTTATCATGGAATCAAACCACACTCCCTGCCTCTACAGGCCCAAAAGCACATTCAACTAATGGGACTGCAGTTCACATGCCCATTGTTGCAACCAGAGGGGCAATTACAGGACTAAAACTTCTTATAGACCTCTCACACTCTTAGCATGGCAACATTGGGCATTTCTCCATCCAACGCTTTATAATGTCAACTTCTGAAAAATATTAAAAGCAAAAACGTGTATAACCATTTAATCAAATTACTGCCACAATATAATCTAAACTTCATTACACATCACATGGATCAAAGGTAATATTTTTTTATTTTTTTATTTGCCTTTATTTAACCAGGTTAGTCCCTTGAGATACAAGATCTCTTTTACAAGAGAGACCTGGCCAAGAGAGACCGAGCAGCAGCACAAATTACAACATTCAAGATACATTCAAAATCTCACATAAAATTTATTAAAACACGCACACACAGATGATCTGGACCTGACTGATTTTATCAGAGTCTTAAATCTGTTCAAAGAAACAAGGTCCTTGATTTTTATATCAGCCTGTAACCGGTTCCATGTGTATGGAGCAGCAAAACTAAAAGCAGTCTTTCCTAGCTCTGTTCGAGCTCTAGGAACAGCAAGTTGCAAAAACTCACTCGAACGAAGACTGAGCAGACTTTGCCTTCTATTCAGAAGACAACATAAATAATTAGGCAAATTCCCAATTAGTGCTTTGTAAATAAAAACATACCAATGTGCAAAACGTCGTGCCTGCAACGAAGTCCAATTCACTTTTGTATATAACAAACAATGATGAGTAAGAGGTCGACAGTTTGTTATAAATCGCAAAGCACTATGATACACACTGTCCAGTATGCTCAAACAGTGCACAGGAGCATTCATATACAAAATATCTCCATAATCTAATACAGGCATGAACGTTGCTTCAACTAACTTCTTTTTTACAATAAAAGAAAAACAAGATTTATTTCTATAATAAAAACCTAACAAAAGTCTAAGCTTTTTAATTAGATGTTGAATATAAGGTTTAAAAGATAACATATATATATATATATATATATATATATATATATATATATATATATATATATATATATATATATATATATATAACCTCACACAGTCAGCAGTTGAATTCCTTGGTTTTCGAACCTCCATTTCTCCAACGGGTCCCGGCTTCACACCCTAAAAGTAGGGACACATTTAGCACTGTTTTAATGGTGGCTACATATGGATGAACATACATGTGACATACAAACTGACATGCTAGGTAACTCGCTGCTCGGTGTCTGTGCAGCTTTGGACTGGGGGTACAGCAGGAATATCTAGCTGAGAATAGTGTGCAGTCTGATAAAGAAGGGCAACCAAATGATTGCACAGGGCACATCCTGCCACACAGGAGCAATGGGTGCTCACCAAAATGACAGGGCTCGAGTGTTTTAACACCATCTAAGGAGAAAAAATATATTAAAATATCTGTTAACATTTTATTGAACAGCAGTAATTGAGCAAAAATAAATAAGTCAGGTAAAGTTTCCCAAATTAGTTGACTGTACACATCCACTTTAATTCACTGAAGGTAGAGAGATAAAATATGTAGGCACATGCAAAAGCTTGGGCACCAAATACCATGTTTTATTGATGCTATAGATTTAGTCAATGTGATTAGTGAAGGGTGTGATTGGAGATGACCACACCTTCAATATTTAATCAGCTTTGCTTATATTATGGCAGTAATCTGATGTAGTGGTTATACACTTCTATACACTTATACATTAAAGGAGTGGTTCCCAAACGTTTTCTGCCGTGCCCCCCATTAATAGATGAGAATAATTTTGCGCCCCCCACTGCGCCCAATATTTTGTTGAGTGAGAACAGGATATTTTGTTTTGCCAGAACAGGAACAACTGTATGTGAAGTCCCTGGAAGTCTTATTCAGCAAAGACCACAGGATTAAGGCTGCTTTTGCTTCTTTAGTTCAGACTGCCATATTTAAATATCTTGCGAAAAAACAGTAATTGTTATGACTGATTAGTGCATGTTTGTACATACATACATACATACATATATACACAAACACTTGTGTGTGTGTGTAACCATTGATCCTACTCTCAAGTCATGTGGCTTTTCACTTTTCCTCATAGACCTATGACAAACTGCCCTCACGCGGACCTCTCCTGTCACCTTGTTTTTCATTGACACTGTGCAGGGGGGAAGATGAATAAAAATAAAAATGTAATGATATGCTACTTACACAGCAGCTTCATAGTTAGCTAGCTAAAACAAACATCTCAATAGTAAGTAATAGCTTCTGGTCTGTCAAGGTAAATTTATTGATACAATCACTAACGTTAACATGGATACGAGGAAGCGTTTGCTAACCATACTTTATTAGATGCAGCACAATATAACTAAAAAAAGATGCCTTAATTGTCAAATTTGATCAAGCCAGTCCAAAGATATTCAGTTAGCTCGTTAGTTTCCTGTTTACTTCCTAGAATCGTCAGCGGGCGTCATATGCCGACTTGAAGCTGATTGGTTTATGCAAAATAGTAATGCATTGTGGTAGCGAAATCTTATTTTTGCACAGGGAAAAATGGAATAATGTTTGAACAGTTAATGTAGAACTAGAATATATGTAATATAGGACTATTCTGTTTCCTAAAATATATTTAGGTTAATATACTTTTTGGCATACCGTCCTCGAAACATATATGAATTTGCCGCGCTTTATATACTGTACATACGGTCTAAACCCGGTTGCCAGATTCGCCGTTTTCACTCCAAATTGGGCTTGTTTGAAACTCCTTCAAAGTTTTTCGTTTTTGGGCTACTTTTCACTTGGCCCACCGCGGGACTTACAAGCCAACAATAACAATCCATGGCGATATAATACTTAAATAGTCTCAATTTTAACACTCTAACACTTTGGGCTACTTTTGGCTTCTGACGGGCGCATTTTACACTGACTTTGGCCGGAATATTTATGTACGACCTGCCAACCCTGGCCACACTTCGCTCGTGTTGACTGCAAGTGCACCAACTTATCAGTCCACAGAGACAAGCTGGAGCCTTACAAGTGATTGGAACCTCTTCTAACCAATACTTTACTTCCTTCTGAAGCTAACCAGCCCTCATTTGCCACGATTGCTCAATTATATTTTTTTATTGAGCCCTCGGAAAGTCGCGCTTCATTTCCAATGTGGGTCCGCTAGCATAGCAACATAAGCTAACCTTTGCTAACCTAAGCCAAGCTCCCCAGAACACACTATTCGGCGAAACTGAAGCAGTCGTGGATTATTTTGTTCGTTTTTATTCTGATTGTGGATACTTTTGAACATAAACCGATAACTTTTTATGGAATATATGAGCAATTTTCGGCATTTTCGCCAACCCGGAAGTGAGACCGTACACCCGCTACGACGCGACTCGGTGTACTCGTGAGTAAAAATTGATAATTTTTCATAAGCGATATTGTACAAAATATATATTCTAATACTGTCTATAATCTAATGTTTAGTATTGGAGCTTTTGAGTGCTGGAGTACTCTGTATCGTGTCGGATGCTACCGGAGTTGGCTACGGTAGCTTGCATAGCCTGTCGGACTATATTGGACATAAATGTCATATCATATAACGTTCATAATTGGACATGGAATTTATTCATTGGAATTTTCTGGTCTTTCTGTAATATGTGCAACGTTGTTGTTTGAAATAGCTCATCGGTTTCGTGTATGGAATTTGTTAGCATGTTGGCTTGGTTGGCCAAGGGTGTGTACTGGCTGTGGCATACATTGGAATGTTGAACTTGACATTCCTTGGAACAAAGTGGAATAACTTTGCAATGCTTGCATGGATTTGCTCCATTTTTTCTGTGTTATTAGAAAAGACCATAGCGAAATATATTTCAAATTTATAGACTGAATGGAATGGAGCTATGTGAATATACATGCTTGTGATGCTCAAGGTCAAGTGCATTTCTGACATTCCTGGCATATTAGCATCTGTAATAGAGGTTCTAAAATAAAACAAACCAAGGAATATGGTATTGAAGTGAATCAATATGTTCCCCCAACTGTCTACTTCAGTTTGAGCCATGAATTATCATTTCCCTATATGTACAACTTGAGATATCTAGTTTTATAGTGGACTATGTCGGGAATCTGAGGAATTTTAAAAATGGCCGCCTGGAATGTGTGCACAATAGAGTTAAAATGATCTAAAAAGGTGAGCTTCTGAACAAAAATACTGGATATGACTGATTAGTTTTTTATCAGTGTATCTTAATAATCCATCTACTGTCTTTGCAGGTTTGCAACCTACAACCACCTGATGGCCTTCTGGGAACTGATTGAACCTGCAACACATCAGATGATACGGGTCACCAACTCCAAACCTACAGTTTCTTTTAGGGTCTGTCTGCATTTGGATGCCCAAAGACAAAGTACAGGCCTACCTGCCAGAGGAGTTTGGGAATTTTCAGGACACACAAGTTATCCTGGATTGTACAGAGCTCTGCTGCCAAACACCATCATCCCTGCTGTTACAGAGTGAAGTCTTTTCCAATTATAAGTCTCATTGTACCTTCAAGGCCTTAATTGGAATGGCACCCCATGGTGCCATAACCTTTGTGTCTGGACTCTATGCTGGGTCTATTAGTGACAGGGAGATGTTCAGACAGTCAGGAATTATTCCTCTACTTACCCCTGACATGGCAATAATGGTGGATAAGGGCTTCCTGGTAGACGATCTTGTACCATGTAAGATCCACAGGCCAGTTTTCCTGAAAAGGTGCACACGAATGTCTGCACATGACGTAAAACACACACAGTCCGTAGCCAGGCTCAGGGTACATGTTGAACGGTGCATCCGACGAGTAAAGGAGCACAAATTGTTTGACACCGTCATCCCCATGTCTATTTCAGGCAGCATAAATCAGCTATTTACTGTATCTTGTCTGCTTGTGAACTATCAGAATGGACCACTTGTAAAGACATGGAGCAAATTTTAGAATGTATGCATTTAAATATCGAAAATATGTAAATATGTTTTGATGCTTTAATATTACTGGTCTTAATAACCTGCTGTAATAAACCTTGGCTTGGAGAATCAAAAATCCTTCTCATATTTTTTTTATGTCTGCACTTAAAGGAAGACATAAAAACAGTGGAATTAATGCATTGACAGAAAAAACAAACAAATCACTTCTTAATGAACAACAGATAATTAATCTGACACTATACAGGTAATCATTGTATTTATGTTTTACTGCAAACACTTTTGTATGTAATGGTAAAAGAAAAAATGATCCGCTTTTTCTCTAATGGTGTGCATCACTTCTTGATTTTTGTAAACTCGCTCAACTAGTGTGTCCTCCTGAGCACACACAACAAAATCACACCATTCTAAACCAGTCAAGAGGATCTGTCCCTGAACTTGCCAGCAGTACTTGTGTTGCCTCCGAAGTTTCAAAGCACCGCTTGACATTTTCAGATAGGGGCAGTCCACATAACTCTGAATGTTGGGGCATTTGACTTCTAAGAGTCCAAATGGTGGATTCTCAGAGGGATCGAAGATTACTCCATCAGGGGAACAACCCAGCCATGGAGCATCAGGGTGAATGACAAACCCACATGGTGAATAATTCACATTTTTCAGAATGCAGTACTCTTGAACTGCAACTGGCTCCATATGAATTCCTCCCCTCATGTCCTTGGTCTGGACAATTCCCCTGTAGATTCTCTCTGCCAAATTATCTGCAGAAGTATGTCCTCGAACATGGTTTGCCTCATGGAAACGTGTAGATCAGGCATGTCAAACTCAGTTTGGCTGTGGGGCCGGATCCAGACCTTCTGTTCTTAGGTGAGCCGGATCAGTAACTACAAATCAACTCCAAATATTTCGCTTTATTTTTCAGTACTATGCTTTATCATTCAGCCTACATTTTATAATCATGGATGAAAAGGGATCTTTTCTAAGCACAACACATTAAAACAATGAAAAAAAAAAAGATTTTCATGTTTGACGGTGAATGTGTTAACAACTGGTTTATTTTAACAGTTGAGTGAATGCAGTTTTATACCTGAAGCAACTCACCACATTAACAAACTCAAGTGGGAGCTATGAAAAAAACATTTTCGCCTTAATAGTCATACTGCTTTGAAATAAATAAAAAAAGAAATACAAATAAAAGTTATAGCAGTGCATGGGTAATAAAATTAGACTACATCAGATCAAACTACTAGGCTGGGCCTACTGAAGCTGAGAACATACTGCACAATATTAATTATCTTTAATATGAAACCAGATGAATCTTATTTTTAATGATCTGTATTCATGAGTGCAAACAAATTTCGTGTCATCACACTTTTTTTCTCTCTCTCTCACTGCATTCCTGCAGTCTACTTGCTGCTGCTGGCTCCTGTAACTTGGCATCTTTTTGCCTTCACAAGTGCATCGATATTAGGTGTCAAATCCTGAGTAGCAGCACATTTAACAATGTCATTCAAGTGTTTATTTGTTAACCTTGAGCGCTGCTTTGTTTTATTATTGTTCATTACAGAGAACACCTGTTCACAAAGATAAGTAGTCCCAAACATGGATAGAACTTATGCAGCCATGGCTGTTAATTTGGGGTAACCTGGCACGAGATATTGATAAAACGTATTCAATTCCACGGACCCAAATTTATCCTTCATAGCAGAATCGCTTCATAGCGGAATTGCATCCTTTGACTGAAGCTTTAACTCGTGTCAGTGCTGCATGCTGTCATTTACTTTCCTCTAGCGACCAGAGAGAGCTTTTGATTTGTATTCATTTTTTAAAAATCACAACTTTTGATAGAAATGAGCTAGAGACTTGATTCATTTTTTGACATACTCAGAAATTTATGCCGGGCCGTATTAAATAATCCAACGGGCCGGGTCCGGCCCGCGGGGCCCTATCTTTCACATGCCTGCTCTACATCTTACTCTCATCTTTCTCAGACCATGCCATTCTTCACATCAACTCTGCTCCTGTCTTGCAGCTTCAATCCTCTGCCCCATGCTCAATCACACTTCCAGGGACTTAACATGCACTTCTTCCTCTTCTCACAAAACATACGCACATTCTCATCGTCCCAGCCTATAGTTTTCCATAGCAAGGGGTGCTTCACTGGGGGCACCTGGGATGTTCACAATTTCTCTCACTGCTGCTGGCTTATCATGGAATCAAACCACACTCCCTGCCTCTACAGGCCCAAAAGCACATTCAACTAATGGGACTGCAGTTCACATGCCCATTGTTGCAACCAGAGGGGCAATTACAGGACTAAAACTTCTTATAGACCTCTCACACTCTTAGCATGGCAACATTGGGCATTTCTCCATCCAACGCTTTATAATGTCAACTTCTGAAAAATATTAAAAGCAAAAACGTGTATAACCATTTAATCAAATTACTGCCACAATATAATCTAAACTTCATTACACATCACATGGATCAAAGGTAATATTTTTTTATTTTTTTATTTGCCTTTATTTAACCAGGTTAGTCCCTTGAGATACAAGATCTCTTTTACAAGAGAGACCTGGCCAAGAGAGACCGAGCAGCAGCACAAATTACAACATTCAAGATGCATTCAAAATCTCACATAAAATTTATTAAAACACGCACACACAGATGATCTGGACCTGACTGATTTTATCAGAGTCTTAAATCTGTTCAAAGAAACAAGGTCCTTGATTTTTATATCAGCCTGTAACCGGTTCCATGTGTATGGAGCAGCAAAACTAAAAGCAGTCTTTCCTAGCTCTGTTCGAGCTCTAGGAACAGCAAGTTGCAAAAACTCACTCGAACGAAGACTGAGCAGACTTTGCCTTCTATTCAGAAGACAACATAAATAATTAGGCAAATTCCCAATTAGTGCTTTGTAAATAAAAACATACCAATGTGCAAAACGTCGTGCCTGCAACGAAGTCCAATTCACTTTTGTATATAACAAACAATGATGAGTAAGAGGTCGACAGTTTGTTATAAATCGCAAAGCACTATGATACACACTGTCCAGTATGCTCAAACAGTGCACAGGAGCATTCATATACAAAATATCTCCATAATCTAATACAGGCATGAACGTTGCTTCAACTAACTTCTTTTTTACAATAAAAGAAAAACAAGATTTATTTCTATAATAAAAACCTAACAAAAGTCTAAGCTTTTTAATTAGATGTTGAATATAAGGTTTAAAAGATAACTTATATATATATATATATATATATATATATATATATATATATATATATATATATATAACCTCACACAGTCAGCAGTTGAATTCCTTGGTTTTCAAACCTCCATTTCTCCAACGGGTCCCGGCTTCACACCCTAAAAGTAGGGACACATTTAGCACTGTTTTAATGGTGGCTACATATGGATGAACATACATGTGACATACAAACTGACATGCTAGGTAACTCGCTGCTCGGTGTCTGTGCAGCTTTGGACTGGGGGTACAGCAGGAATATCTAGCTGAGAATAGTGTGCAGTCTGATAAAGAAGGGCAACCAAATGATTGCACAGGGCACATCCTGCCACACAGGAGCAATGGGTGCTCACCAAAATGACAGGGCTCGAGTGTTTTAACACCATCTAAGGAGAAAAAATATATTAAAATATCTGTTAACATTTTATTGAACAGCAGTAATTGAGCAAAAATAAATAAGTCAGGTAAAGTTTCCCAAATTAGTTGACTGTACACATCCACTTTAATTCACTGAAGGTAGAGAGATAAAATATGTAGGCACATGCAAAAGCTTGGGCACCAAATACCATGTTTTATTGATGCTATAGATTTAGTCAATGTGATTAGTGAAGGGTGTGATTGGAGATGACCACACCTTCAATATTTAATCAGCTTTGCTTATATTATGGCAGTAATCTGATGTAGTGGTTATACACTTCTATACACTTATACATTAAAGGAGTGGTTCCCAAACGTTTTCTGCCGTGCCCCCCATTAATAGATGAGAATAATTTTGCGCCCCCCACTGCGCCCAATATTTTGTTGAGTGAGAACAGGATATTTTGTTTTGCCAGAACAGGAACAACTGTATGTGAAGTCCCTGGAAGTCTTATTCAGCAAAGACCACAGGATTAAGGCTGCTTTTGCTTCTTTAGTTCAGACTGCCATATTTAAATATCTTGCGAAAAAACAGTAATTGTTATGACTGATTAGTGCATGTTTGTACATACATACATACATACATATACAGTTGTGATCAAATTTATTCAACCCCCAATGCTGCGAAGGGTTTTATGGAATTCAGTGCACATTTGTAATTGTGTTCATAATGAAATCTTACAAGGACTTGTTAAAGAACTAAATGCAACTAAGATAGCATCAATTTTTTTTGTCATAAAGTATTAAATGGCCTTTTTGTGATTTCTTCATTGACACAATTATTCAACCCCTTTACGACTACCACTCCTAAGAACAGAGGTTCATTCCAGTGGTTTCCATCAGGTATTGAAAACATCTGTGGATGTCAACGAGCAGCAATCAAGCATGATAAGCACCAATTAGGCAGATTTAAAAGGACTGTGATACTCAGCTCCTTCTAGACATCTACTGGTGTGATTCCAAGCATGGTGAAGGCAAGAGAATGGTCCCAGAAGACAAGAGAAGAGGTTATTGCTCTTCACAAGAATGGCAATGGATATAAAAAGATTGCGAAGTTGTTAAATATTCCAAGAGACACTATCGGAAGTATCATTCGCAAGTTCAAGTTAAAGGGCACAGTGGAAACGTTACCTGGTCGTGGCAGAAAGAAGATCCTGACCGCGACTGCTGTGCGCTACCTGAAGCGTAATGTGGAGAAAAATCCCCGCGTGACTGCTAAGGAACTGAAAAAAGACCTGTCAGATGTGGGCACTGAAGTTTCAGCTCAGACAATAAGGCGCGCACCGCATAACGAAGACCTCCATGCCAGAACGCCCAGACGCACCCCCTTGCTGACTCCAAAGAACAAGAAAAGTCGACTGCAGTATGCCAAAAGTCATGTGGACAAGCCACAAAGGTTTTGGGACAGTGTACTGTGGTCAGATGAAACTAAATTAGAACTGTTTGGGACAATGGACCAGTGCTATGTTTGGAGAAGGAAGAACCAGGCTTATGAACAAAAGAACACCTTGCCTACTGTGAAGCATGGCGGGGGGTCAATTATGCTTTGGGGCTGTTTTGCTTCTAATGGTACAGGAAAGCTTCAACGTGTGCAGGGTACCATGAATTCCCTTCAGTACCAGGAGATCTTGGAGGAAAATGTGATGGAGTCAGTCACAAACCTGCGGCTTGGGAGACGTTGGACCTTCCAACAGGACAATGATCCGAAGCACACATCCAAGTCCACTAGAGCATGGTTGAACATGAAAGGCTGGAACATTCTAGAGTGGCCATCGCAATCACCAGTCTTAAATCCAATTGAGAACCTCTGGTGGGACCTAAAGAAGGCAGTTGCAGTGTGCAAGCCTAGGAATGTGACTGAACTGGAGGCTTTTGCCCATGAAGAATGGGCTAAGATACCCATAGGTCGCTGCAAGACACTTGTGTCAAGCTATGCTTCACGCTTGAAAGCTGTCATAACTGGAAAAGGATGTTGTACTAAGTACTAAAAAATAATGTCACTAGGGGGTTGAATAAAACTGATAATGATGTGAGCACAGTAAAGACATTTGTGGTTATTCCATCATAAATATTATGTTATGTTTGTCTAATTTATAAGTGCCTCTTTGATATAATTGTAAATAAGATGACTGAAATGATCAAAATCAATGTCAAACTGGCCAAAACACTTTATTTCAGTGGGGGTTGAATAAATTTGATCACAACTGTATACACAAACACTTGTGTGTGTGTGTGTAACCATTGATCCTACTCTCAAGTCATGTGGCTTTTCACTTTTCCTCATAGACCTATGACAAACTGCCCTCACGCGGACCTCTCCTGTCACCTTGTTTTTCATTGACACTGTGCAGGGGGGAAGATGAATAAAAATAAAAATGTAATGATATGCTACTTACACAGCAGCTTCATAGTTAGCTAGCTAAAACAAACATCTCAATAGTAAGTAATAGCTTCTGGTCTGTGAAGGTAAATTTATTGATACAATCACTAACGTTAACATGGATACGAGGAAGCGTTTGCTAACCATACTTTATTAGATGCAGCACAATATAACAAAAAAAAGATGCCTTAATTGTCAAATTTGATCAAGCCAGTCCAAAGATATTCAGTTAGCTCGTTAGTTTCCTGTTTACTTCCTAGAATCGTCAGCGGGCGTCATATGCCGACTTGAAGCTGATTGGTTTATGCAAAATAGTAATGCATTGTGGTAGCGAAATCTTATTTTTGCACAGGGAAAAATGGAATAATGTTTGAACAGTTAATGTAGAACTAGAATATATGTAATATAGGACTATTCTGTTTCCTAAAATATATTTAGGTTAATATACTTTTTGGCATACCGTCCTCGAAACATATATGAATTTGCAGCGCTTTATATACTGCACATACGGTCTAAACCTGGTTGCCAGATTCGCCGTTTTCACTCCAAATTGGGCTTGTTTGAAACTCCTTCAAAGTTTTTCGTTTTTGGGCTACTTTTCACTTGGCCCACCGCGGGACTTACAAGTCAACAATAACAATCCATGGCGATATAATACTTAAATAGTCTCAATTTTAACACTCTAACACTTTGGGCTACTTTTGGCTTCTGACGGGCGCATTTTACACTGACTTTGGCCGGAATATTTATGTACGACCTGCCAACCCTGGCCACACTTCGCTCGTGTTCACTGCAAGTGCACCAACTTATCAGTCCACAGAGACAAGCTGGAGCCTTACAAGTGATTGGAAGCTCTTCTAACCAATACTTTACTTCCTTCTGAAGCTAACCAGCCCTCATTTGCCACGATTGCTCAATTATATTTTTTTATTGAGCCCTCGGAAAGTCGCGCTTCATTTCCAATGTGGGTCCGCTAGCATAGCAACATAAGCTAACCTTTGCTAACCTAAGCCAAGCTCCCCAGAACACACTATTCGGCGAAACTGAAGCAGTCGTGGATTATTTTGTTCGTTTTTATTCTGATTGTGGATACTTTTGAACATAAACCGATAACTTTTTATGGAATATATGAGCAATTTTCGGCATTTTCGCCAACCCGGAAGTGAGACCGTACACCCGCTACGACGCGACTCGGTGTACTCGTGAGTAAAAATTGATAATTTTTCATAAGCGATATTGTACAAAATATATATTCTAATACTGTCTATAATCTAATGTTTAGTATTGGAGCTTTTGAGTGCTGGAGTACTCTGTATCGTGTCGGATGCTACCGGAGTTGGCTACGGTAGCTTGCATAGCCTGTCGGACTATATTGGACATAAATGTCATATCATATAACGTTCATAATTGGACATGGAATTTATTCATTGGAATTTTCTGGTCTTTCTGTAATATGTGCAACGTTGTTGTTTGAAATAGCTCATCGGTTTCGTGTATGGAATTTGTTAGCATGTTGGCTTGGTTGGCCAAGGGTGTGTACTGGCTGTGGCATACATTGGAATGTTGAACTTGACATTCCTTGGAACAAAGTGGAATAACTTTGCAATGCTTGCATGGATTTGCTCCATTTTTTCTGTGTTATTAGAAAAGACCATAGCGAAATATATTTCAAATTTATAGACTGAATGGAATGGAGCTATGTGAATATACATGCTTGTGATGCTCAAGGTCAAGTGCATTTCTGACATTCCTGGCATATTAGCATCTGTAATAGAGGTTCTAAAATAAAACAAACCAAGGAATATGGTATTGAAGTGAATCAATATGTTCCCCCAACTGTCTACTTCAGTTTGAGCCATGAATTATCATTTCCCTATATGTACAACTTGAGATATCTAGTTTTATAGTGGACTATGTCGGGAATCTGAGGAATTTTAAAAATGGCCGCCTGGAATGTGTGCACAATAGAGTTAACATGCACTTCTTCCTCTTCTCACAAAACATACGCACATTCTCATCGTCCCAGCCTATAGTTTTCCATAGCAAGGGGTGCTTGACTGGGGGCACCTGGGATGTTCACAATTTCTCTCACTGCTGCTGGCTTATCATGGAATCAAACCACACTCCCTGCCTCTACAGGCCCAAAAGCACATTCAACTAATGGGACTGCAGTTCACATGCCCATTGTTGCAACCAGAGGGGCAATTACAGGACTAAAACTTCTTTATAGACCTCTCACACTCTTAGCATGGCAACATTGCGCATTTCTCCATCCAACGCTTTATAATGTCAACTTCTGAAAAATATTAAAAGCAAAAACGTGTATAACCATTAAATCAAATTACTGCCACAATATAATCTAAACTTCATTACACATCACATGGATCAAAGGTAATATTTTTTTATTTTTTTATTTGCCTTTATTTAACCAGGTTAGTCCCTTGAGATACAAGATCTCTTTTACAAGAGAGACCTGGCCAAGAGAGACCGAGCAGCAGCACAAATTACAACATTCAAGATACATTCAAAATCTCACATAAAATTTATTAAAACACGCACACACAGATGATCTGGACCTGACTGATTTTATCAGAGTCTTAAATCTGTTCAAAGAAACAAGGTCCTTGATTTTTATATCAGCCTGTAACCGGTTCCATGTGTATGGAGCAGCAAAACTAAAAGCAGTCTTTCCTAGCTCTGTTCGAGCTCTAGGAACAGCAAGTTGCAAAAACTCACTCGAACGAAGACTGAGCAGACTTTGCCTTCTATTCAGAAGACAACATAAATAATTAGGCAAATTCCCAATTAGTGCTTTGTAAATAAAAACATACCAATGTGCAAAACGTCGTGCCTGCAACGAAGTCCAATTCACTTTTGTATATAACAAACAATGATGAGTAAGAGGTCGACAGTTTGTTATAAATCGCAAAGCACTATGATACACACTGTCCAGTATGCTCAAACAGTGCACAGGAGCATTCATATACAAAATATCTCCATAATCTAATACAGGCATGAACGTTGCTTCAACTAACTTCTTTTTTACAATAAAAGAAAAACAAGATTTATTTCTATAATAAAAACCTAACAAAAGTCTAAGCTTTTTAATTAGATATTGAATATAAGGTTTAAAAGATAACTTATATATATATATATATATATATATATATATATATATATATATATATATATATATATATATATATATATATATATAACCTCACACAGTCAGCAGTTGAATTCCTTGGTTTTCGAACCTCCATTTCTCCAACGGGTCCCGGCTTCTCACCCTAAAAGTAGGGACACATTTAGCACTGTTTTAATGGTGGCTACATATGGATGAACATACATGTGACATACAAACTGACATGCTAGGTAACTCGCTGCTCGGTGTCTGTGCAGCTTTGGACAGGGGGTACAGCAGGAATATCTAGCTGAGAATAGTGTGCAGTCTGATAAAAAGGGCAACCAAATGATTGCACAGGGCACATCCTGCCACACAGGAGCAATGGGTGCTCACCAAAATGACAGGGCTCGAGTGTTTTAACACCATCTAAGGAGAAAAAATATATTAAAATATCTGTTAACATTTTATTGAACAGCAGTAATTGAGCAAAAATAAATAAGTCAGGTAAAGTTTCCCAAATTAGTTGACTGTACACATCCACTTTAATTCACTGAAGGTAGAGAGATAAAATATGTAGGCACATGCAAAAGCTTGGGCACCAAATACCATGTTTTATTGATGCTATAGATTTAGTCAATGTGATTAGTGAAGGGTGTGATTGGAGATGACCACACCTTCAATATTTAATCAGCTTTGCTTATATTATGGCAGTAATCTGATGTAGTGGTTATACACTTCTATACACTTATACATTAAAGGAGTGGTTCCCAAACGTTTTCTGCCGTGCCCCCCATTAATAGATGAGAATAATTTTGCGCCCCCCACTGCGCCCAATATTTTGTTGAGTGAGAACAGGATATTTTGTTTTGCCAGAACAGGAACAACTGTATGTGAAGTCCCTGGAAGTCTTATTCAGCAAAGACCACAGGATTAAGGCTGCTTTTGCTTCTTTAGTTCAGACTGCCATATTTAAATATCTTGCGAAAAAACAGTAATTGTTATGACTGATTAGTGCATGTTTGTACATACATACATACATACATATATACACAAACACTTGTGTGTGTGTGTGTAACCATTGATCCTACTCTCAAGTCATGTGGCTTTTCACTTTTCCTCATAGACCTATGACAAACTGCCCTCACGCGGACCTCTCCTGTCACCTTGTTTTTCATTGACACTGTGCAGGGGGGAAGATGAATAAAAATAAAAATTTAATGATATGCTACTTACACATCAGCTTCATAGTTAGCTAGCTAAAACAAACATCTCAATAGTAAGTAATAGCTTCTGGTCTGTCAAGGTAAATTTATTGATACAATCACTAACGTTAACATGGATACGAGGAAGCGTTTGCTAACCATACTTTATTAGATGCAGCACAATATAACTAAAAAAAGATGCCTTAATTGTCAAATTTGATCAAGCCAGTCCAAAGATATTGACAGTTAGCTCGTTAGTTTCCTGTTTACTTCCTAGAAACGTCAGCGGGCGTCATATGCCGACTTGAAGCTGATTGGTTTATGCAAAATAGTAATTTTTTTTTTTTTTTTTTTTTTAAGTTTATTTGTATAGCGCTTTTCACAACACATGTTGTCACAAAGCGCCTTACAGGATTTAAAAGGTTAACAATACTACGGGTCCAGAACCCTAATGAGCAAGCCAAGGGCGACAGTGGCGAGGAAAAACTCCCTAAGGTAGTGGGGAATAGGAAGAAACCTCGGGAGAACCAAGACTCAAAAGGGAACCCATCCTCCATTGGGCGGCCCGTTAACACACAGATTGCACAAAATACAGACAAATACACAAGTCACACACAAATCACACAATCAGACTAAGTAAAGGTAAAAATGAAAGTTCTGGGTTATGATATTGTCACTGTAAATGTCTGTTGATGAACGCCAGGCTTTCATTCCGTGTCGGAGCAGCGATGCTGGTATTGTAGGCTCCGACTGCAATGTTACTCTCCAGGTGAACCTCGGAGAAAAGATACGAGATGTAGTAAATATGTAACAGATTAATCAAAGGCCAAACTAAACAGATGAGTCTTTAATCGAGTTTTAAACGTTGAGACTGTGTCTGAGTCCCGAATAGAGGCAGGAAGATTATTCCACAATTGTGGAGCTTTAAAAGAAAAGGCTCTTCCACCTGCTGTGATCTTTTTGATCCTAGGAACAGTTAATAACCCTGCGTCCTGCGAGCGAAGTGAACGCGCTGGGTTATATTGTTCAATAAGTTCACTAAGATAGTCTGGAGCTAAGCCATGCAGCATTTTATATGTTAATAAAAGTATTTTATAGTCAATACGGAATCTAATTGGCAGCCAGTGTAATGACGATAGTACGGGACTAATGTGATCAAACTTTTTAGTTTTTGTTAAAACTCGTGCTGCTGCGTTCTGAACCAGCTGGAGTTTGTTTATCGATTTACCAGAACATCCAGCTAGGAGACTGTTGCAATAATCTAAACGAGAGGATATGAATGCATGGATTAGTTTTTCTGCATCACTAATATTTAATATGTTTCTAATTTTGGCAATGTTGCGCAAGTGAAAGAACGCTACCCTAGTTATATTATTAATATGTGTATCGAACGAGAGATCTGGGTCTATTGTGACGCCCAAGTTCTTTACCTCTGCGCTGGGGGTTATAGTAAAAGAATGTAGATTCAATGCTGCATTATGTATCTTGTCTCTCGCAGCCCTAGACCCAACTATTATCAATTCTGTTTTATCGGCATTTAGTGCTAGAAAGTTACACGCCATCCAATGTTTTATCTCTTCTACACATTTCTCAATCTTACTGTTTGCGCCTAAATCATCAGGTTTTGCTGATAAATATAGCTGAGTGTCGTCTGCGTAGGAATGGAAACTGATGTCATGCTTATGCATAATTTCGCCTAAGGGTAACATGTACAGTGTGAATAGAAGTGGTCCTAGGACTGTCCCTTGTGGGACACCATATTTAACCTGCACAGATTTAGAGGTTTTATTATTAACACTTACACATTGGAAGCGGTCAGTTAAATATGATCTAAACCAGGAGAGTGCGACTCCTTTAATACCTACTGTGTTTTCTAGTCTATCCAGCAAAATGTTGTGGTCTACAGTATCAAAAGCTGCACTAAGATCCAACAGTATAAGGAACGAAACGAGCCCATTATCGGCCGATATTAGTAGATCATTCACTACCCTGAGTAAAGCTGTTTCAGTGCTGTGGTTTGGTCTAAATCCTGATTGGAACTTTTCATGGATACTATTTGATTGGAGATAGTGGTTTAACTGATTGGAAACTGCTTTTTCTAAAATTTTAGAGATAAATGGGAGATTAGAAATGGGTCTATAGTTGGCTAAAATCTGCGGATCGAGATTCTGTTTTTTAATCAAGGGTCTAATTACGGCGCATTTTAATTGTTTGGGCATGTAACCTAGGTTAAGGGAGGAGTTAATCATATTAAGTAAGGGCCCTGCAGTGGCTGGGAGTAGGTCTTTAAATAGACGGGTTGGAACTGGGTCAAATATACATGATGTAGGCTTAGACGAATTAATTAGTGTTGTGAGCTCTTTTTGCGATATAGGATTGAAGATATTTAGCTCAGTAATATTTTTGGATGCATAGTTACTAATAGCTGAACTACTGGGGTTGGATTGGAGGTTAGGCTGCGATGTATTATGACTCTGTAGTCGGATATTATCTATTTTATTATTGAAAAAGTTTAAAAATTCATCGCTAGTGTGTGTAAGTGCTGTGTTAGAACTAGTGTCGTTGATATTTCTTGTTAGTTTAGATACCGTCGCGAAGAGAAATCTAGGGTTATTCTTGTTGTTTTCTATTAGTGTCGAATAGTATGCGGCTCTAGCTTTTATTAGGGCATGTTTATATTTGACTATGGCGTCTTTCCATGTGATTCTAAACACTTCTAGTGAGGTGGATTTCCATTTTCGCTCCGCTGCTCGAGCTGCCTGTTTTAGAAGACGAGTGTGTTCGTCATACCATGGTGATAGCTTTTTCTCCCTAATTAATTTTGTTTTAATTGGAGCTACACTGTCTAAGGTATTGCTGAGTGTGGAATAAAACTGTTGTGTTGCCTGTTCCAATTCATTGGGCTGCAGTGGCATAGTGTTCGGTAGCTCCGGCAGTAAGTTTATAAATGTTGCTGCAGTGTCGGATGTAATAGTGCGCGTGGTTTTTGTATGGCGCATCTGATGTACATTGTATAAAGTAATTTCATATATTAGTAAGAAATGATCTGAAATGGCGTCATTTTGGGGGATGACTGCCAGATGTTCTATGTTTAATCCGTAAGTAAGTATTAAGTCTAAGGTGTGTTTACAGCGGTGGGTAGGCCCTGTCACATTTTGGGCTATACCTACTGAATCTAGTATGGAGTCGAACGCAATTTTCAGTGGGTCTGATTCATTTTCATAATGAATGTTGAAATCACCCACAATTACAAATCTCTCGATGGTTAAGACTAGTTCCGAAAGAAACTCAGCAAATTCCTGAAGAAATTCTGAGTAGGGACCCGGCGGTCGATAGATGGTCACTAATTTAAGCTTTGTTTTATTGCCTATAAGATTATTGCCTATTTCACCTATCAAAGCCTCGAATGAGTTAATAGAGGTGGTTGGTTTTACAGTAATACCTATGTCTGTGTCATATATTGTGGCTACTCCACCTCCACGCCCTGTGATACGGGGCTGATGAACATAACTGTATCCAGGAGGAGCTGCTTCATTAAAACTTACATATTCGCCTACTCTAGCCCATGTTTCTGTTAAACAGAGTGCATTTAGTCTGTTATCTGAGATTATTTCGTTTACTATCACAGCTTTTGATGCAAGCGATCTAATGTTTAAAAGTCCTAGCCTTAGCTTAATATTGCTGCTCACTTCATGTTGATTATTTAATTTAATTTTAATTAGATTTTTAAAACATATCGCCCTGTTATTCTTATACCTGCCATGGCTAACAGACACAGTCTCAATGGTTTGGTAGTTAGGGAAGTAAGTTCTACTTAGCTGATTTGCGTGGTTTGTTGTGGCTGGTCAGGCCCGACGTAGCACGTCCTCGATGTTCCTGGAGAGGACTGCCGAGCCTAGGCGACTGGGGTGAAGTCCATCTCGGCGGTAGAGTGATGGACGCTCTCGGAAACTCTCCCAGTTGTCGACGTAGTCCACGCCGGCGCTGCTACAGGTGTCCCGGAGCCAGCTGTGGAGACAGAAAAGACGACTGTATGACTCGCACCCTCGCCGGAACGTTGGAAGCGGACCGGAGACAACAAGCCTGGCCGACGTCTTCTTCCGCGCGGTGTCCAGAAGCGAGCGGTAGTGCTCCTTCAGGATCTCGCTGCGCCGGGCGAAGGTGTCGACAGCCCCCACGTGAAGCGCCTGGAAAACATGACACAGTGGGGGTTCTTTTAGCGCCTGGCAGGTGAATCTTTACGTGTCGTGTTATCGAGTCGCCGATAACAAGGATACCGCCCTTATTCTTCTTCGGTGCCGGCGCTGGTGAGGGTGGTGTCGGACGCAGGGGTGAGGGCGAGGCGGAGGACCTGGAGCTGAGCACCTCGAACGGATTCGCAGAGGAGAAGTCCGGCTGAGGTAGGGGTGACGACGCCGGCTGCCTTCCGCGTCCTCGCTGGCGCTCCCAGCCTGGTGCCCGGGTCAAGATGGCGGTCGCGCTGAGTCGCCGTGACGAGGGAGTGGAGACGGCCGAGTAGGCAGCGTCGCGGGCGGCCTCGAGCCTGGTCTTCTCCTGGGTGAGCTCCGCTTGCTTCTCCAGAAGACGCTGGATCTGCCGACCCAACTTGTCCAGCTCCGAGCCGAGCTTGACGAGAGCCCGTTCCTCCGCGGTAGCCATGAAAAACAGGGGAGACAAAACAGAGGGAGAAAGAAAGAAACAGGGGGAGAAAACAGAGGGAGAAAAAAGAGACGAGAAAACAGAAACGAGATAAAATAATCAGATGTCGGTAAGTGTATTATACTGATTTAGAATTGTAGTGTTTAATGTAAGTGTATTAGGCTATAGCTAAGCTATGCTAATGTGATACGTGAATCCGCGTTTGCGTGCGAGCGTGCTGCCGTGCGCCGGTGAAAACAGGAAACAGGAGTGTCGTCATCTGAACACAGAAGCAGGTGCAGAGACCACAGACACTGATCAGTCAGAGCATGGGTAATGCATTGTGGTAGCGAAATCTTATTTTTGCACAGGGAAAAATGGAATAATGTTTGAAGAGTTAATGTAGAACTAGAATATATGTAATATAGGACTATTCTGTTTCCTAAAATATATTTAGGTTAATATACTTTTTGGCATACCGTCCTCGAAACATATATGAATTTGCAGCGCTTTATATACTGCACATACGGTCTAAACCCGGTTGCCAGATTCGCCGTTTTCACTCCAAATTGGGCTTGTTTGAAACTCCTTCAAAGTTTTTCGTTTTTGGGCTACTTTTCACTTGGCCCACCGCGGGACTTACAAGTCAACAATAACAATCCATGGCGATATAATACTTAAATAGTCTCAATTTTAACACTCTAACACTTTGGGCTACTTTTGGCTTCTGACGGGCGCATTTTACACTGACTGAATATTTATGTAGGACCTGCCAACCCTGGCCACACTTCGCTCGTGTTGACTGCAAGTGCACCAACTTATCAGTCCACAGAGACAAGCTGGAGCCTTACAAGTGATTGGAAGCTCTTCTAACCAATACTTTACTTCCTTCTGAAGCTAACCAGCCCTCATTTGCCACGATTGCTCAATTATATTTTTTTATTGAGCCCTCGGAAAGTCGCGCTTCATTTCCAATGTGGGTCCGCTAGCATAGCAACATAAGCTAACCTTTGCTAACCTAAGCCAAGCTCCCCAGAACACACTATTCGGCGAAACTGAAGCAGTCGTGGATTATTTTGTTCGTTTTTATTCTGATTGTGGATACTTTTGAACATAAACCGATAACTTTTTATGGAATATATGAGCAATTTTCGGCATTTTCGCCAACCCGGAAGTGAGACCGTACACCCGCTACGATGCGACTCGGTGTACTCGTGAGTAAAAATTGATAATTTTTCATAAGCGATATTGTACAAAATATATATTCTAATACTGTCTATAATCTAATGTTTAGTATTGGAGCTTTTGAGTGCTGGAGTACTCTGTATCGTGTCGGATGCTACCGGAGTTGGCTACGGTAGCTTGCATAGCCTGTCGGACTATATTGGACATAAATGTCATATCATATAACGTTCATAATTGGACATGGAATTTATTCATTGGAATTTTCTGGTCTTTCTGTAATATGTGCAACGTTGTTGTTTGAAATAGCTCATCGGTTTCGTGTATGGAATTTGTTAGCATGTTGGCTTGGTTGGCCAAGGGTGTGTACTGGCTGTGGCATACATTGGAATGTTGAACTTGACATTCCTTGGAACAAAGTGGAATAACTTTGCAATGCTTGCATGGATTTGCTCCATTTTTTCTGTGTTATTAGAAAAGACCATAGCGAAATATATTTCAAATTTATAGACTGAATGGAATGGAGCTATGTGAATATACATGCTTGTGATGCTCAAGGTCAAGTGCATTTCTGACATTCCTGGCATATTAGCATCTGTAATAGAGGTTCTAAAATAAAACAAACCAAGGAATATGGTATTGAAGTGAATCAATATGTTCCCCCAACTGTCTACTTCAGTTTGAGCCATGAATTATCATTTCCCTATATGTACAACTTGAGATATCTAGTTTTATAGTGGACTATGTCGGGAATCTGAGGAATTTTAAAAATGGCCGCCTGGAATGTGTGCACAATAGAGTTAAAATGATCTAAAAAGGTGAGCTTCTGAACAAAAATACTGGATATGACTGATTAGTTTTTGATCAGTGTATCTTAATAATCCATCTACTGTCTTTGCAGGTTTGCAACCTACAACCACCTGATGGCCTTCTGGGAACTGATTGAACCTGCAACACATCAGATGATACGGGTCACCAACTCCAAACCTACATTTCTTTTAGGGTCTGTCTGCATTTGGATGCCCAAAGACAAAGTACAGGCCTACCTGCCAGAGGAGTTTGGGAATTTTCAGGACACACAAGTTATCCTGGATTGTACAGAGCTCTGCTGCCAAACACCATCATCCCTGCTGTTACAGAGTGAAGTCTTTTCCAATTATAAGTCTCATTGTACCTTCAAGGCCTTAATTGGAATGGCACCCCATGGTGCCATAACCTTTGTGTCTGGACTCTATGCTGGGTCTATTAGTGACAGGGAGATGTTCAGACAGTCAGGAATTATTCCTCTACTTACCCCTGACATGGCAATAATGGTGGATAAGGGCTTCCTGGTAGACGATCTTGTACCATGTAAGATCCACAGGCCAGTTTTCCTGAAAAGGTGCACACGAATGTCTGCACATGACGTAAAACACACACAGTCCGTAGCCAGGCTCAGGGTACATGTTGAACGGTGCATCCGACGAGTAAAGGAGCACAAATTGTTTGACACCGTCATCCCCATGTCTATTTCAGGCAGCATAAATCAGCTATTTACTGTATCTTGTCTGCTTGTGAACTATCAGAATGGACCACTTGTAAAGACATGGAGCAAATTTTAGAATGTATGCATTTAAATATCGAAAATATGTAAATATGTTTTGATGCTTTAATATTACTGGTCTTAATAACCTGCTGTAATAAACCTTGGCTTGGAGAATCAAAAATCCTTCTCATATTTTTTTTATGTCTGCACTTAAAGGAAGACATAAAAACAGTGGAATTAATGCATTGACAGAAAAAACAAACAAATCACTTCTTAATGAACAACAGATAATTAATCTGACACTATACAGGTAATCATTGTATTTATGTTTTACTGCAAACACTTTTGTATGTAATGGTAAAAGAAAAAATGATCCGCTTTTTCTCTAATGGTGTGCATCACTTCTTGATTTTTGTAAACTCGCTCAACTAGTGTGTCCTCCTGAGCACACACAACAAAATCACACCATTCTAAACCAGTCAAGAGGATCTGTCCCTGAACTTGCCAGCAGTACTTGTGTTGCCTCCGAAGTTTCAAAGCACCGCTTGACATTTTCAGATAGGGGCAGTCCACATAACTCTGAATGTTGGGGCATTTGACTTCTAAGAGTCCAAATGGTGGATTCTCAGAGGGATCGAAGATTACTCCATCAGGGGAACAACCCAGCCATGGAGCATCAGGGTGAATGACAAACCCACATGGTGAATAATTCACATTTTTCAGAATGCAGTACTCTTGAACTGCAACTGGCTCCATATGAATTCCTCCCCTCATGTCCTTGGTCTGGACAGTTCCCCTGTAGATTCTCTCTGCCAAATTATCTGCAGAAGTATGTCCTCGAACATGGTTTGCCTCATGGAAACGTGTAGATCAGGCATGTCAAACTCAGTTTGGCTGTGGGGCCGGATCCAGACCTTCTGTTCTTAGGTGAGCCGGATCAGTAACTACAAATCAACTCCAAATATTTCGCTTTATTTTTCAGTACTATGCTTTATCATTCAGCCTACATTTTATAATCATGGATGAAAAGGGATCTTTTCTAAGCACAACACATTAAAACAATGAAAAAAAAAAAGATTTTCATGTTTGACGGTGAATGTGTTAACAACTGGTTTATTTTAACAGTTGAGTGAATGCAGTTTTATACCTGAAGCAACTCACCACATTAACAAACTCAAGTGGGAGCTATGAAAAAAATATTTTCGCCTTAATAGACATACTGCTTTGAAATAAATAAAAAAAGAAATACAAATAAAAGTTATAGCAGTGCATGGGTAATAAAATTAGACTACATCAGATCAAACTACTAGGCTGGGCCTACTGAAGCTGAGAACATACTGCACAATATTAATTATCTTTAATATGAAACCAGATGAATCTTATTTTTAATGATCTGTATTCATGAGTGCAAACAAATTTCGTGTCATCACACTTTTTTTCTCTCTCTCTCACTGCATTCCTGCAGTCTACTTGCTGCTGCTGGCTCCTGTAACTTGGCATCTTTTTGCCTTCACAAGTGCATCGATATTAGGTGTCAAATCCTGAGTAGCAGCACATTTAACAATGTCATTCAAGTGTTTATTTGTTAACCTTGAGCGCTGCTTTGTTTTATTATTGTTCATTACAGAGAACACCTGTTCACAAAGATAAGTAGTCCCAAACATGGATAGAACTTATGCAGCCATGGCTGTTAATTTGGGGTAACCTGGCACGAGATATTGATAAAACGTATTCAATTCCACGGACCCAAATTTATCCTTCATAGCAGAATCGCTTCATAGCGGAATTGCATCCTTTGACTGAAGCTTTAACTCGTGTCAGTGCTGCATGCTGTCATTTACTTTCCTCTAGCGACCAGAGAGAGCTTTTGATTTGTATTCATTTTTTAAAAATCACAACTTTTGATAGAAATGAGCTAGAGACTTGATTCATTTTTTGACATACTCAGAAATTTATGCCGGGCCGTATTAAATAATCCAACGGGCCGGGTCCGGCCCGCGGGGCCCTATCTTTCACATGCCTGCTCTACATCTTACTCTCATCTTTCTCAGACCATGCCATTCTTCACATCAACTCTGCTCCTGTCTTGCAGCTTCAATCCTCTGCCCCATGCTCAATCACACTTCCAGGGACTTAACATGCACTTCTTCCTCTTCTCACAAAACATACGCACATTCTCATCGTCCCAGCCTATAGTTTTCCATAGCAAGGGGTGCTTCACTGGGGGCACCTGGGATGTTCACAATTTCTCTCACTGCTGCTGGCTTATCATGGAATCAAACCACACTCCCTGCCTCTACAGGCCCAAAAGCACATTCAACTAATGGGACTGCAGTTCACATACCCATTGTTGCAACCAGAGGGGCAATTACAGGACTAAAACTTCTTATAGACCTCTCACACTCTTAGCATGGCAACATTGGGCATTTCTCCATCCAACGCTTTATAATGTCAACTTCTGAAAAATATTAAAAGCAAAAACGTGTATAACCATTAAATCAAATTACTGCCACAATATAATCTAAACTTCATTACACATCACATGGATCAAAGGTAATATTTTTTTATTTTTTTATTTGCCTTTATTTAACCAGGTTAGTCCCTTGAGATACAAGATCTCTTTTACAAGAGAGACCTGGCCAAGAGAGACCGAGCAGCAGCACAAATTACAACATTCAAGATACATTCAAAATCTCACATAAAATTTATTAAAACACGCACACACAGATGATCTGGACCTGACTGATTTTATCAGAGTCTTAAATCTGTTCAAAGAAACAAGGTCCTTGATTTTTATATCAGCCTGTAACCGGTTCCATGTGTATGGAGCAGCAAAACTAAAAGCAGTCTTTCCTAGCTCTGTTCGAGCTCTAGCACTAGGACTACCACCATTTTAATTCCAAACTTTTCTACCTGGCCTCCACCAGGGGGCAGTTCTGGGGACATTTGCATCCCATTAGGCCACCCTTTGTTATGCACATGCAGCCATTATAGGTAGACGGGGAGTGGGTGGAGGGGGGGGGGGGTGATCAGTTCATTGTTCTGCTGGATGTGTTCACTGACTCAGATAGAGAAGAAAAAACTCTGGAGATTGAGGGAGATTGTCTTTGTGTTTGGATGAATATGGATGTCCAATGTAGCAGCAGTTGGTGAACCATTGCAGTGGTTATTTGAGCTGTGTTTTTTCTGCCCTTCCCTTTTTATAATAAAAATAATAATCTTTATTTCTATAGCACCTTTCATACATTCATGCAACTCAAAGTGCTAAAAACTACTGAAAATAAGGTTTGTGGGTGTATATGTGTGTGAGGGTGTATGTGTGTGTGGGTGTATATGTGTTTGGGTGAATATGGATGTCCAATGTAGCAGCAGTTGGTGAACCATTGCAGTGGTCATTTGAGCTGTGTTTTTTTCTGCCCTTCCCTTTATATAATAAATAATAATAATAATCTTTATTTCTATAGCACCTTTCATACATTCATGCAACTCAAAGTGCTAAAAACTACTGAAAATAAGGTTAAAAAATTACTTTTCTCTCCCCCTCATTTCTATCCTGTCCTGTATGGTCCACCTGTATGGCCCCCATTCTTTGTTATGCACATCACAGCCCAGCTGAACGCCATCCCATGAACGGAGAGCCAACTGCTTTTTCCAGAAGGAAAGTGACTAGTCGCTTGCAAAGTTTCCTCTGTTTCATCTCTTTGGAGATACTTCAGACCATACAGGAGTGGACTGTCCAGCATGCACGCCAGACACAGCAAGAGCAAGAAAACTGGTTCATGGCCATCCCTGAACTAATGGCGTTCATCGCAATCCTCATCCTGCGAGGGATTGTCCGCCTTCCAGCGGTGCATGACGCATGGTCTGCAAAACTGGGAGTGCCCTCCATCATGAAGATAATGTCGCGAAACCGCTTTCAGGACATCATGCGGCACCTACGCTTTGACGACAAGGACACACGCCATGAACGAGCTGCAACTGACCGGTTTGCTGCAATTTCTAATATTTGGAAATCTTTCGTTGGCAACTGCATCACTTCGTACCACCCAGGAAGGCATATCACCATAGATGAGCAACTTTTCCCATCCAAGACCCGTTGCTGTTTTCTTCAGTATATAGCCACAAAACCAGACAAGTTTGGGATAAAGTTCTGGGTGGCATGTGACCTGAAAACCAAGTACGTATCCAACATCATCCCATATCTTGGCAAAGACTCCAGTCGTCCCACAGGGGAAAGACTGTCAGAAAATGTGGTGATGAAGCTCATGGAACCATTTATGGACAAAGGAAGAACTGTTACCACAGACAATTTTTTCACCTCACTGTCACTAGCAAGGCAGTTGCTGGGCCGGAAGACCACCCTCCTTGGCACAGTAAACAGGATTCGTCGTGAGCTTCCAGACTCTGCCAAAAAGACTTTGGTCCGTGAGGAATTCAGCACACAGGTGTTTTCAACCTCTGGTGCCACACTGACCGTTTACGCACCCAAACGTAGAAAGACTGTCTGCATCATCAGTAGCATGCACAGTACGGTGGAGACTGGGAACACACAAAAAAAAAGCCAAACACAATCACTGACTACAACTCCCTAAAATGTGGTGTGGATATAATGGACCAGATGGTACGAAAGTACACTGTGCGTTGCGGAACACGGCGTTGGCCAGTCACTGTGTTTTATAATATGATTGACATTGCAGCACTGAATGCCTATGTGCTTTTTCAAGCATGCACTGGGGTAAAGGAGAGATGGTCTGAGTTTTTGGTCAATCTTACAGAAGAGCTTGCACAGGCTCATGTGGCAGCCAAGGAGGTGGCCAAGGAAAAGGCTCAGCAGCAGCAACCACCCACACCTGACACAGGGAAAAGGGCATGGTGCCAGGTCAAGTGTTGTTGCAAAAGTAACCGTGCCACTAATCGTTGTGTGTCTTGTGATAGGTTCACATGTGGCAAGTGCAGAAAGGAGATGATGTGGCAGTGCCAGGTGTGTGCAGAATATTCATAGGTGTATTTATATATACACCTATATACCAATAAAGCTAACTTGAATATAAATTTCTGGCAATGTTGACTTTTTTTGGGGGTGGGGGGTGGCTTCACCAATTCACCTTCACCTTGTTCCAGAGGACCATTTCTTCTGGACCTGCATATTCCCACCTCCACCCCTCCCCATACAAACACACAAACAGTACTCCTACATTTAGAATCAATGTAATGGCCTCATTTTCATAACACTGGTATGGCTGAACAGGCTACTCTCTGTGTGGTGATGGTGGTGGTACAGAATTGTTTTCTGATCCTTACATAAAAATAAAGTCCTCCAAAGAAAGTGTGGGGGGGTGGAGGTAGGCCAAAAAAAGAGAGTAGGGAGAGAAAAGTAAATTTTCTATTTTTGTTTGCCAGTTATGGCTGTTGTGTTTTTGAAAGAGACACACTGCAAAAAGTACCATCTTGATAAGTTAAAATTGCTCAAGAATATTATTCTATTTCAAGTAGCTGAGGGTTTTTTGTATAAATTTATGTAAAAATATCTTTAACTATACCTATTGACAGTTTTAACTACTTAAAATAAGGTTAAAAAATCAGAGCCATTTGAATAATCAATATGCCACTATAATTCAAATATTATGTTTGTGTCAATTTCACATTATTTCAACCTTCCACAAATCAAATCTCAAACATGGTCCTGAGTTGAGCAGACTTCTGCCAAGAGAGGTTGCAGTCTCATGAGGCAGCCAAGGGTGTGTATTGAAAGGTGTGTCAACAGCAACCACCCACAGCTGACACACACCTCATTTACATAACACTGGAGGTAAGAAGGGCTTATCACACCTGCCAAGAGACCAAGAGTCTAGTTGGGACACTGTCGAAAGCAGGCGGCTTGGTAGTTCTAGTGGGGTACTGTCGAAAGCAGGCGGCTTGGTAGTTCTAGTGCTAGGAACAGCAAGTTGCAAAAACTCACTCGAACGAAGACTGAGCAGACTTTGCCTTCTATTCAGAAGACAACATAAATAATTAGGCAAATTCCCAATTAGTGCTTTGTAAATAAAAACATACCAATGTGCAAAACGTCGTGCCTGCAACGAAGTCCAATTCACTTTTGTATATAACAAACAATGATGAGTAAGAGGTCGACAGTTTGTTATAAATCGCAAAGCACTATGATACACACTGTCCAGTATGCTCAAACAGTGCACAGGAGCATTCATATACAAAATATCTCCATAATCTAATACAGGCATGAACGTTGCTTCAACTAACTTCTTTTTTACAATAAAAGAAAAACAAGATTTATTTCTATAATAAAAACCTAACAAAAGTCTAAGCTTTTTAATTAGATGTTGAATATAAGGTTTAAAAGATAACTTATATATATATATAATCTAACCTCACACAGTCAGCAGTTGAATTCCTTGGTTTTCAAACCTCCATTTCTCCAACGGGTCCCGGCTTCACACCCTAAAAGTAGTGACACATTTAGCACTGTTTTAATGGTGGCTACATATGGATGAACATACATGTGACATACAAACTGACATGCTAGGTAACTCGCTGCTCGGTGTCTGTGCAGCTTTGGACTGGGGGTACAGCAGGAATATCTAGCTAGGGTTAGGGTTAGGGTTAGAATAAATATTGAAGGTGTGGTCATCTCCAATCACACCCTTCACTAATCACATTGACTAAATCTATAGCATCAATAAAACATGGTATTTGGTGCCCAAGCTTTTGCATGTGCCTACATATTTTATCTCTCTACCTTCAGTGAATTAAAGTGGATGTGTACAGTCAACTAATTTGGGAAACTTTACCTGACTTATTTATTTTTGCTCAATTACTGCTGTTCAATAAAATGTTAACAGATATTTTAATATATTTTTTCTCCTTAGATGGTGTTAAAACACTCGAGCCCTGTCATTTTGGTGAGCACCCATTGCTCCTGTGTGGCAGGATGTGCCCTGTGCAATCATTTGGTTGCCCTTCTTTATCAGACTGCACACTATTCTCAGTTAGGTGAGGATCCAACTTGTAAGCTATGTGCAGGAAGTGGTACATTGAAGCACATCCTGTCGGCATGCAAGGTGAGTTTGTCACAGGGACGTTATACATGGAGGCATAATCAGGTACTTAAATCACTGGCAGGTGCACTTGATAAGAAGCGGTTGGAAGTTAGTGGCATGCCAGTTGCTAGTTCCAATAGAGTAATTAGGTTTGTGTGTGAGGGGCAGCATAGCAAGGAGCCAGCACAGGTTTCAAAAGTTGGCGATAAGTGGGCTGATGCAAGAGATTGGAAACTGTTGGTTGATGTAGGCTGTAAATTGCAGGTTCCAGAGTGTATTGTTGTCACAAACTTGAGGCCAGATGTTGTGTTGTACTCTGAAAGTAAGAGGATAGTGTATTTCATAGAGCTAACTGTTCCATTTGAGGACGAAGTTGATGCAGCATATGAAAGGAAAAGGTTGAAGTATGCAGATTTGGTGGCTGAGGTAAGAGAGCGGGGCTGGCAAGCATATATTAGACCTGTAGAGGTAGGGGCTAGGGGTTTCGTGGCGAAGTCTGCCACAAGACTACTGGCTGAGTTTGGATTTAGAGGCTGTGTGATGAGAGCAGTGGTAAAGGAGTTGTCAGAGGTAGCTGAGAGATCTAGTCAGTGGGTGTGGCTAAGAAGGGCTGAGGGTAGGTGGGGTAAGGATAGTACTTGAAGAGATAAATTGTTTGGTGGGTGTGATGTTGAGATATGGGTAGGATTGTCACTTGGCTTTTCCGATATCCGTCGGGTAGCAGGGTTGTTGGTAATTTTGCGATGGGCTACATTGTGAGCTTGGAGGGGGGTGGGTCTGGGACGCCAGACTCCACTGATGAGCCTTCTGGAGGTGTTGGGGGCTCAATTCATCGAAACACCAACGAAGGGAGGTGCCTTCCTGATGACCCCAAGGAAAAGCTTGCAAGGTATTGTGTGTGTCCATGTCACTTTGTTTTGAAGGTCAGTCCAGGTTTGTTTTGTGGTCTGAGTACTTGGCAGTTGAGGCAATGGACCATGAACATAGTGCGCTGTGCTTCTGGATCCTTGTCGAGCCAGTATCAGATTGTAGCTGCTGCTGTGTTCTGTTCAAGCAACTAGTGTGTGCATTGGGTGTGTGAAATCTATCTTGTCCAGTAGTATTGTGTAGGTATTATTAGATCATGGTTGTTGGTTGGTTAATACATCCTAGCCAAGCCTGTTGCATGACTCCGGATGTTAGGTGCAGGATTTATCATCTTCCTGTTTTATGTTACTTGTAAATAAAAACATACCAATGTGCAAAACGTCGTGCCTGCAACGAAGTCCAATTCACTTTTGTATATAACAAACAATGATGAGTAAGAGGTCGACAGTTTGTTATAAATCGCAAAGCACTATGATACACACTGTCCAGTATGCTCAAACAGTGCACAGGAGCATTCATATACAAAATATCTCCATAATCTAATACAGGCATGAACGTTGCTTCAACTAACTTCTTTTTTACAATAAAAGAAAAACAAGATTTATTTCTATAATAAAAACCTAACAAAAGTCTAAGCTTTTTAATTAGATGTTGAATATAAGGTTTAAAAGATAACTTATATATATATATAATCTAACCTCACACAGTCAGCAGTTGAATTCCTTGGTTTTCGAACCTCCATTTCTCCAACGGGTCCCGGCTTCACACCCTAAAAGTAGGGACACATTTAGCACTGTTTTAATGGTGGCTACATATGGATGAACATACATGTGACATACAAACTGACATGCTAGGTAACTCGCTGCTCGGTGTCTGTGCAGCTTTGGACTGGGGGTACAGCAGGAATATCTAGCTGAGAATAGTGTGCAGTCTGATAAAGAAGGGCAACCAAATGATTGCACAGGGCACATCCTGCCACACAGGAGCAATGGGTGCTCACCAAAATGACAGGGCTCGAGTGTTTTAACACCATCTAAGGAGAAAAAATATATTAAAATATCTGTTAACATTTTATTGAACAGCAGTAATTGAGCAAAAATAAATAAGTCAGGTAAAGTTTCCCAAATTAGTTGACTGTACACATCCACTTTAATTCACTGAAGGTAGAGAGATAAAATATGTAGGCACATGCAAAAGCTTGGGCACCAAATACCATGTTTTATTGATGCTATAGATTTAGTCAATGTGATTAGTGAAGGGTGTGATTGGAGATGACCACACCTTCAATATTTAATCAGCTTTGCTTATATTATGGCAGTAATCTGATGTAGTGGTTATACACTTCTATACACTTATACATTAAAGGAGTGGTTCCCAAACGTTTTCTGCCGTGCCCCCCATTAATAGATGAGAATAATTTTGCGCCCCCCACTGCGCCCAATATTTTGTTGAGTGAGAACAGGATATTTTGTTTTGCCAGAACAGGAACAACTGTATGTGAAGTCCCTGGAAGTCTTATTCAGCAAAGACCACAGGATTAAGGCTGCTTTTGCTTCTTTAGTTCAGACTGCCATATTTAAATATCTTGCGATAAAACAGTAATTGTTATGACTGATTAGTGCATGTTTGTACATACATACATACATACATACATATATACACAAACACTTGTGTGTGTGTGTAACCATTGATCCTACTCTCAAGTCATGTGGCTTTTCACTTTTCCTCATAGACCTATGACAAACTGCCCTCACGCGGACCTCTCCTGTCACCTTGTTTTTCATTGACACTGTGCAGGGGGGAAGATGAATAAAAAATATAGCCGCAAGCGGCAATTGGCGGGTTCACACACGAATAGGCCTCTTGGCCTCAATAGGCAGAGGCCCAAAAGGTCCTTTAGACCCTAAATGTGAAAAGAAGCTATTTGAGTGGAAAAAAATGCACAAATAAATCAATGTGCAAAAAAAGGTTCAATTAGGGCACTAAAGGCCCAAAAGGATCAAAATAATGTGTATTGGGAAATTGAGTCAGATCACAGAACTAAATCACAATGCTGAGATCAGCTTTGTGTGTGTTTGTGTGGTGTTTCATGTAATAGTTTTCAGTCAGTTCCGGAATATGGCCACTAGATGGAGGCCAAGTACTACCATACTGATATCTCATTAATCTCAGTAATGAAATAGGACATTTTGGTGACTTAAAGGTTAATTTCTGGTCAGACAGTGTACTTTATTAAAAAAAAAAAAAGATTCAGTTGAGGCAGTAAAGACACAAAAGGTTCAAAATAAATTGTATTGGCAAAATGATTTAGATCACAGAACTAAATCACATGCTGAGATCAGCTTTGTGTGTGTGTTTGTGTGGTATTTCATGTGAGAAATAGTTTTCAGTCCATTTCGATGTTTGGCCACTAGATGGAGCCCAAGTACTACCATACTGATATCTCATTAATCTCAGTAATGCAATATGACATTTTGGTGAATTAAAAGGTTCATTTCTGGTCAGGCAGTGCACTTTTTGTTATAAGATGCAATTGCAATGTTATAGAACTTATTGATCTGGATCATACAAGACCAATTACTTGTCTGTATTCTGCATAACAAGATTGCAGCATGAGTTTTTATGTTTTCTTAGGTTTTTGGGTACTGTAGCGCCCCCGACAGGCCAATTTGAACCAAACTTGGCATACCTCACAAGGACTTCAGGATATAAAAGCCTTTCAAATTGGGAGTTGATTGCATACATGGTTTATGAGTTATAGCAATATAGGTCATATATGGCATGGCCACAATGATATAATGGGGAAATGGACCAATCAGATAAATAAAAATCCAACATTTTTTTAATCAGTTTTTACCTACAGAGTCTACTGATTATGCTCATAGCAATTTTTCCATAATTGGATCAAATTCCTATGACTAGTTTGTAAATAGCTATTTTCAAACAATAGATGAATGTGACAAAAGTATGCATTTTTTAATAGGACTTGTAATTGCAAAGTTGTCAGGTCTACTGCAAGGAATAAAAAGAAACAAGTTGCATGTTCCTAAGTGAAAATTTGGAGGAGTTATGCATGATTTTCACAAATAGCGCCACCTAGTGGCCAAATGTTTTAAAACTGCACAGCATGACACATAGTCCTGGGATATGCACAGTGGTGAGGTTTCATGTTGTTTGGCCAATGGTAAGTCTGTCAAATGGCCAATTAATTCAAATAAAAATTAATTGGCTCATGGCGGCCATGTTTTTTGAGTGATGATGTCATCATTGTGTGTCTTGATATCACTTGGGCCCCTGATGATGCCTGTAAAGTTTTGGCTTGATGTGACTAACGGTTTCTGAGATACAGTTTTTCCCATGTTATAGCGCCCCCTATTGGACAATCGTGGCCAGCTTTGACCTATGACCTCGGAGTCATGTGCCCTAACAACTGTTAAAATTTTATGAAGATCCGTCAAAGCGTTGCTGAGATATGGCTGTTTAAGTAAATTTGGCCACGCCTTGGAGCTATTGATTGACATGTGACAACCAGACTGTATGCAAATCTCAAAATGTTTTTAAGCATCTTTGATAATGAGATTCTCCTGAATATTTTGACACCAAGGTTGTGGTGATCCGATGAAAAACCAGGGACTAGTATAAAAAAGTAGGTTTTGCATATTATGCAAATTAGCAAAAAATCTAAGTAGGCGGAGCTTAATGGTTCTTGAGGCTTTTTTGTTTGTCTGAAGCCAAGGAATGCACCTGAAGTGGAATTTTGTGTCTAGGCCCTACGGTTTGGGAGATATGGACCAAAACGCAAAATGGTGCGCTATAGCGCCACCATCAGGCCAATGTGGGTCTCTGTGCTTTGGCACGGTCTCGCAAAGAGACTACACCATTCTGCCAAGTTTAGTGTCTCTGGGCCTTACGGTCTAGGCTGCAGTATGCGTTTTATGCGGAGAAAAATAATAATAATAAGAAAGAAATATAGCCGCAAGCGGCAATTGGCGGGTTCACACACGAATAGGCCTCTTGGCCTCAATAGGCAGAGGCCCAAAAGGTCCTTTAGACCCTAAATGTGAAAAGAAGCTATTTGAGTGGAAAAAAATGCACAAATAAATCAATGTGCAAAAAAAGGTTCAATTAGGGCACTAAAGGCCCAAAAGGATCAAAATAATGTGTATTGGGAAATTGAGTCAGATCACAGAACTAAATCACAATGCTGAGATCAGCTTTGTGTGTGTTTGTGTGGTGTTTCATGTAATAGTTTTCAGTCAGTTCCGGAATATGGCCACTAGATGGAGGCCAAGTACTACCATACTGATATCTCATTAATCTCAGTAATGAAATAGGACATTTTGGAGACTTAAAGGTTAATTTCTGGTCAGGCAGTGTACTTTATTTTTTAAAAAAAAGATTCAGTTGAGGCAGTAAAGACACAAAAGGTTCAAAATAAATTGTATTGGCAAAATGATTTAGATCACAGAACTAAATCACATGCTGAGATCAGCTTTGTGTGTGTGTTTGTGTGGTATTTCATGTGAGAAATAGTTTTCAGTCCATTTCGATGTTTGGCCACTAGATGGAGCCCAAGTACTACCATACTGATATCTCATTAATCTCAGTAATGCAATATGACATTTTGGTGAATTAAAAGGTTCATTTCTGGTCAGGCAGTGCACTTTTTGTTATAAGATGCAATTGCAATGTTATAGAACTTATTGATCTGGATCATACAAGACCAATTACTTGTCTGTATTCTGCATAACAAGATTGCAGCATGAGTTTTTATGTTTTCTTAGGTTTTTGGGTACTGTAGCGCCCCCGACAGGCCAATTTGAACCAAACTTGGCATACCTCACAAGGACTTCAGGATATAAAAGCCTTTCAAATTGGGAGTTGATTGCATACATGGTTTATGAGTTATAGCAATATAGGTCATATATGGCATGGCCACAATGATATAATGGGGAAATGGACCAATCAGATAAATAAAAATCCAACATTTTTTTAATCAGTTTTTACCTACAGAGTCTACTGATTATGCTCATAGCAATTTTTCCATAATTGGATCAAATTCCTATGACTAGTTTGTAAATAGCTATTTTCAAACAATAGATGAATGTGACAAAAGTATGCATTTTTTAATAGGACTTGTAATTGCAAAGTTGTCAGGTCTACTGCAAGGAATAAAAAGAAACAAGTTGCATGTTCCTAAGTGAAAATTTGGAGGAGTTATGCATGATTTTCACAAGTAGCGCCACCTAGTGGCCAAATGTTTCAAAACTGCACAGCATGACACATAGTCCTGAGATATGCACAGTGGTGAGGTTTCATGTTGTTTGGCCAATGGTAAGTCTGTCAAATGGCCAATTAATTCAAATAAAAATTAATTGGCTCATGGCGGCCATGTTTTTTGAGTGATGATGTCATCATTGTGTGTCTTGATATCACTTGGGCCCCTGATGATGCCTGTAAAGTTTTGGCTTGATGTGACTAATGGTTTCTGAGATACAGTTTTTCCCATGTTATAGCGCCCCCTATTGGACAATCGTGGCCAGCTTTGACCTATGACCTCGGAGTCATGTGCCCTAACAACTGTTAAAATTTTATGAAGATCCGTCAAAGCGTTGCTGAGATATGGCTGTTTAAGTAAATTTGGCCACGCCTTGGAGCTATTGATTGACATGTGACAACCAGTCTGTATGCAAATCTCAAAATGTTTTTAAGCACCTTTGATAATGAGATTCTCCTGAATATTTTGACACCAAGATTGTGGTGATCGGATGAAAATCCAGGGACTAGTATAAAAAAGTAGGTTTTGCATATTATGCAAATTAGCAAAAAATCTAAGTAGGCGGAGCTTAATGGTTCTTGAGGCTTTTTTGTTTGGCTTGAGCCAAGGAATCCCTCAGAAGTGGAATTTTGTTTCTAGGCCCTACGGTTTGGGAGATATGGACCAAAACGCAAAATGGTGCGCTATAGCGCCACCATCAGGCCAATGTGGGTCTCTGTGCTTTAGCACGGTCTCGCAAAGAGACTACACCATTCTGCCAAGTTTGGTGTCTCTGGGCCTTACGGTCTAGGCTGCAGTATGCGTTTTATGCGGAGAAAAATAATAATAAGAAGAAATATAGCCGCAAGCGGCAATTGGCGGGTTCACACACGAATAGGCCACTTGGCTTCAATAGGCAATAGACCCAATAGGTCCTTTAGACCCAAAAGAAGCTGTTTGAGTGGAAAAAATGCACAAATAAATCAATGTGCAAAAAAATGTTCAATTGGGGCACTAAAGGCCCAAAAGGATCAAAATAATGTGTATTGGCAAAATGATTCAAATCACAGAACTAAATCACATGCTGAGATCAGCTTTGTGTGTGTGTTTGTGTGGTATTTCATGTGAGAAATAGTTTTCAGTCCGTTCCGATGTTTGGCCACTAGATGGAGCCCAAGTACTACCATACTGATATCTCATTAATCTCAGTAATGCAATATGACATTTTGGTGAATTAAAAGGTTCATTTCTGGTCAGGCAGTGCACTTTTTGTTATAAGATGCAATTGCAATGTTATAGAACTTATTGATCTGGATCATACAAGACCAATTACTTGTCTGTATTCTGCATAACAAGATTGCAGCATGAGTTTTTATGTTTTCTTAGGTTTTTGGGTACTGTAGCGCCCCCGACAGGCCAATTTGAACCAAACTTGGCATACCTCACAAGGACTTCAGGATATAAAAGCCTTTCAAATTGGGAATTGATTGCATACATGGTTTATGAGTTATAGCAATATAGGTCATATATGGCATGGCCACAATGATATAATGGGAAAATGGACCAATCAGAAAAATAAAAATCCAACATTTTTTTACTCAGTTTTTACCTACAGAGTCTACTGATTATGCTCATAGCAATTTTTCCATAATTGGATCAAATTCCTATGACTAGTTTGTAAATAGCTATTTTCAAACAATAGATAAATGTGACAAAAGTATGCATTTTTTAATAGGACTTGTAATGGCAAAGTTGTCAGGTCTACTGCAAGGAATCAAACAAATCAAGTTGCATGTTCCTAAGTGAAAATTTGGATGAGTTATGCATGATTTTCACAAATAGCGCCACCTAGTGTCCAAATGTTTCAAAACTGCACAGCATGACACATAGTCCTGAGATATGCACAGTGGTGAGGTTTCATGTTGTTTGGCCAATGGTAAGTCTGTCAAATGGCCAATTATTTCAAATAAAAATTAATTGGCTCATGGCGGCCATGTTTTTTGAGTGATGATGTCATCATTGTGTGTCTTGATATCACTTGGGGCCCTGATGATGCCTGTAAAGTTTTGGCTTGATGTGACTAATGGTTTCTGAGAAACAGTTTTTCCCATGTTATAGCGCCCCCTATTGGACAATCGTGGCCAGCTTTGACCTATGACCTCGGAGTCATGTGCCCTAACAACTGTTAAAATTTTATGAAGATCGGTCAAAGCGTTGCTGAGATATGGCTGTTTAAGTAAATTTGGCCACGCCTTGGAGCTATTGATTGACATGTGACAACCAGACTGTATGCAAATCTCAAAATGTTTTTAAGCAACTTTGATAATGAGATTCTCCTGAATATTTTGACACCAAGGTTGTGGTGATCGGATGAAAATCCAGGGACTAGTATAAAAAAGTAGGTTTTGCATATTATGCAAATTAGCAAAAAATCTAAGTAGGCGGAGCTTAATGGTTCTTGAGGCTTTTTTGTTTGGCTTGAGCCAAGGAATCCCTCGGAAGTGGAATTTTGTTTTTAGGCCCTACGGTTTGGGAGATATGGACCAAAACGCAAAATGGTGCGCTATAGCGCCACCATCAGGCCAATGTGGGTCTCTGTGCTTTAGCACGGTCTCGCAAAGAGACTACACCATTCTGCCAAGTTTGGTCTCCCTGGGCCTTACGGTCTAGGCTGCAGTATGCGTTTTATCAGTAGAAAAATAATAATAAGAAAGAAAGAAAGAAAGAAAGAAAAAACCCGACAATAACAATAGGTTTCCCACACTGTGTGTGTGAACCCTAAATATAGCCGCAAGCGGCAATTGGCGGGTTCACACACGAATAGGCCACTTGGCTTCAATAGGCAATAGACCCAATAGGTCCTTTAGACCCAAAAGAAGCTGTTTGAGTGGAAAAAATGCACAAATAAATCAATGTGCAAAAAAATGTTCAATTGGGGCACTAAAGGCCCAAAAGGATCAAAATAATGTGTATTGGCAAAATGATTCAAATCACAGAACTAAATCACATGCTGAGATTAGCTTTGTGTGTGTGTTTGTGTGGTATTTCATGTGAGAAATAGTTTTCAGTCCGTTCCGATGTTTGGCCACTAGATGGAGCCCAAGTACTACCATACTGATATCTCATTAATCTCAGTAATGCAATATGACATTTTGGTGAATTAAAAGGTTCATTTCTGGTCAGGCAGTGCACTTTTTGTTATAAGATGCAATTGCAATGTTATAGAACTTATTGATCTGGACAATACAAGACCAATTACTTGTCTGTATTCTGCATAACAAGATTGCAGCATGAGTTTTTATGTTTTCTTAGGTTTTTGGGTACTGTAGCGCCCCCGACAGGCCAATTTGAACCAAACTTGGCATACCTCACAAGGACTTCAGGATATAAAAGCCTTTCAAATTGGGAATTGATTGCATACATGGTTTATGAGTTATAGCAATATAGGTCATATATGGCATGGCCACAATGATATAATGGGAAAATGGACCAATCAGAAAAATAAAAATCCAACATTTTTTTACTCAGTTTTTACCTACAGAGTCTACTGATTATGCTCATAGCAATTTTTCCATAATTGGATCAAATTCCTATGACTAGTTTGTAAATAGCTATTTTCAAACAATAGATGAATGTGACAAAAGTATGCATTTTTTAATAGGACTTGTAATTGCAAAGTTGTCAGGTCTACTGCAAGGAATAAAATGAAACAAGCTGCATGTTCGTAAGTGAAAATTTGGAGGAGTTATGCATGATTTTCACAAATAGCGCCACCTAGTGGCCATATGATTTAAAACTGCACAGCATGACACATAGTCCTGAGATATGCACAGTGGTGAGGTTTCATGTTGTTTGGCCAATGGTAAGTCTGTCAAATGGCCAATTATTTCAAATAAAAATTAATTGGCTCATGGCGGCCATGTTTTTTGAGTGATGATGTCATCATTGTGTGTCTTGATATCACTTGGGCCCCTGATGATGCCTGTAAAGTTTTGGCTTGATGTGACTAATGGTTTCTGAGATACAGTTTTTCCCATGTTATAGCGCCCCCTATTGGACAATCGAGGCCAGCTTTGACCTATGACCTCGGAGTCATGTGCCCTAACAACTGTTAAAATTTTATGAAGATCCGTCAAAGCGTTGCTGAGATATGGCTGTTTAAGTAAATTTGGCCACGCCTTGGAGCTATTGATTGACATGTGACAACCAGACTGTATGCAAATATCAAAATGTTTTTAAGCAACTTTGATAATGAGATTCTCCTGAATATTTTGACACCAAGGTTGTGGTGATCCGATGAAAAACCAAGGAGTAGTAGGAAAAAGTAGGTTTTGCATATTATGCAAATTAGCAAAAAATCTAAGTAGGCGGAGCTTAATGGTTCTTGAGGCTTTTTTGTTTGGCTTGAGCCAAGGAATCCATCAGAAGTGGAATTTTGTTTCTAGGCCCTACGGTTTGGGAGATATGGACCAAAACGCAAAATGGTGCGCTATAGCGCCACCATCAGGCCAATGTGGGTCTCTGTGCTTTAGCATGGTCTCGCAAAGAGACTACACCATCCTGCCAAGTTTGGTCTCCCTGGGCCTTACGGTCTAGGCTGCAGTATGCGTTTTATCAGTAGAAAAATAATAATAAATATAGCCGCAAGCGGCAATTGGCGGGTTCACACACGAATAGGCCTCTTGGCCTCAATAGGCAGAGGCCCAAAAGGTCCTTTAGACCCTAAATGTGAAAAGAAGCTATTTGAGTGGAAAAAAATGCACAAATAAATCAATGTGCAAAAAAAGGTTCAATTAGGGCACTAAAGGCCCAAAAGGATCAAAATAATGTGTATTGGGAAATTGAGTCAGATCACAGAACTAAATCACAATGCTGAGATCAGCTTTGTGTGTGTTTGTGTGGTGTTTCATGTAATAGTTTTCAGTCAGTTCCGGAATATGGCCACTAGATGGAGGCCAAGTACTACCATACTGATATCTCATTAATCTCAGTAATGAAATAGGACATTTTGGAGACTTAAAGGTTAATTTCTGGTCAGGCAGTGTACTTTATTTTTAAAAAAAAAGATTCAGTTGAGGCAGTAAAGACACAAAAGGTTCAAAATAAATTGTATTGGCAAAATGATTTAGATCACAGAACTAAATCACATGCTGAGATCAGCTTTGTGTGTGTGTTTGTGTGGTATTTCATGTGAGAAATAGTTTTCAGTCCATTTCGATGTTTGGCCACTAGATGGAGCCCAAGTACTACCATACTGATATCTCATTAATCTCAGTAATGCAATATGACATTTTGGTGAATTAAAAGGTTCATTTCTGGTCAGGCAGTGCACTTTTTGTTATAAGATGCAATTGCAATGTTATAGAACTTATTGATCTGGATCATACAAGACCAATTACTTGTCTGTATTCTGCATAACAAGATTGCAGCATGAGTTTTTATGTTTTCTTAGGTTTTTGGGTACTGTAGCGCCCCCGACAGGCCAATTTGAACCAAACTTGGCATACCTCACAAGGACTTCAGGATATAAAAGCCTTTCAAATTGGGAGTTGATTGCATACATGGTTTATGAGTTATAGCAATATAGGTCATATATGGCATGGCCACAATGATATAATGGGGAAATGGACCAATCAGATAAATAAAAATCCAACATTTTTTTAATCAGTTTTTACCTACAGAGTCTACTGATTATGCTCATAGCAATTTTTCCATAATTGGATCAAATTCCTATGACTAGTTTGTAAATAGCTATTTTCAAACAATAGATGAATGTGACAAAAGTATGCATTTTTTAATAGGACTTGTAATTGCAAAGTTGTCAGGTCTACTGCAAGGAATAAAAAGAAACAAGTTGCATGTTCCTAAGTGAAAATTTGGAGGAGTTATGCATGATTTTCACAAGTAGCGCCACCTAGTGGCCAAATGTTTCAAAACTGCACAGCATGACACATAGTCCTGAGATATGCACAGTGGTGAGGTTTCATGTTGTTTGGCCAATGGTAAGTCTGTCAAATGGCCAATTAATTCAAATAAAAATTAATTGGCTCATGGCGGCCATGTTTTTTGAGTGATGATGTCATCATTGTGTGTCTTGATATCACTTGGGCCCCTGATGATGCCTGTAAAGTTTTGGCTTGATGTGACTAATGGTTTCTGAGATACAGTTTTTCCCATGTTATAGCGCCCCCTATTGGACAATCGTGGCCAGCTTTGACCTATGACCTCGGAGTCATGTGCCCTAACAACTGTTAAAATTTTATGAAGATCCGTCAAAGCGTTGCTGAGATATGGCTGTTTAAGTAAATTTGGCCACGCCTTGGAGCTATTGATTGACATGTGACAACCAGTCTGTATGCAAATCTCAAAATGTTTTTAAGCACCTTTGATAATGAGATTCTCCTGAATATTTTGACACCAAGATTGTGGTGATCGGATGAAAATCCAGGGACTAGTATAAAAAAGTAGGTTTTGCATATTATGCAAATTAGCAAAAAATCTAAGTAGGCGGAGCTTAATGGTTCTTGAGGCTTTTTTGTTTGGCTTGAGCCAAGGAATCCCTCAGAAGTGGAATTTTGTTTCTAGGCCCTACGGTTTGGGAGATATGGACCAAAACGCAAAATGGTGCGCTATAGCGCCACCATCAGGCCAATGTGGGTCTCTGTGCTTTAGCACGGTCTCGCAAAGAGACTACACCATTCTGCCAAGTTTGGTGTCTCTGGGCCTTACGGTCTAGGCTGCAGTATGCGTTTTATGCGGAGAAAAATAATAATAAGAAGATTAGACCCAAAAGAAGCTGTTTGAGTGGAAAAAATGCACAAATAAATCAATGTGCAAAAAAATGTTCAATTGGGGCACTAAAGGCCCAAAAAGGATCAAAATAATGTGTATTGGCAAAATGATTCAAATCACAGAACTAAATCACATGCTGAGATCAGCTTTGTGTGTGTGTTTGTGTGGTATTTCATGTGAGAAATAGTTTTCAGTCCGTTCCGATGTTTGGCCACTAGATGGAGCCCAAGTACTACCATACTGATATCTCATTAATCTCAGTAATGCAATATGACATTTTGGTGAATTAAAAGGTTCATTTCTGGTCAGGCAGTGCACTTTTTGTTATAAGATGCAATTGCAATGTTATAGAACTTATTGATCTGGACAATACAAGACCAATTACTTGTCTGTATTCTGCATAACAAGATTGCAGCATGAGTTTTTATGTTTTCTTAGGTTTTTGGGTACTGTAGCGCCCCCGACAGGCCAATTTGGACCAAACTTGGCGTACCTCACAAGGACTTCAGGATATAAAAGCCTTTCAAATTGGGAATTGATTGCATACATGGTTTATGAGTTATAGCAATATAGGTCATATATGGCATGGCCACAATGATATAATGGGAAAATGGACCAATCAGAAAAATAAAAATCCAACATTTTTTTACTCAGTTTTTACCTACAGAGTCTACTGATTATGCTCATAGCAATTTTTCCATAATTGGATCAAATTCCTATGACTAGTTTGTAAATAGCTATTTTCAAACAATAGATGAATGTGACAAAAGTATGCATTTTTTAATAGGACTTGTAATTGCAAAGTTGTCAGGTCTACTGCAAGGAATAAAATGAAACAAGCTGCATGTTCCTAAGTGAAAATTTGGAGGAGTTATGCATGATTTTCACAAATAGCGCCACCTAGTGGCCATATGTTTTAAAACTGCACAGCATGACACATAGTCCTGAGATATGCACAGTGGTGAGGTTTCATGTTGTTTGGCCAATGGTAAGTCTGTCAAATGGCCAATTATTTCAAATAAAAATTAATTGGCTCATGGCGGCCATGTTTTTTGAGTGATGATGTCATCATTGTGTGTCTTGATATCACTTGGGCCCCTGATGATGCCTGTAAAGTTTTGGCTTGATGTGACTAATGGTTTCTGAGATACAGTTTTTCCCATGTTATAGCGCCCCCTATTGGACAATCGAGGCCAGCTTTGACCTATGACCTCGGAGTCATGTGCCCTAACAACTGTTAAAATTTTATGAAGATCCGTCAAAGCGTTGCTGAGATATGGCTGTTTAAGTAAATTTGGCCACTCCTTGGATCTATTGATTGACATGTGACAACCAGACTGTATGCAAATCTCAAAATGTTTTTAAGCAACTTTGATAATGAGATTCTCCTGAATATTTTGACACCAAGGTTGTGGTGATCCGATGAAAAACCAAGGAGTAGTAGGAAAAAGTAGGTTTTGCATATTATGCAAATTAGCAAAAAATCTAAGTAGGCGGAGCTTAATGGTTCTTGAGGCTTTTTTGTTTGTCTGGAGCCAAGGAATGCACCTGAAGTGGAATTTTGTTTCTAGGACCTACGGGGTGGGAGATATGAACCCAAACGCAAAATGCTGCGCTATAGCGCCACCATCAGGCCAATTTGGGTGTCTGTACTTAAGCACGGTCCCGCAAACAGACTACACCAGTCTGCCAAGTTTGGTCTCCCTGGGCCTTACGGTCTAGGCTGCAGTATGCGTTTTATGCGGAGAAAAATAATAATAAATATAGCCGCAAGCGGCAATTGGCGGGTTCACACACGAATAGGCCACTTGGCTTCAATAGGCAATAGACCCAATAGGTCCTTTAGACCCAAAAGAAGCTGTTTGAGTGGAAAAAATGCACAAATAAATCAATGTGCAAAAAAAGGTTCAATTGGGGCACTAAAGGCCCAAAAGGATCAAAATAATGTGTATTGGGAAATTGAGTCAGATCACAGAACTAAATCACATGCTGAGATCAGCTTTGTGTGTGTGTTTGTGTGGTGTTTCATGTGAGCAATAGTTTTCAGTCCGTTCCGATGTTTGGCCACTAGATGGAGCCCAAGTACTACCATACTGATATCTCATTAATCTCAGTAATGCAATATGACATTTTGGTGAATTAAAAGGTTCATTTCTGGTCAGGCAATGCACTTTTTGTTATAAGATGCAATTGCAATGTTATAGAACTTATTGATCTGGATCATACAAGACCAATTACTTGTCTGTATTCTGCATAACAAGATTGCAGCATGAGTTTTTATGTTTTCTTAGGTTTTTGGGTACTGTAGCGCCCCCGACAGGCCAATTTGAACCAAACTTGGCATACCTCACAAGGACTTCAGGATATAAAAGCCTTTCAAATTGGGAGTTGATTGCATACATGGTTTATGAGTTATAGCAATATAGGTCATATATGGCATGGCCACAATGATATAATGGGGAAATGGACCAATCAGATAAATAAAAATCCAACATTTTTTTAATCAGTTTTTACCTACAGAGTCTACTGATTATGCTCATAGCAATTTTTCCATAATTGGATCAAATTCCTATGACTAGTTTGTAAATAGCTATTTTCAAACAATAGATGAATGTGACAAAAGTATGCATTTTTTAATAGGACTTGTAATTGCAAAGTTGTCAGGTCTACTGCAAGGAATAAAAAGAAACAAGTTGCATGTTCCTAAGTGAAAATTTGGAGGAGTTATGCATGATTTTCACAAATAGCGCCACCTAGTGGCCAAATGTTTTAAAACTGCACAGCATGACACATAGTCTTGGGATATGCACAGTGGTGAGGTTTCATGTTGTTTGGCCAATGGTAAGTCTGTCAAATGGCCAATTAATTCAAATAAAAATTAATTGGCTCATGGCGGCCATGTTTTTTGAGTGATGATGTCATCATTGTGTGTCTTGATATCACTTGGGCCCCTGATGATGCCTGTAAAGTTTTGGCTTGATGTGACTTATGGTTTCTGAGATACAGTTTTTCCCATGTTATAGCGCCCCCTATTGGACAATCGTGGCCAGCTTTGACGTATGACCTCGTAGTCATGTGCCCTAACAACGGTTAAAATTTTATGAAGATCGGTCAAAGCGTTGCTGAGATATGGCTGTTTAAGTAAATTTGGCCACGCCTTGGAGCTATTGATTGACATGTGACAACCAGACTGTATGCAAATCTCAAAATGTTTTTAAGCAACTTTGATAATGAGACTCTCCTGAATATTTTGACACCAAGCTTGTGGTGATCCGATGAAAAACCACGGACTAGTATAAAAAAGTAGGTTTTGCATATTATGCAAATTAGCAAAAAATCTAAGTAGGCGGAGCTTAATGGTTCTTGAGGCTTTTTTGTTTGGCTTGAGCCAAGGAATCCATCAGAAGTGGAATTTTGTTTCTAGGCCCTACGGTTTGGGAGATATGGGCCAAAACGCAAAATGGTGCGCTATAGCGCCACCATCAGGCCAATGTGGGTCTCTGTGCTTTAGCACGGTCTCGCAAAGAGACTACACCATTCTGCCAAGTTTGGTGTCTCTGGGCCTTACGGTCTAGGCTGCAGTATGCGTTTTATGCGGAGAAAAATAATAATAATAATAAGAAGAAAAAACCCGACAATTACAATAGGTTTCCCACACTACGTGTGTGAACCCTAAATATAGCCGCAAGCGGCAATTGGCGGGTTCACACACGAATAGGCCACTTGGCTTCAATAGGCAATAGACCCAATAGGTCCTTTAGACCCAAAAGAAGCTGTTTGAGTGGAAAAAATGCACAAATAAATCAATGTGCAAAAAAATGTTCAATTGGGGCACTAAAGGCCCAAAAGGATCAAAATAATGTGTATTGGCAAAATGATTCAAATCACAGAACTAAATCACATGCTGAGATCAGCTTTGTGTGTGTGTTTGTGTGGTATTTCATGTGAGAAATAGTTTTCAGTCCATTCCGATGTTTGGCCACTAGATGGAGCCCAAGTACTACCATAGTGATATCTCATTAATCTCAGTAATGCAATATGACATTTTGGTGAATTAAAAGGTTCATTTCTGGTCAGGCAGTGCACTTTTTGTTATAAGATGCAATTGCAATGTTATAGAACTTATTGATCTGGATCATACAAGACCAATTACTTGTCTGTATTCTGCATAACAAGATTGCAGCATGAGTTTTTATGTTTTCTTAGGTTTTTGGGTACTGTAGCGCCCCCGACAGGCCAATTTGAACCAAACTTGGCATACCTCACAAGGACTTCAGGATATAAAAGCCTTTCAAATTGGGAATTGATTGCATACATGGTTTATGAGTTATAGCAATATAGGTCATATATGGCATGGCCACAATGATATAATGGGAAAATGGACCAATCAGAAAAATAAAAATCCAACATTTTTTTACTCAGTTTTTACCTACAGAGTCTACTGATTATGGTCATAGCAATTTTTCCATAATTGGATCAAATTCCTATGACTAGTTTGTAAATAGCTATTTTCAAACAATAGATGAATGTGACAAAAGTATGCATTTTTTAATAGGACTTGTAATTGCAAAGTTGTCAAGTCTACTGCAAGGAATAAAATGAAACAAGTTGCATGTTCCTAAGTGAAAATTTGGAGGAGTTATGCATGATTTTCACAAATAGCGCCACCTAGTGGCCAAATGTTTTAAAACTGCACAGCATGACACATAGTCCTGGGATATGCACAGTGGTGAGGTTTCATGTTGTTTGGCCAATGGTAAGTCTGTCAAATGGCCAATTAATTCAAATAAAAATTAATTGGCTCATGGCGGCCATGTTTTTTGAGTGATGATGTCATCATTGTGTGTCTTGATATCACTTGGGCCCATGATGATGCCTGTAAAGTTTTGGCTTGATGTGACTTATGGTTTCTGAGATACAGTTTTTCCCATGTTATAGCGCCCCCTATTGGACAATCGTGGCCAGCTTTGACGTATGACCTCGTAGTCATGTGCCCTAACAACGGTTAAAATTTTATGAAGATCGGTCAAAGCGTTGCTGAGATATGGCTGTTTAAGTAAATTTGGCCACGCCTTGGAGCTATTGATTGACATGTGACAACCAGACTGTATGCAAATCTCAAAATGTTTTTAAGCAACTTTGATAATGAGACTCTCCTGAATATTTTGACACCAAGCTTGTGGTGATCCGATGAAAAACCAGGGACTAGTATAAAAAAGTAGGTTTTGCATATTATGCAAATTAGCAAAAAATCTAAGTAGGCGGAGCTTAATGGTTCTTGAGGCTTTTTTGTTTGGCTTGAGCCAAGGAATCCATCAGAAGTGGAATTTTGTTTCTAGGCCCTACGGTTTGGGAGATATGGGCCAAAACGCAAAATGGTGCGCTATAGCGCCACCATCAGGCCAATGTGGGTCTCTGTGCTTTAGCACGGTCTCGCAAAGAGACTACACCATTCTGCCAAGTTTGGTGTCTCTGGGCCTTACGGTCTAGGCTGCAGTATGCGTTTTATGCGGAGAAAAATAATAATAATAATAATAAGAAGAAAAAACCCGACAATTACAATAGGTTTCCCACACTACGTGTGTGAACCCTAATAATAAGAAAGAAAGAAAGAAAGAAGAAAAATCCTAACAATAACAATAGGTTTCCCACACTACGTGTGTGAACCCTAATAAGAAAGAAAGAAAAAACCCGACAATAACAATAGGTTTCCCACACTGTGTGTGTGAACCCTAAAAAAGAAAGAAAAATCTGAGCAATTACAATAGGTTTCCCACACTATGTGTGTGAACCCTAAAAAACCCGACAATTACAATAGGTTTCCCACACTACGTGTGTGAACCCTAATAAAAATTTAATGATATGCTACTTACACAGCAGCTTCATAGTTAGCTAGCTAAAACAAACATCTCAATAGTAAGTAATAGCTTCTGGTCTGTCAAGGTAAATTTATTGATACAATCACTAACGTTAACATGGATACGAGGAAGCGTTTGCTAACCAAACTTTATTAGATGCAGCACAATATAACTAAAAAAAGATGCCTTAATTGTCAAATTTGATCAAGCCAGTCCAAAGATATTCAGTTAGCTCGTTAGTTTCCTGTTTACTTCCTAGAATCGTCAGCGGGCGTCATATGCCGACTTGAAGCTGATTGGTTTATGCAAAATAGTAATGCATTGTGGTAGCGAAATCTTATTTTTGCACAGGGAAAAATGGAATAATGTTTGAAGAGTTAATGTAGAACTAGAATATATGTAATATAGGACTATTCTGTTTCCTAAAATATATTTAGGTTAATATACTTTTTGGCATACCGTCCTCGAAACGTATATGAATTTGCAGCGCTTTATATACTGCACATACGGTCTAAACCCGGTTGCCAGATTCGCCGTTTTCACTCCAAATTGGGCTTGTTTGAAACTCCTTCAAAGTTTTTCGTTTTTGGGCTACTTTTCACTTGGCCCACCGCGGGACTTACAAGTCAACAATAACAATCCATGGCGATGTAATACTTAAATAGTCTCAATTTTAACACTCTAACACTTTGGGCTACTTTTGGCTTCTGACGGGCGCATTTTACACTGACTGAATATTTATGTAGGACCTGCCAACCCTGGCCACACTTCGCTCGTGTTCACTGCAAGTGCACCAACTTATCAGTCCACAGAGACAAGCTGGAGCCTTACAAGTGATTGGAAGCTCTTCTAACCAATACTTTACTTCCTTCTGAAGCTAACCAGCCCTCATTTGCCACGATTGCTCAATTATATTTTTTTATTGAGCCCTCGGAAAGTCGCGCTTCATTTCCAATGTGGGTCCGCTAGCATAGCAACATAAGCTAACCTTTGCTAACCTAAGCCAAGCTCCCCAGAACACACTATTCGGCGAAACTGAAGCAGTCGTGGATTATTTTGTTCGTTTTTATTCTGATTGTGGATACTTTTGAACATAAACCGATAACTTTTTATGGAATATATGAGCAATTTTCGGCATTTTCGCCAACCCGGAAGTGAGACCGTACACCCGCTACGACGCGACTCGGTGTACTCGTGAGTAAAAATTGATAATTTTTCATAAGCGATATTGTACAAAATATATATTCTAATACTGTCTATAATCTAATGTTTAGTATTGGAGCTTTTGAGTGCTGGAGTACTCTGTATCGTGTCGGATGCTACCGGAGTTGGCTACGGTAGCTTGCATAGCCTGTCGGACTATATTGGACATAAATGTCACATCATATAACGTTCATAATTGGACATGGAATTTATTCATTGGAATTTTCTGGTCTTTCTGTAATATGTGCAACGTTGTTGTTTGAAATAGCTCATCGGTTTCGTGTATGGAATTTGTTAGCATGTTGGCTTGGTTGGCCAAGGGTGTGTACTGGCTGTGGCATACATTGGAATGTTGAACTTGACATTCCTTGGAACAAAGTGGAATAACTTTGCAATGCTTGCATGGATTTGCTCCATTTTTTCTGTGTTATTAGAAAAGACCATAGCGAAATATATTTCAAATTTATAGACTGAATGGAATGGAGCTATGTGAATATACATGCTTGTGATGCTCAAGGTCAAGTGCATTTCTGACATTCCTGGCATATTAGCATCTGTAATAGAGGTTCTAAAATAAAACAAACCAAGGAATATGGTATTGAAGTGAATCAATATGTTCCCCCAACTGTCTACTTCAGTTTGAGCCATGAATTATCATTTCCCTATATGTACAACTTGAGATATCTAGTTTTATAGTGGACTATGTCGGGAATCTGAGGAATTTTAAAAATGGCCGCCTGGAATGTGTGCACAATAGAGTTAAAATGATCTAAAAAGGTGAGCTTCTGAACAAAAATACTGGATATGACTGATTAGTTTTTGATCAGTGTATCTTAATAATCCATCTACTGTCTTTGCAGGTTTGCAACCTACAACCACCTGATGGCCTTCTGGGAACTGATTGAACCTGCAACACATCAGATGATACGGGTCACCAACTCCAAACCTACATTTCTTTTAGGGTCTGTCTGCATTTGGATGCCCAAAGACAAAGTACAGGCCTACCTGCCAGAGGAGTTTGGGAATTTTCAGGACACACAAGTTATCCTGGATTGTACAGAGCTCTGCTGCCAAACACCATCATCCCTGCTGTTACAGAGTGAAGTCTTTTCCAATTATAAGTCTCATTGTACCTTCAAGGCCTTAATTGGAATGGCACCCCATGGTGCCATAACCTTTGTGTCTGGACTCTATGCTGGGTCTATTAGTGACAGGGAGATGTTCAGACAGTCAGGAATTATTCCTCTACTTACCCCTGACATGGCAATAATGGTGGATAAGGGCTTCCTGGTAGACGATCTTGTACCATGTAAGATCCACAGGCCAGTTTTCCTGAAAAGGTGCACACGAATGTCTGCACATGACGTAAAACACACACAGTCCGTAGCCAGGCTCAGGGTACATGTTGAACGGTGCATCCGACGAGTAAAAGAGCACAAATTGTTTGACACCGTCATCCCCATGTCTATTTCAGGCAGCATAAATCAGCTATTTACTGTATCTTGTCTGCTTGTGAACTATCAGAATGGACCACTTGTAAAGACATGGAGCAAATTTTAGAATGTATGCATTTAAATATCGAAAATATGTAAATATGTTTTGATGCTTTAATATTACTGGTCTTAATAACCTGCTGTAATAAACCTTGGCTTGGAGAATCAAAAATCCTTCTCATATTTTTTTTATGTCTGCACTTAAAGGAAGACATAAAAACAGTGGAATTAATGCATTGACAGAAAAAACAAACAAATCACTTCTTAATGAACAACAGATAATTAATCTGACACTATACAGGTAATCATTGTATTTATGTTTTACTGCAAACACTTTTGTATGTAATGGTAAAAGAAAAAATGATCCGCTTTTTCTCTAATGGTGTGCATCACTTCTTGATTTTTGTAAACTCGCTCAACTAGTGTGTCCTCCTGAGCACACACAACAAAATCACACCATTCTAAACCAGTCAAGAGGATCTGTCCCTGAACTTGCCAGCAGTACTTGTGTTGCCTCCGAAGTTTCAAAGCACCGCTTGACATTTTCAGATAGGGGCAGTCAGGGGCAGTCCACATAACTCTGAATGTTGGGGCATTTGACTTCTAAGAGTCCAAATGGTGGATTCTCAGAGGGATCGAAGATTACTCCATCAGGGGAACAACCCAGCCATGGAGCATCAGGGTGAATGACAAACCCACATGGTGAATAATTCACATTTTTCAGAATGCAGTACTCTTGAACTGCAACTGGCTCCATATGAATTCCTCCCCTCATGTCCTTGGTCTGGACAGTTCCCCTGTAGATTCTCTCTGCCAAATTATCTGCAGAAGTATGTCCTCGAACATGGTTTGCCTCATGGAAACGTGTAGATCAGGCATGTCAAACTCAGTTTGGCTGTGGGGCCGGATCCAGACCTTCTGTTCTTAGGTGAGCCGGATCAGTAACTACAAATCAACTCCAAATATTTCGCTTTATTTTTCAGTACTATGCTTTATCATTCAGCCTACATTTTATAATCATGGATGAAAAGGGATCTTTTCTAAGCACAACACATTAAAACAATGAAAAAAAAAAAGATTTTCATGTTTGACGGTGAATGTGTTAACAACTGGTTTATTTTAACAGTTGAGTGAATGCAGTTTTATACCTGAAGCAACTCACCACATTAACAAACTCAAGTGGGAGCTATGAAAAAAACATTTTCGCCTTAATAGTCATACTGCTTTGAAATAAATAAAAAAAGAAATACAAATAAAAGTTATAGCAGTGCATGGGTAATAAAATTAGACTACATCAGATCAAACTACTAGGCTGGGCCTACTGAAGCTGAGAACATACTGCACAATATTAATTATCTTTAATATGAAACCAGATGAATCTTATTTTTAATGATCTGTATTCATGAGTGCAAACAAATTTCGTGTCATCACACTTTTTTTCTCTCTCTCTCACTGCATTCCTGCAGTCTACTTGCTGCTGCTGGCTCCTGTAACTTGGCATCTTTTTGCCTTCACAAGTGCATCGATATTAGGTGTCAAATCCTGAGTAGCAGCACATTTAACAATGTCATTCAAGTGTTTATTTGTTAACCTTGAGCGCTGCTTTGTTTTATTATTGTTCATTACAGAGAACACCTGTTCACAAAGATAAGTAGTCCCAAACATGGATAGAACTTATGCAGCCATGGCTGTTAATTTGGGGTAACCTGGCACGAGATATTGATAAAACGTATTCAATTCCACGGACCCAAATTTATCCTTCATAGCAGAATCGCTTCATAGCGGAATTGCATCCTTTGACTGAAGCTTTAACTCGTGTCAGTGCTGCATGCTGTCATTTACTTTCCTCTAGCGACCAGAGAGAGCTTTTGATTTGTATTCATTTTTTAAAAATCACAACTTTTGATAGAAATGAGCTAGAGACTTGATTCATTTTTTGACATACTCAGAAATTTATGCCGGGCCGTATTAAATAATCCAACGGGCCGGGTCCGGCCCGCGGGGCCCTATCTTTCACATGCCTGCTCTACATCTTACTCTCATCTTTCTCAGACCATGCCATTCTTCACATCAACTCTGCTCCTGTCTTGCAGCTTCAATCCTCTGCCCCATGCTCAATCACACTTCCAGGGACTTAACATGCACTTCTTCCTCTTCTCACAAAACATACGCACATTCTCATCGTCCCAGCCTATAGTTTTCCATAGCAAGGGGTGCTTCACTGGGGGCACCTGGGATGTTCACAATTTCTCTCACTGCTGCTGGCTTATCATGGAATCAAACCACACTCCCTGCCTCTACAGGCCCAAAAGCACATTCAACTAATGGGACTGCAGTTCACATACCCATTGTTGCAACCAGAGGGGCAATTACAGGACTAAAACTTCTTATAGACCTCTCACACTCTTAGCATGGCAACATTGGGCATTTCTCCATCCAACGCTTTATAATGTCAACTTCTGAAAAATATTAAAAGCAAAAACGTGTATAACCATTAAATCAAATTACTGCCACAATATAATCTAAACTTCATTACACATCACATGGATCAAAGGTAATATTTTTTTATTTTTTTATTTGCCTTTATTTAACCAGGTTAGTCCCTTGAGATACAAGATCTCTTTTACAAGAGAGACCTGGCCAAGAGAGACCGAGCAGCAGCACAAATTACAACATTCAAGATACATTCAAAATCTCACATAAAATTTATTAAAACACGCACACACAGATGATCTGGACCTGACTGATTTTATCAGAGTCTTAAATCTGTTCAAAGAAACAAGGTCCTTGATTTTTATATCAGCCTGTAACCGGTTCCATGTGTATGGAGCAGCAAAACTAAAAGCAGTCTTTCCTAGCTCTGTTCGAGCTCTAGGAACAGCAAGTTGCAAAAACTCACTCGAACGAAGACTGAGCAGACTTTGCCTTCTATTCAGAAGACAACATAAATAATTAGGCAAATTCCCAATTAGTGCTTTGTAAATAAAAACATACCAATGTGCAAAACGTCGTGCCTGCAACGAAGTCCAATTCACTTTTGTATATAACAAACAATGATGAGTAAGAGGTCGACAGTTTGTTATAAATCGCAAAGCACTATGATACACACTGTCCAGTATGCTCAAACAGTGCACAGGAGCATTCATATACAAAATATCTCCATAATCTAATACAGGCATGAACGTTGCTTCAACTAACTTCTTTTTTACAATAAAAGAAAAACAAGATTTATTTCTATAATAAAAACCTAACAAAAGTCTAAGCTTTTTAATTAGATGTTGAATATAAGGTTTAAAAGATAACTTATATATATATATAATCTAACCTCACACAGTCAGCAGTTGAATTCCTTGGTTTTCGAACCTCCATTTCTCCAACGGGTCCCGGCTTCACACCCTAAAAGTAGTGACACATTTAGCACTGTTTTAATGGTGGCTACATATGGATGAACATACATGTGACATACAAACTGACATGCTAGGTAACTCGCTGCTCGGTGTCTGTGCAGCTTTGGACTGGGGGTACAGCAGGAATATCTAGCTGAGAATAGTGTGCAGTCTGATAAAGAAGGGCAACCAAATGATTGCACAGGGCACATCCTGCCACACAGGAGCAATGGGTGCTCACCAAAATGACAGGGCTCGAGTGTTTTAACACCATCTAAGGAGAAAAAATATATTAAAATATCTGTTAACATTTTATTGAACAGCAGTAATTGAGCAAAAATAAATAAGTCAGGTAAAGTTTCCCAAATTAGTTGACTGTACACATCCACTTTAATTCACTGAAGGTAGAGAGATAAAATATGTAGGCACATGCAAAAGCTTGGGCACCAAATACCATGTTTTATTGATGCTATAGATTTAGTCAATGTGATTAGTGAAGGGTGTGATTGGAGATGACCACACCTTCAATATTTATTCTAACCCTAACCCTAACCCTAGTTAGGTGAGGATCCAACTTGTAAGCTATGTGCAGGAAGTGGTACATTGAAGCACATCCTGTCGGCATGCAAGGTGAGTTTGTCACAGGGACGTTATACATGGAGGCATAATCAGGTACTTAAATCACTGGCAGGTGCACTTGATAAGAAGCGGTTGGAAGTTAGTGGCATGCCAGTTGCTAGTTCCAATAGAGTAATTAGGTTTGTGTGTGAGGGGCAGCATAGCAAGGAGCCAGCACAGGTTTCAAAAGTTGGCGATAAGTGGGCTGATGCAAGAGATTGGAAACTGTTGGTTGATGTAGGCTGTAAATTGCAGGTTCCAGAGTGTATTGTTGTCACAAACTTGAGGCCAGATGTTGTGTTGTACTCTGAAAGTAAGAGGATAGTGTATTTCATAGAGCTAACTGTTCCATTTGAGGACGAAGTTGATGCAGCATATGAAAGGAAAAGGTTGAAGTATGCAGATTTGGTGGCTGAGGTAAGAGAGCGGGGCTGGCAAGCATATATTAGACCTGTAGAGGTAGGGGCTAGGGGTTTCGTGGCGAAGTCTGCCACAAGACTACTGGCTGAGTTTGGATTTAGAGGCTGTGTGATGAGAGCAGTGGTAAAGGAGTTGTCAGAGGTAGCTGAGAGATCTAGTCAGTGGGTGTGGCTAAGAAGGGCTGAGGGTAGGTGGGGTAAGGATAGTACTTGAAGAGATAAATTGTTTGGTGGGTGTGATGTTGAGATATGGGTAGGATTGTCACTTGGCTTTTCCGATATCCGTCGGGTAGCAGGGTTGTTGGTAATTTTGCGATGGGCTACATTGTGAGCTTGGAGGGGGGTGGGTCTGGGACGCCAGACTCCACTGATGAGCCTTCTGGAGGTGTTGGGGGCTCAATTCATCGAAACACCAACGAAGGGAGGTGCCTTCCTGATGACCCCAAGGAAAAGCTTGCAAGGTATTGTGTGTGTCCATGTCACTTTGTTTTGAAGGTCAGTCCAGGTTTGTTTTGTGGTCTGAGTACTTGGCAGTTGAGGCAATGGACCATGAACATAGTGCGCTGTGCTTCTGGATCCTTGTCGAGCCAGTATCAGATTGTAGCTGCTGCTGTGTTCTGTTCAAGCAACTAGTGTGTGCATTGGGTGTGTGAAATCTATCTTGTCCAGTAGTATTGTGTAGGTATTATTAGATCATGGTTGTTGGTTGGTTAATACATCCTAGCCAAGCCTGTTGCATGACTCCGGATGTTAGGTGCAGGATTTATCATCTTCCTGTTTTATGTTACTTGTAAATAAAAACATACCAATGTGCAAAACGTCGTGCCTGCAACGAAGTCCAATTCACTTTTGTATATAACAAACAATGATGAGTAAGAGGTCGACAGTTTGTTATAAATCGCAAAGCACTATGATACACACTGTCCAGTATGCTCAAACAGTGCACAGGAGCATTCATATACAAAATATCTCCATAATCTAATACAGGCATGAACGTTGCTTCAACTAACTTCTTTTTTACAATAAAAGAAAAACAAGATTTATTTCTATAATAAAAACCTAACAAAAGTCTAAGCTTTTTAATTAGATGTTGAATATAAGGTTTAAAAGATAACTTATATATAACCTCACACAGTCAGCAGTTGAATTCCTTGGTTTTCGAACCTCCATTTCTCCAACGGGTCCCGGCTTCACACCCTAAAAGTAGGGACACATTTAGCACTGTTTTAATGGTGGCTACATATGGATGAACATACATGTGACATACAAACTGACATGCTAGGTAACTCGCTGCTCGGTGTCTGTGCAGCTTTGGACTGGGGGTACAGCAGGAATATCTAGCTGAGAATAGTGTGCAGTCTGATAAAGAAGGGCAACCAAATGATTGCACAGGGCACATCCTGCCACACAGGAGCAATGGGTGCTCACCAAAATGACAGGGCTCGAGTGTTTTAACACCATCTAAGGAGAAAAAATATATTAAAATATCTGTTAACATTTTATTGAACAGCAGTAATTGAGCAAAAATAAATAAGTCAGGTAAAGTTTCCCAAATTAGTTGACTGTACACATCCACTTTAATTCACTGAAGGTAGAGAGATAAAATATGTAGGCACATGCAAAAGCTTGGGCACCAAATACCATGTTTTATTGATGCTATAGATTTAGTCAATGTGATTAGTGAAGGGTGTGATTGGAGATGACCACACCTTCAATATTTAATCAGCTTTGCTTATATTATGGCAGTAATCTGATGTAGTGGTTATACACTTCTATACACTTATACATTAAAGGAGTGGTTCCCAAACGTTTTCTGCCGTGCCCCCCATTAATAGATGAGAATAATTTTGCGCCCCCCACTGCGCCCAATATTTTGTTGAGTGAGAACAGGATATTTTGTTTTGCCAGAACAGGAACAACTGTATGTGAAGTCCCTGGAAGTCTTATTCAGCAAAGACCACAGGATTAAGGCTGCTTTTGCTTCTTTAGTTCAGACTGCCATATTTAAATATCTTGCGATAAAACAGTAATTGTTATGACTGATTAGTGCATGTTTGTACATACATACATACATACATACATATATACACAAACACTTGTGTGTGTGTGTAACCATTGATCCTACTCTCAAGTCATGTGGCTTTTCACTTTTCCTCATAGACCTATGACAAACTGCCCTCACGCGGACCTCTCCTGTCACCTTGTTTTTCATTGACACTGTGCAGGGGGGAAGATGAATAAAAATAAAAATTTAATGATATGCTACTTACACAGCAGCTTCATAGTTAGCTAGCTAAAACAAACATCTCAATAGTAAGTAATAGCTTCTGGTCTGTCAAGGTAAATTTATTGATACAATCACTAACGTTAACATGGATACGAGGAAGCGTTTGCTAACCAAACTTTATTAGATGCAGCACAATATAACTAAAAAAAGATGCCTTAATTGTCAAATTTGATCAAGCCAGTCCAAAGATATTCAGTTAGCTCGTTAGTTTCCTGTTTACTTCCTAGAATCGTCAGCGGGCGTCATATGCCGACTTGAAGCTGATTGGTTTATGCAAAATAGTAATGCATTGTGGTAGCGAAATCTTATTTTTGCACAGGGAAAAATGGAATAATGTTTGAAGAGTTAATGTAGAACTAGAATATATGTAATATAGGACTATTCTGTTTCCTAAAATATATTTAGGTTAATATACTTTTTGGCATACCGTCCTCGAAACATATATGAATTTGCAGCGCTTTATATACTGCACATACGGTCTAAACCCGGTTGCCAGATTCGCCGTTTTCACTCCAAATTGGGCTTGTTTGAAACTCCTTCAAAGTTTTTCGTTTTTGAGCTACTTTTCACTTGGCCCACCGCGGGACTTACAAGTCAACAATAACAATCCATGGCGATGTAATACTTAAATAGTCTCAATTTTAACACTCTAACACTTTGGGCTACTTTTGGCTTCTGACGGGCGCATTTTACACTGACTGAATATTTATGTAGGACCTGCCAACCCTGGCCACACTTCGCTCGTGTTGACTGCAAGTGCACCAACTTATCAGTCCACAGAGACAAGCTGGAGCCTTACAAGTGATTGGAAGCTCTTCTAACCAATACTTTACTTCCTTCTGAAGCTAACCAGCCCTCATTTGCCACGATTGCTCAATTATATTTTTTTATTGAGCCCTCGGAAAGTCGCGCTTCATTTCCAATGTGGGTCCGCTAGCATAGCAACATAAGCTAACCTTTGCTAACCTAAGCCAAGCTCCCCAGAACACACTATTCGGCGAAACTGAAGCAGTCGTGGATTATTTTGTTCGTTTTTATTCTGATTGTGGATACTTTTGAACATAAACCGATAACTTTTTATGGAATATATGAGCAATTTTCGGCATTTTCGCCAACCCGGAAGTGAGACCGTACACCCGCTACGACGCGACTCGGTGTACTCGTGAGTAAAAATTGATAATTTTTCATAAGCGATATTGTACAAAATATATATTCTAATACTGTCTATAATCTAATGTTTAGTATTGGAGCTTTTGAGTGCTGGAGTACTCTGTATCGTGTCGGATGCTACCGGAGTTGGCTACGGTAGCTTGCATAGCCTGTCGGACTATATTGGACATAAATGTCATATCATATAACGTTCATAATTGGACATGGAATTTATTCATTGGAATTTTCTGGTCTTTCTGTAATATGTGCAACGTTGTTGTTTGAAATAGCTCATCGGTTTCGTGTATGGAATTTGTTAGCATGTTGGCTTGGTTGGCTAAGGGTGTGTACTGGCTGTGGCATACATTGGAATGTTGAACTTGACATTCCTTGGAACAAAGTGGAATAACTTTGCAATGCTTGCATGGATTTGCTCCATTTTTTCTGTGTTATTAGAAAAGACAATAGCGAAATATATTTCAAATTTATAGACTGAATGGAATGGAGCTATGTGAATATACATGCTTGTGATGCTCAAGGTCAAGTGCATTTCTGACATTCCTGGCATATTAGCATCTGTAATAGAGGTTCTAAAATAAAACAAACCAAGGAATATGGTATTGAAGTGAATCAATATGTTCCCCCAACTGTCTACTTCAGTTTGAGCCATGAATTATCATTTCCCTATATGTACAACTTGAGATATCTAGTTTTATAGTGGACTATGTCGGGAATCTGAGGAATTTTAAAAATGGCCGCCTGGAATGTGTGCACAATAGAGTTAAAATGATCTAAAAAGGTGAGCTTCTGAACAAAAATACTGGATATGACTGATTAGTTTTTGATCAGTGTATCTTAATAATTCATCTACTGTCTTTGCAGGTTTGCAACCTACAACCACCTGATGGCCTTCTGGGAACTGATTGAACCTGCAACACATCAGATGATACGGGTCACCAACTCCAAACCTACATTTCTTTTAGGGTCTGTCTGCATTTGGATGCCCAAAGACAAAGTACAGGCCTACCTGCCAGAGGAGTTTGGGAATTTTCAGGACACACAAGTTATCCTGGATTGTACAGAGCTCTGCTGCCAAACACCATCATCCCTGCTGTTACAGAGTGAAGTCTTTTCCAATTATAAGTCTCATTGTACCTTCAAGGCCTTAATTGGAATGGCACCCCATGGTGCCATAACCTTTGTGTCTGGACTCTATGCTGGGTCTATTATGGCGCATTTCCACTAGGGCCTGCTTGGCGCGGTACGGTTCGGTACGGGTCGATTCGCAACGGAACGGTACGGTCGCGTTGTGTTTCCATTACAATGGTGAACCACCCCAATGTGGGTGGAGTCGCTGTTGGCGCGCGGGTTGTAGTGTCGTGACATCATTTGTATACGACCACAACACCGGTCGACGCCCCTTAACACATAGCATTATTGTATCTTATTTATCTTTATCTTCATTATTGTATGTGATTGCTCTAATTATTGATAATAATTTGGTATTACTCAAACAGGCTGAACACACCCTGCATAAAAAGCATCAGTCATACAATCAAATCAAATCAAACTTTATTATGAAATATAGATATTTAAAGTACAACATATGTAAATAATATAGTTATAGTTTTAAAAAAGTGCAAAAAGCAAATATATACGTATAGCTTTATATGAAATAAATATTTATAGTACTACAAGCAACATTTTGTGTGCTTTTACTGGCGTCTGTCTCGCATGGTGTTCACAAGTTCGCCAAGCACCCCGAGGAAAGCCCGGTTGAAGGAAACATTTTCCGCCAACTCCGCTCGCCTCGTCAGTGGAAGGGGAATCTTGAACGTAAAAAATAACAAATATTAAACACAAGTATTCCCGTGAAAGCAACAACAATATAGCGTAACTGCACAAAATGTGTAGCACGTCATCGCTGCTCATGCTTTGTTTATGGCTACAGCTAACTAGCAAGGCTAAGAGCTAGCTATTGTACAGTAGTGACTGTGGTGGTAACATTAACTACAAACACAGCTCTAAATTCCTGCGTTTACAATAGATGCGTTCATATTACGTTCATATTACATCTTTTACGAGCCTAGTAGTAAAACTGTGAAATCACAATACACTCACCATTCTCTGTGGCCTCCAGCACCGACATTGTCCAGCACGTTTTCTCTTCCGTTACTGGCTGGCCGGTGACCGTATATGACATCCGTTTGCTGGAACCATATCCAGTCTTTGCGGTTTGCTCCGCTGCGTCCATTATGGTCCTTCACCGCCCGGTAATCGCGTTAAGCTTTTTTAGCTTGGACCGACCGGCACTGCTGAACGGACCGCTGGTAGCCATGAGTGGCCATTAGCGCGGAAACCTCGCTAAAAACCTTTACATTTCTAGTGGCCCCGTCCAGTTCGCCCTGGATTTTTTGATCGCTGATTATTAACAGAAAGGTTTGTACCTCGGCGTTTGACCAGGGAACAGACTTCGCTCCTTGGGTTTTAAAAATGGTTGAGGAGTCCATAGCATAGCGGAGGAGTCGCTCTCCTGACGCAACCTGTGACGACACTCCCTGGCCAATCAGTGTCATGCTGTTACTCCACGTCACAGAACTGTACCGCTTCGGGACGGTTAGAACCTCGAGTGAGTCGGTACGAAAAAAGTACCCAAAGGGGCCGGCTCACAGGGTACTGGTACTAATGGAAACACTCACAAACCGACCCGTATCGAACCGTACCGCGCCAAGCAGGCCCTAGTGGAAATGCGCCATTAGTGACAGGGAGATGTTCAGACAGTCAGGAATTATTCCTCTACTTACCCCTGACATGGCAATAATGGTGGATAAGGGCTTCCTGGTAGACGATCTTGTACCATGTAAGATCCACAGGCCAGTTTTCCTGAAAAGGTGCACACGAATGTCTGCACATGACGTAAAACACACACAGTCCGTAGCCAGGCTCAGGGTACATGTTGAACGGTGCATCCGACGAGTAAAGGAGCACAAATTGTTTGACACCGTCATCCCCATGTCTATTTCAGGCAGCATAAATCAGCTATTTACTGTATCTTGTCTGCTTGTGAACTATCAGAATGGACCACTTGTAAAGACATGGAGCAAATTTTAGAATGTATGCATTTAAATATCGAAAATATGTAAATATGTTTTGATGCTTTAATATTACTGGTCTTAATAACCTGCTGTAATAAACCTTGGCTTGGAGAATCAAAAATCCTTCTCATATTTTTTTTATGTCTGCACTTAAAGGAAGACATAAAAACAGTGGAATTAATGCATTGACAGAAAAAACAAACAAATCACTTCTTAATGAACAACAGATAATTAATCTGACACTATACAGGTAATCATTGTATTTATGTTTTACTGCAAACACTTTTGTATGTAATGGTAAAAGAAAAAATGATCCGCTTTTTCTCTAATGGTGTGCATCACTTCTTGATTTTTGTAAACTCGCTCAACTAGTGTGTCCTCCTGAGCACACACAACAAAATCACACCATTCTAAACCAGTCAAGAGGATCTGTCCCTGAACTTGCCAGCAGTACTTGTGTTGCCTCCGAAGTTTCAAAGCACCGCTTGACATTTTCAGATAGGGGCAGTCCACATAACTCTGAATGTTGGGGCATTTGACTTCTAAGAGTCCAAATGGTGGATTCTCAGAGGGATCGAAGATTACTCCATCAGGGGAACAACCCAGCCATGGAGCATCAGGGTGAATGACAAACCCACATGGTGAATAATTCACATTTTTCAGAATGCAGTACTCTTGAACTGCAACTGGCTCCATATGAATTCCTCCCCTCATGTCCTTGGTCTGGACAGTTCCCCTGTAGATTCTCTCTGCCAAATTATCTGCAGAAGTATGTCCTCGAACATGGTTTGCCTCATGGAAACGTGTAGATCAGGCATGTCAAACTCAGTTTGGCTGTGGGGCCGGATCCAGACCTTCTGTTCTTAGGTGAGCCGGATCAGTAACTACAAATCAACTCCAAATATTTCGCTTTATTTTTCAGTACTATGCTTTATCATTCAGCCTACATTTTATAATCATGGATGAAAAGGGATCTTTTCTAAGCACAACACATTAAAACAATGAAAAAAAAAAAGATTTTCATGTTTGACGGTGAATGTGTTAACAACTGGTTTATTTTAACAGTTGAGTGAATGCAGTTTTATACCTGAAGCAACTCACCACATTAACAAACTCAAGTGGGAGCTATGAAAAAAATATTTTCGCCTTAATAGTCATACTGCTTTGAAATAAATAAAAAAAGAAATACAAATAAAAGTTATAGCAGTGCATGGGTAATAAAATTAGACTACATCAGATCAAACTACTAGGCTGGGCCTACTGAAGCTGAGAACATACTGCACAATATTAATTATCTTTAATATGAAACCAGATGAATCTTATTTTTAATGATCTGTATTCATGAGTGCAAACAAATTTCGTGTCATCACACTTTTTTTCTCTCTCTCTCACTGCATTCCTGCAGTCTACTTGCTGCTGCTGGCTCCTGTAACTTGGCATCTTTTTGCCTTCACAAGTGCATCGATATTAGGTGTCAAATCCTGAGTAGCAGCACATTTAACAATGTCATTCAAGTGTTTATTTGTTAACCTTGAGCGCTGCTTTGTTTTATTATTGTTCATTACAGAGAACACCTGTTCACAAAGATAAGTAGTCCCAAACATGGATAGAACTTATGCAGCCATGGCTGTTAATTTGGGGTAACCTGGCACGAGATATTGATAAAACGTATTCATTTCCACGGACCCAAATTTATCCTTCATAGCAGAATCGCTTCATAGCGGAATTGCATCCTTTGACTGAAGCTTTAACTCGTGTCAGTGCTGCATGCTGTCATTTACTGCCCTCTAGTGACCAGAGAGAGCATTTGATTTGTATTCATTTTTTTTTTATCACAACTTTTGATAGAAATGAGCTAGAGACTTGCTTCATTTTTTGACATACTCAGAAATTTATGCCGGGCCGTATTAAATAATCCAACGGGCCGGGTCCGGCCCGCGGGGCCCTATCTTTCACATGCCTGCTCTACATCTTACTCTCATCTTTCTCAGACCATGCCATTCTTCACATCAACTCTGCTCCTGTCTTGCAGCTTCAATCCTCTGCCCCATGCTCAATCACACTTCCAGGGACTTAACATGCACTTCTTCCTCTTCTCACAAAACATACGCACATTCTCATCGTCCCAGCCTATAAATTAGTAGACATTGCCTCTTGGATGGCAGCTCACCACCTAAAGCTTAACCCAAGCAAGACAGAGATGCTGTACATCCCTGCAAGAGCCAGTCCTCATCGTGATCTTTCTATCTCATTCGAGAACACCGTGATCACTCCATCCATGGAAGCGCGTAGCCTTGGTGTAGTTGTCGACAATCAGCTCTCCTTCACGGCCCACGTTGCTAACACAACACGATCATGCAGATTCGCCCTTCACAACATTCGGAGGATTCGGCCATTTCTCTCTAGGGAGGCCACTCAGGTCCTTGTCCAGTCCCTTGTTATCTCAAGACTGGACTACTGCAACTCCCTACTGGCTGGTCTTCCTATGCATGCCATCAAACCCCTGCAACTGATCCAGAACGCTGCAGCTCGGTTGGTCTTCAACCTTCCCAAGTTCAGCCATGTCACTCCCTTGCTGTCCTCCCTCCACTGGCTTCCGGTAGCTGCCCGCATCAAATATAAAACCCTGGTGCTGGCCTACAAAGCAAAGAATGGTCCAGCTCCTCCTTACTTGATGGCCATGGTAAAACCCAGATGCATACCTAGAGCCCTCCGCGCCTCAAGTATGTCTCGTCTTGACCCTCCATCATCCAGGACACATGGGAGACAAGCATCCAGACTTTTCTCTGTCCTGGCTCCAAGGTGGTGGAATGAACTTCCCTTGTGTGTCCGAACATCGGAGTCACTTGCTGTCTTCAGACGCCGACTGAAGACCCACCTCTTTCAAGTGCACTTTGCATAATTATGCTTTGTCTATTGTACTTTATCGTCTCTTTCCTCAGGTATTGTGCATAATTGGGTTATAGGAATTGTTTACTGTCTTTTTCCTCAGGGGATGTGTATATTCAGGTATAATTGTTAGGTATCATTTGACTTTCGTCTAGTGGTTTTTCCAGCTTAGAGTACCTTGTGTTCAGGACTATCTATTCTACCTTGGAGATTCCAAGCAACTACATAGCACTTTTGTAAGTCGCTCTGGATAAGAGCGTCTGCTAAATGCCATAAATGTAAATGTAAATGTAGTTTTCGATAGCAAGGGGTGCTTCAGTGGGGGCACCTGGGATGTTCACAATTTCTCTCACTGCTGCTGGCTTATCATGGAATCAAACCACACTCCCTGCCTCTACAGGCCCAAAAGCACATTCAACTAATGGGACTGCAGTTCACATGCCCATTGTTGTAACCAGAGGGGCAATTACAGGACTAAAACTTCTTATAGACCTCTCACACTCTTAGCATGGCAACATTGGGCATTTCTCCATCCAACGCTTTATAATGTCAACTTCTGAAAAATATTAAAAGCAAAAACGTGTATAACCATTAAATCAAATTACTGCCACAATATAATCTAAACTTCATTACACATCACATGGATCAAAGGTTATATTTTTTAATTTTTTTATTTGCCTTTATTTAACCAGGTTAGTCCCTTGAGATACAAGATCTCTTTTACAAGAGAGACCTGGCCAAGAGAGACCGAGCAGCAGCACAAATTACAACATTCAAGATACATTCAAAATCTCACATAAAATTTATTAAAACACGCACACACAGATGATCTGGACCTGACTGATTTTATCAGAGTCTTAAATCTGTTCAAAGAAACAAGGTCCTTGATTTTTATATCAGCCTGTAACCGGTTCCATGTGTATGGAGCAGCAAAACTAAAAGCAGTCTTTCCTAGCTCTGTTCGAGCTCTAGGAACAGCAAGTTGCAAAAACTCACTCGAACGAAGACTGAGCAGACTTTGCCTTCTATTCAGAAGACAACATAAATAATTAGGCAAATTCCCAATTAGTGCTTTGTAAATAAAAACATACCAATGTGCAAAACGTCGTGCCTGCAACGAAGTCCAATTCACTTTTGTATATAACAAACAATGATGAGTAAGAGGTCGACAGTTTGTTATAAATCGCAAAGCACTATGATACACACTGTCCAGTATGCTCAAACAGTGCACAGGAGCATTCATATACAAAATATCTCCATAATCTAATACAGGCATGAACGTTGCTTCAACTAACTTCTTTTTTACAATAAAAGAAAAACAAGATTTATTTCTATAATAAAAACCTAACAAAAGTCTAAGCTTTTTAATTAGATGTTGAATATAAGGTTTAAAAAATAACTTATATATATATATATATATATATATATATATATATATATATATAACCTCACACAGTCAGCAGTTGAATTCCTTGGTTTTCAAACCTCCATTTCTCCAACGGGTCCCGGCTTCACACCCTAAAAGTAGGGACACATTTAGCACTGTTTTAATGGTGGCTACATATGGATGAACATACATGTGACATACAAACTGACATGCTAGGTAACTCGCTGCTCGGTGTCTGTGCAGCTTTGGACTGGGGGTACAGCAGGAATATCTAGCTGAGAATAGTGTGCAGTCTGATAAAGAAGGGCAACCAAATGATTGCACAGGGCACATCCTGCCACACAGGAGCAATGGGTGCTCACCAAAATGACAGGGCTCGAGTGTTTTAACACCATCTAAGGAGAAAAAATATATTAAAATATCTGTTAACATTTTATTGAACAGCAGTAATTGAGCAAAAATAAATAAGTCAGGTAAAGTTTCCCAAATTAGTTGACTGTACACATCCACTTTAATTCACTGAAGGTAGAGAGATAAAATATGTAGGCACATGCAAAAGCTTGGGCACCAAATACCATGTTTTATTGATGCTATAGATTTAGTCAATGTGATTAGTGAAGGGTGTGATTGGAGATGACCACACCTTCAATATTTAATCAGCTTTGCTTATATTATGGCAGTAATCTGATGTAGTGGTTATACACTTCTATACACTTATACATTAAAGGAGTGGTTCCCAAACGTTTTCTGCCGTGCCCCCCATTAATAGATGAGAATAATTTTGCGCCCCCCACTGCGCCCAATATTTTGTTGAGTGAGAACAGGATATTTTGTTTTGCCAGAACAGGAACAACTGTATGTGAAGTCCCTGGAAGTCTTATTCAGCAAAGACCACAGGATTAAGGCTGCTTTTGCTTCTTTAGTTCAGACTGCCATATTTAAATATCTTGCGAAAAAACAGTAATTGTTATGACTGATTAGTGCATGTTTGTACATACATACATACATACATATATACACAAACACTTTTGTGTGTGTGTAACCATTGATCCTACTCTCAAGTCATGTGGCTTTTCACTTTTCCTCATAGACCTATGACAAACTGCCCTCACGCGGACCTCTCCTGTCACCTTGTTTTTCATTGACACTGTGCAGGGGGGAAGATGAATAAAAATAAAAATGTAATGATATGCTACTTACACAGCAGCTTCATAGTTAGCTAGCTAAAACAAACATCTCAATAGTAAGTAATAGCTTCTGGTCTGTCAAGGTAAATTTATTGATACAATCACTAACGTTAACATGGATACGAGGAAGCGTTTGCTAACCATACTTTATTAGATGCAGCACAATATACTCTCATCTTTCTCAGACCATGCCATTCTTCACATCAACTCTGCTCCTGTGTTGCAGCTTCAATCCTCTGCCCCATGCTCAATCACACTTCCAGGGACTTAACATGCACTTCTTCCTCTTCTCACAAAACATACGCACATTCTCATCGTCCCAGCCTATAGTTTTCGATAGCAAGGGGTGCTTGACTGGGGGCACCTGGGATGTTCACAATTTCTCTCACTGCTGCTGGCTTATCATGGAATCAAACCACACTCCCTGCCTCTACAGGCCCAAAAGCACATTCAACTAATGGGACTGCAGTTCACATGCCCATTGTTGTAACCAGAGGGGCAATTACAGGACTAAAACTTCTTATAGACCTCTCACACTCTTAGCATGGCAACATTGGGCATTTCTCCATCCAACGCTTTATAATGTCAACTTCTGAAAAATATTAAAAGCAAAAACGTGTATAACCATTAAATCAAATTACTGCCACAATATAATCTAAACTTCATTACACATCACATGGATCAAAGGTTATATTTTTTAATTTTTTTATTTGCCTTTATTTAACCAGGTTAGTCCCTTGAGATACAAGATCTCTTTTACAAGAGAGACCTGGCCAAGAGAGACCGAGCAGCAGCACAAATTACAACATTCAAGATACATTCAAAATCTCACATAAAATTTATTAAAACACGCACACACAGATGATCTGGACCTGACTGATTTTATCAGAGTCTTAAATCTGTTCAAAGAAACAAGGTCCTTGATTTTTATATCAGCCTGTAACCGGTTCCATGTGTATGGAGCAGCAAAACTAAAAGCAGTCTTTCCTAGCTCTGTTCGAGCTCTAGGAACAGCAAGTTGCAAAAACTCACTCGAACGAAGACTGAGCAGACTTTGCCTTCTATTCAGAAGACAACATAAATAATTAGGCAAATTCCCAATTAGTGCTTTGTAAATAAAAACATACCAATGTGCAAAACGTCGTGCCTGCAACGAAGTCCAATTCACTTTTGTATATAACAAACAATGATGAGTAAGAGGTCGACAGTTTGTTATAAATCGCAAAGCACTATGATACACACTGTCCAGTATGCTCAAACAGTGCACAGGAGCATTCATATACAAAATATCTCCATAATCTAATACAGGCATGAACGTTGCTTCAACTAACTTCTTTTTTACAATAAAAGAAAAACAAGATTTATTTCTATAATAAAAACCTAACAAAAGTCTAAGCTTTTTAATTAGATGTTGAATATAAGGTTTAAAAAATAACTTATATATATATATATATATATATATATATATATATATATATATATATAACCTCACACAGTCAGCAGTTGAATTCCTTGGTTTTCAAACCTCCATTTCTCCAACGGGTCCCGGCTTCACACCCTAAAAGTAGGGACACATTTAGCACTGTTTTAATGGTGGCTACATATGGATGAACATACATGTGACATACAAACTGACATGCTAGGTAACTCGCTGCTCGGTGTCTGTGCAGCTTTGGACTGGGGGTACAGCAGGAATATCTAGCTGAGAATAGTGTGCAGTCTGATAAAGAAGGGCAACCAAATGATTGCACAGGGCACATCCTGCCACACAGGAGCAATGGGTGCTCACCAAAATGACAGGGCTCGAGTGTTTTAACACCATCTAAGGAGAAAAAATATATTAAAATATCTGTTAACATTTTATTGAACAGCAGTAATTGAGCAAAAATAAATAAGTCAGGTAAAGTTTCCCAAATTAGTTGACTGTACACATCCACTTTAATTCACTGAAGGTAGAGAGATAAAATATGTAGGCACATGCAAAAGCTTGGGCACCAAATACCATGTTTTATTGATGCTATAGATTTAGTCAATGTGATTAGTGAAGGGTGTGATTGGAGATGACCACACCTTCAATATTTAATCAGCTTTGCTTATATTATGGCAGTAATCTGATGTAGTGGTTATACACTTCTATACACTTATACATTAAAGGAGTGGTTCCCAAACGTTTTCTGCCGTGCCCCCCATTAATAGATGAGAATAATTTTGCGCCCCCCACTGCGCCCAATATTTTGTTGAGTGAGAACAGGATATTTTGTTTTGCCAGAACAGGAACAACTGTATGTGAAGTCCCTGGAAGTCTTATTCAGCAAAGACCACAGGATTAAGGCTGCTTTTGCTTCTTTAGTTCAGACTGCCATATTTAAATATCTTGCGAAAAAACAGTAATTGTTATGACTGATTAGTGCATGTTTGTACATACATACATACATACATATATACACAAACACTTTTGTGTGTGTGTAACCATTGATCCTACTCTCAAGTCATGTGGCTTTTCACTTTTCCTCATAGACCTATGACAAACTGCCCTCACGCGGACCTCTCCTGTCACCTTGTTTTTCATTGACACTGTGCAGGGGGGAAGATGAATAAAAATAAAAATGTAATGATATGCTACTTACACAGCAGCTTCATAGTTAGCTAGCTAAAACAAACATCTCAATAGTAAGTAATAGCTTCTGGTCTGTCAAGGTAAATTTATTGATACAATCACTAACGTTAACATGGATACGAGGAAGCGTTTGCTAACCATACTTTATTAGATGCAGCACAATATACTCTCATCTTTCTCAGACCATGCCATTCTTCACATCAACTCTGCTCCTGTGTTGCAGCTTCAATCCTCTGCCCCATGCTCAATCACACTTCCAGGGACTTAACATGCACTTCTTCCTCTTCTCACAAAACATACGCACATTCTCATCGTCCCAGCCTATAGTTTTCGATAGCAAGGGGTGCTTGACTGGGGGCACCTGGGATGTTCACAATTTCTCTCACTGCTGCTGGCTTATCATGGAATCAAACCACACTCCCTGCCTCTACAGGCCCAAAAGCACATTCAACTAATGGGACTGCAGTTCACATGCCCATTGTTGCAACCAGAGGGGCAATTACAGGACTAAAACTTCTTATAGACCTCTCACACTCTTAGCATGGCAACATTGGGCATTTCTCCATCCAACGCTTTATAATGTGAACTTCTGAAAAATATTAAAAGCAAAAACGTGTATAACCATTTAATCAAATTACTGCCACAATATAATCTAAACTTCATTACACATCACATGGATCAAAGGTAATATTTTTTTATTTTTTTATTTGCCTTTATTTAACCAGGTTAGTCCCTTGAGATACAAGATCTCTTTTACAAGAGAGACCTGGCCAAGAGAGACCGAGCAGCAGCACAAATTACAACATTCAAGATACATTCAAAATCTCACATAAAATTTATTAAAACACGCACACACAGATGATCTGGACCTGACTGATTTTATCAGAGTCTTAAATCTGTTCAAAGAAACAAGGTCCTTGATTTTTATATCAGCCTGTAACCGGTTCCATGTGTATGGAGCAGCAAAACTAAAAGCAGTCTTTCCTAGCTCTGTTCGAGCTCTAGGAACAGCAAGTTGCAAAAACTCACTCGAACGAAGACTGAGCAGACTTTGCCTTCTATTCAGAAGACAACATAAATAATTAGGCAAATTCCCAATTAGTGCTTTGTAAATAAAAACATACCAATGTGCAAAACGTCGTGCCTGCAACGAAGTCCAATTCACTTTTGTATATAACAAACAATGATGAGTAAGAGGTCGACAGTTTGTTATAAATCGCAAAGCACTATGATACACACTGTCCAGTATGCTCAAACAGTGCACAGGAGCATTCATATACAAAATATCTCCATAATCTAATACAGGCATGAACGTTGCTTCAACTAACTTCTTTTTTACAATAAAAGAAAAACAAGATTTATTTCTATAATAAAAACCTAACAAAAGTCTAAGCTTTTTAATTAGATGTTGAATATAAGGTTTAAAAGATAACTTTTATATATATATATATATATATATATATATATATATATATATATATATATATATATATATATATATAACCTCACACAGTCAGCAGTTGAATTCCTTGGTTTTCAAACCTCCATTTCTCCAACGGGTCCCGGCTTCACACCCTAAAAGTAGGGACACATTTAGCACTGTTTTAATGGTGGCTACATATGGATGAACATACATGTGACATACAAACTGACATGCTAGGTAACTCGCTGCTCGGTGTCTGTGCAGCTTTGGACTGGGGGTACAGCAGGAATATCTAGCTGAGAATAGTGTGCAGTCTGATAAAGAAGGGCAACCAAATGATTGCACAGGGCACATCCTGCCACACAGGAGCAATGGGTGCTCACCAAAATGATAGGGCTCGAGTGTTTTAACACCATCTAAGGAGAAAAAATATATTAAAATATCTGTTAACATTTTATTGAACAGCAGTAATTGAGCAAAAATAAATAAGTCAGGTAAAGTTTCCCAAATTAGTTGACTGTACACATCCACTTTAATTCACTGAAGGTAGAGAGATAAAATATGTAGGCACATGCAAAAGCTTGGGCACCAAATACCATGTTTTATTGATGCTATAGATTTAGTCAATGTGATTAGTGAAGGGTGTGATTGGAGATGACCACACCTTCAATATTTAATCAGCTTTGCTTATATTATGGCAGTAATCTGATGTAGTGGTTATACACTTCTATACACTTATACATTAAAGGAGTGGTTCCCAAACGTTTTCTGCCGTGCCCCCCATTAATAGATGAGAATAATTTTGCGCCCCCCACTGCGCCCAATATTTTGTTGAGTGAGAACAGGATATTTTGTTTTGCCAGAACAGGAACAACTGTATGTGAAGTCCCTGGAAGTCTTATTCAGCAAAGACCACAGGATTAAGGCTGCTTTTGCTTCTTTAGTTCAGACTGCCATATTTAAATATCTTGCGAAAAAACAGTAATTGTTATGACTGATTAGTGCATGTTTGTACATACATACATACATACATATATACACAAACACTTTTGTGTGTGTGTAACCATTGATCCTACTCTCAAGTCATGTGGCTTTTCACTTTTCCTCATAGACCTATGACAAACTGCCCTCACGCGGACCTCTCCTGTCACCTTGTTTTTCATTGACACTGTGCAGGGGGGAAGATGAATAAAAATAAAAATTTAATGATATGCTACTTACACAGCAGCTTCATAGTTAGCTAGCTAAAACAAACATCTCAATAGTAAGTAATAGCTTCTGGTCTGTCAAGGTAAATTTATTGATACAATCACTAACGTTAACATGGATACGAGGAAGCGTTTGCTAACCATACTTTATTAGATGCAGCACAATATACTCTCATCTTTCTCAGACCATGCCATTCTTCACATCAACTCTGCTCCTGTGTTGCAGCTTCAATCCTCTGCCCCATGCTCAATCACACTTCCAGGGACTTAACATGCACTTCTTCCTCTTCTCACAAAACATACGCACATTCTCATCGTCCCAGCCTATAGTTTTCGATAGCAAGGGGTGCTTGACTGGGGGCACCTGGGATGTTCACAATTTCTCTCACTGCTGCTGGCTTATCATGGAATCAAACCACACTCCCTGCCTCTACAGGCCCAAAAGCACATTCAACTAATGGGACTGCAGTTCACATGCCCATTGTTGCAACCAGAGGGGCAATTACAGGACTAAAACTTCTTATAGACCTCTCACACTCTTAGCATGGCAACATTGGGCATTTCTCCATCCAACGCTTTATAATGTGAACTTCTGAAAAATATTAAAAGCAAAAACGTGTATAACCATTTAATCAAATTACTGCCACAATATAATCTAAACTTCATTACACATCACATGGATCAAAGGTAATATTTTTTTATTTTTTTATTTGCCTTTATTTAACCAGGTTAGTCCCTTGAGATACAAGATCTCTTTTACAAGAGAGACCTGGCCAAGAGAGACCGAGCAGCAGCACAAATTACAACATTCAAGATACATTCAAAATCTCACATAAAATTTATTAAAACACGCACACACAGATGATCTGGACCTGACTGATTTTATCAGAGTCTTAAATCTGTTCAAAGAAACAAGGTCCTTGATTTTTATATCAGCCTGTAACCGGTTCCATGTGTATGGAGCAGCAAAACTAAAAGCAGTCTTTCCTAGCTCTGTTCGAGCTCTAGGAACAGCAAGTTGCAAAAACTCACTCGAACGAAGACTGAGCAGACTTTGCCTTCTATTCAGAAGACAACATAAATAATTAGGCAAATTCCCAATTAGTGCTTTGTAAATAAAAACATACCAATGTGCAAAACGTCGTGCCTGCAACGAAGTCCAATTCACTTTTGTATATAACAAACAATGATGAGTAAGAGGTCGACAGTTTGTTATAAATCGCAAAGCACTATGATACACACTGTCCAGTATGCTCAAACAGTGCACAGGAGCATTCATATACAAAATATCTCCATAATCTAATACAGGCATGAACGTTGCTTCAACTAACTTCTTTTTTACAATAAAAGAAAAACAAGATTTATTTCTATAATAAAAACCTAACAAAAGTCTAAGCTTTTTAATTAGATGTTGAATATAAGGTTTAAAAGATAACTTATATATATATATATATATATATATATATATATATATATATATATATATATATATATATATATAACCTCACACAGTCAGCAGTTGAATTCCTTGGTTTTCGAACCTCCATTTCTCCAACGGGTCCCGGCTTCACACCCTAAAAGTAGGGACACATTTAGCACTGTTTTAATGGTGGCTACATATGGATGAACATACATGTGACATACAAACTGACATGCTAGGTAACTCACTGCTCGGTGTCTGTGCAGCTTTGGACTGGGGGTACAGCAGGAATATCTAGCTGAGAATAGTGTGCAGTCTGATAAAGAAGGGCAACCAAATGATTGCACAGGGCACATCCTGCCACACAGGAGCAATGGGTGCTCACCAAAATGACAGGGCTCGAGTGTTTTAACACCATCTAAGGAGAAAAAATATATTAAAATATCTGTTAACATTTTATTGAACAGCAGTAATTGAGCAAAAATAAATAAGTCAGGTAAAGTTTCCCAAATTAGTTGACTGTACACATCCACTTTAATTCACTGAAGGTAGAGAGATAAAATATGTAGGCACATGCAAAAGCTTGGGCACCAAATACCATGTTTTATTGATGCTATAGATTTAGTCAATGTGATTAGTGAAGGGTGTGATTGGAGATGACCACACCTTCAATATTTAATCAGCTTTGCTTATATTATGGCAGTAATCTGATGTAGTGGTTATACACTTCTATACACTTATACATTAAAGGAGTGGTTCCCAAACGTTTTCTGCCGTGCCCCCCATTAATAGATGAGAATAATTTTGCGCCCCCCACTGCGCCCAATATTTTGTTGAGTGAGAACAGGATATTTTGTTTTGCCAGAACAGGAACAACTGTATGTGAAGTCCCTGGAAGTCTTATTCAGCAAAGACCACAGGATTAAGGCTGCTTTTGCTTCTTTAGTTCAGACTGCCATATTTAAATATCTTGCGAAAAAACAGTAATTGTTATGACTGATTAGTGCATGTTTGTACATACATACATACATACATATATACACAAACACTTTTGTGTGTGTGTAACCATTGATCCTACTCTCAAGTCATGTGGCTTTTCACTTTTCCTCATAGACCTATGACAAACTGCCCTCACGCGGACCTCTCCTGTCACCTTGTTTTTCATTGACACTGTGCAGGGGGGAAGATGAATAAAAATAAAAATTTAATGATATGCTACTTACACAGCAGCTTCATAGTTAGCTAGCTAAAACAAACATCTCAATAGTAAGTAATAGCTTCTGGTCTGTCAAGGTAAATTTATTGATACAATCACTAACGTTAACATGGATACGAGGAAGCGTTTGCTAACCATACTTTATTAGATGCAGCACAATATACTCTCATCTTTCTCAGACCATGCCATTCTTCACATCAACTCTGCTCCTGTGTTGCAGCTTCAATCCTCTGCCCCATGCTCAATCACACTTCCAGGGACTTAACATGCACTTCTTCCTCTTCTCACAAAACATACGCACATTCTCATCGTCCCAGCCTATAGTTTTCGATAGCAAGGGGTGCTTGACTGGGGGCACCTGGGATGTTCACAATTTCTCTCACTGCTGCTGGCTTATCATGGAATCAAACCACACTCCCTGCCTCTACAGGCCCAAAAGCACATTCAACTAATGGGACTGCAGTTCACATGCCCATTGTTGCAACCAGAGGGGCAATTACAGGACTAAAACTTCTTATAGACCTCTCACACTCTTAGCATGGCAACATTGGGCATTTCTCCATCCAACGCTTTATAATGTGAACTTCTGAAAAATATTAAAAGCAAAAACGTGTATAACCATTTAATCAAATTACTGCCACAATATAATCTAAACTTCATTACACATCACATGGATCAAAGGTAATATATATTTTTTTTTTTATTTGCCTTTATTTAACCAGGTTAGTCCCTTGAGATACAAGATCTCTTTTACAAGAGAGACCTGGCCAAGAGAGACCGAGCAGCAGCACAAATTACAACATTCAAGATACATTCAAAATCTCACATAAAATTTATTAAAACACGCACACACAGATGATCTGGACCTGACTGATTTTATCAGAGTCTTAAATCTGTTCAAAGAAACAAGGTCCTTGATTTTTATATCAGCCTGTAACCGGTTCCATGTGTATGGAGCAGCAAAACTAAAAGCAGTCTTTCCTAGCTCTGTTCGAGCTCTAGGAACAGCAAGTTGCAAAAACTCACTCGAACGAAGACTGAGCAGACTTTGCCTTCTATTCAGAAGACAACATAAATAATTAGGCAAATTCCCAATTAGTGCTTTGTAAATAAAAACATACCAATGTGCAAAACGTCGTGCCTGCAACGAAGTCCAATTCACTTTTGTATATAACAAACAATGATGAGTAAGAGGTCGACAGTTTGTTATAAATCGCAAAGCACTATGATACACACTGTCCAGTATGCTCAAACAGTGCACAGGAGCATTCATATACAAAATATCTCCATAATCTAATACAGGCATGAACGTTGCTTCAACTAACTTCTTTTTTACAATAAAAGAAAAACAAGATTTATTTCTATAATAAAAACCTAACAAAAGTCTAAGCTTTTTAATTAGATGTTGAATATAAGGTTTAAAAGATAACTTATATATATATATATATATATATATATATATATATATATATATATATATATATATATATATATATATATATATAACCTCACACAGTCAGCAGTTGAATTCCTTGGTTTTCGAACCTCCATTTCTCCAACGGGTCCCGGCTTCACACCCTAAAAGTAGGGACACATTTAGCACTGTTTTAATGGTGGCTACATATGGATGAACATACATGTGACATACAAACTGACATGCTAGGTAACTCGCTGCTCGGTGTCTGTGCAGCTTTGGACTGGGGGTACAGCAGGAATATCTAGCTGAGAATAGTGTGCAGTCTGATAAAGAAGGGCAACCAAATGATTGCACAGGGCACATCCTGCCACACAGGAGCAATGGGTGCTCACCAAAATGACAGGGCTCGAGTGTTTTAACACCATCTAAGGAGAAAAAATATATTAAAATATCTGTTAACATTTTATTGAACAGCAGTAATTGAGCAAAAATAAATAAGTCAGGTAAAGTTTCCCAAATTAGTTGACTGTACACATCCACTTTAATTCACTGAAGGTAGAGAGATAAAATATGTAGGCACATGCAAAAGCTTGGGCACCAAATACCATGTTTTATTGATGCTATAGATTTAGTCAATGTGATTAGTGAAGGGTGTGATTGGAGATGACCACACCTTCAATATTTAATCAGCTTTGCTTATATTATGGCAGTAATCTGATGTAGTGGTTATACACTTCTATACACTTATACATTAAAGGAGTGGTTCCCAAACGTTTTCTGCCGTGCCCCCCATTAATAGATGAGAATAATTTTGCGCCCCCCACTGCGCCCAATATTTTGTTGAGTGAGAACAGGATATTTTGTTTTGCCAGAACAGGAACAACTGTATGTGAAGTCCCTGGAAGTCTTATTCAGCAAAGACCACAGGATTAAGGCTGCTTTTGCTTCTTTAGTTCAGACTGCCATATTTAAATATCTTGCGAAAAAACAGTAATTGTTATGACTGATTAGTGCATGTTTGTACATACATACATACATACATATATACACAAACACTTTTGTGTGTGTGTAACCATTGATCCTACTCTCAAGTCATGTGGCTTTTCACTTTTCCTCATAGACCTATGACAAACTGCCCTCACGCGGACCTCTCCTGTCACCTTGTTTTTCATTGACACTGTGCAGGGGGGAAGATGAATAAAAATAAAAATTTAATGATATGCTACTTACACAGCAGCTTCATAGTTAGCTAGCTAAAACAAACATCTCAATAGTAAGTAATAGCTTCTGGTCTGTCAAGGTAAATTTATTGATACAATCACTAACGTTAACATGGATACGAGGAAGCGTTTGCTAACCATACTTTATTAGATGCAGCACAATATACTCTCATCTTTCTCAGACCATGCCATTCTTCACATCAACTCTGCTCCTGTGTTGCAGCTTCAATCCTCTGCCCCATGCTCAATCACACTTCCAGGGACTTAACATGCACTTCTTCCTCTTCTCACAAAACATACGCACATTCTCATCGTCCCAGCCTATAGTTTTCGATAGCAAGGGGTGCTTGACTGGGGGCACCTGGGATGTTCACAATTTCTCTCACTGCTGCTGGCTTATCATGGAATCAAACCACACTCCCTGCCTCTACAGGCCCAAAAGCACATTCAACTAATGGGACTGCAGTTCACATGCCCATTGTTGCAACCAGAGGGGCAATTACAGGACTAAAACTTCTTATAGACCTCTCACACTCTTAGCATGGCAACATTGGGCATTTCTCCATCCAACGCTTTATAATGTGAACTTCTGAAAAATATTAAAAGCAAAAACGTGTATAACCATTTAATCAAATTACTGCCACAATATAATCTAAACTTCATTACACATCACATGGATCAAAGGTAATATTTTTTTATTTTTTTATTTGCCTTTATTTAACCAGGTTAGTCCCTTGAGATACAAGATCTCTTTTACAAGAGAGACCTGGCCAAGAGAGACCGAGCAGCAGCACAAATTACAACATTCAAGATACATTCAAAATCTCACATAAAATTTATTAAAACACGCACACACAGATGATCTGGACCTGACTGATTTTATCAGAGTCTTAAATCTGTTCAAAGAAACAAGGTCCTTGATTTTTATATCAGCCTGTAACCGGTTCCATGTGTATGGAGCAGCAAAACTAAAAGCAGTCTTTCCTAGCTCTGTTCGAGCTCTAGGAACAGCAAGTTGCAAAAACTCACTCGAACGAAGACTGAGCAGACTTTGCCTTCTATTCAGAAGACAACATAAATAATTAGGCAAATTCCCAATTAGTGCTTTGTAAATAAAAACATACCAATGTGCAAAACGTCGTGCCTGCAACGAAGTCCAATTCACTTTTGTATATAACAAACAATGATGAGTAAGAGGTCGACAGTTTGTTATAAATCGCAAAGCACTATGATACACACTGTCCAGTATGCTCAAACAGTGCACAGGAGCATTCATATACAAAATATCTCCATAATCTAATACAGGCATGAACGTTGCTTCAACTAACTTCTTTTTTACAATAAAAGAAAAACAAGATTTATTTCTATAATAAAAACCTAACAAAAGTCTAAGCTTTTTAATTAGATGTTGAATATAAGGTTTAAAAGATAACTTATATATATATATATATATATATATATATATATATATATATATATATATATATATATATATATATATATATATATATATATAACCTCACACAGTCAGCAGTTGAATTCCTTGGTTTTCGAACCTCCATTTCTCCAACGGGTCCCGGCTTCACACCCTAAAAGTAGGGACACATTTAGCACTGTTTTAATGGTGGCTACATATGGATGAACATACATGTGACATACAAACTGACATGCTAGGTAACTCGCTGCTCGGTGTCTGTGCAGCTTTGGACTGGGGGTACAGCAGGAATATCTAGCTGAGAATAGTGTGCAGTCTGATAAAGAAGGGCAACCAAATGATTGCACAGGGCACATCCTGCCACACAGGAGCAATGGGTGCTCACCAAAATGACAGGGCTCGAGTGTTTTAACACCATCTAAGGAGAAAAAATATATTAAAATATCTGTTAACATTTTATTGAACAGCAGTAATTGAGCAAAAATAAATAAGTCAGGTAAAGTTTCCCAAATTAGTTGACTGTACACATCCACTTTAATTCACTGAAGGTAGAGAGATAAAATATGTAGGCACATGCAAAAGCTTGGGCACCAAATACCATGTTTTATTGATGCTATAGATTTAGTCAATGTGATTAGTGAAGGGTGTGATTGGAGATGACCACACCTTCAATATTTAATCAGCTTTGCTTATATTATGGCAGTAATCTGATGTAGTGGTTATACACTTCTATACACTTATACATTAAAGGAGTGGTTCCCAAACGTTTTCTGCCGTGCCCCCCATTAATAGATGAGAATAATTTTGCGCCCCCCACTGCGCCCAATATTTTGTTGAGTGAGAACAGGATATTTTGTTTTGCCAGAACAGGAACAACTGTATGTGAAGTCCCTGGAAGTCTTATTCAGCAAAGACCACAGGATTAAGGCTGCTTTTGCTTCTTTAGTTCAGACTGCCATATTTAAATATCTTGCGAAAAAACAGTAATTGTTATGACTGATTAGTGCATGTTTGTACATACATACATACATACATATATACACAAACACTTTTGTGTGTGTGTAACCATTGATCCTACTCTCAAGTCATGTGGCTTTTCACTTTTCCTCATAGACCTATGACAAACTGCCCTCACGCGGACCTCTCCTGTCACCTTGTTTTTCATTGACACTGTGCAGGGGGGAAGATGAATAAAAATAAAAATTTAATGATATGCTACTTACACAGCAGCTTCATAGTTAGCTAGCTAAAACAAACATCTCAATAGTAAGTAATAGCTTCTGGTCTGTCAAGGTAAATTTATTGATACAATCACTAACGTTAACATGGATACGAGGAAGCGTTTGCTAACCATACTTTATTAGATGCAGCACAATATACTCTCATCTTTCTCAGACCATGCCATTCTTCACATCAACTCTGCTCCTGTGTTGCAGCTTCAATCCTCTGCCCCATGCTCAATCACACTTCCAGGGACTTAACATGCACTTCTTCCTCTTCTCACAAAACATACGCACATTCTCATCGTCCCAGCCTATAGTTTTCGATAGCAAGGGGTGCTTGACTGGGGGCACCTGGGATGTTCACAATTTCTCTCACTGCTGCTGGCTTATCATGGAATCAAACCACACTCCCTGCCTCTACAGGCCCAAAAGCACATTCAACTAATGGGACTGCAGTTCACATGCCCATTGTTGCAACCAGAGGGGCAATTACAGGACTAAAACTTCTTATAGACCTCTCACACTCTTAGCATGGCAACATTGGGCATTTCTCCATCCAACGCTTTATAATGTGAACTTCTGAAAAATATTAAAAGCAAAAACGTGTATAACCATTTAATCAAATTACTGCCACAATATAATCTAAACTTCATTACACATCACATGGATCAAAGGTAATATTTTTTTATTTTTTTATTTGCCTTTATTTAACCAGGTTAGTCCCTTGAGATACAAGATCTCTTTTACAAGAGAGACCTGGCCAAGAGAGACCGAGCAGCAGCACAAATTACAACATTCAAGATACATTCAAAATCTCACATAAAATTTATTAAAACACGCACACACAGATGATCTGGACCTGACTGATTTTATCAGAGTCTTAAATCTGTTCAAAGAAACAAGGTCCTTGATTTTTATATCAGCCTGTAACCGGTTCCATGTGTATGGAGCAGCAAAACTAAAAGCAGTCTTTCCTAGCTCTGTTCGAGCTCTAGGAACAGCAAGTTGCAAAAACTCACTCGAACGAAGACTGAGCAGACTTTGCCTTCTATTCAGAAGACAACATAAATAATTAGGCAAATTCCCAATTAGTGCTTTGTAAATAAAAACATACCAATGTGCAAAACGTCGTGCCTGCAACGAAGTCCAATTCACTTTTGTATATAACAAACAATGATGAGTAAGAGGTCGACAGTTTGTTATAAATCGCAAAGCACTATGATACACACTGTCCAGTATGCTCAAACAGTGCACAGGAGCATTCATATACAAAATATCTCCATAATCTAATACAGGCATGAACGTTGCTTCAACTAACTTCTTTTTTACAATAAAAGAAAAACAAGATTTATTTCTATAATAAAAACCTAACAAAAGTCTAAGCTTTTTAATTAGATGTTGAATATAAGGTTTAAAAGATAACTTATATATATATATATATATATATATATATATATATATATATATATATATATATATATATATATATAACCTCACACAGTCAGCAGTTGAATTCCTTGGTTTTCGAACCTCCATTTCTCCAACGGGTCCCGGCTTCACACCCTAAAAGTAGGGACACATTTAGCACTGTTTTAATGGTGGCTACATATGGATGAACATACATGTGACATACAAACTGACATGCTAGGTAACTCGCTGCTCGGTGTCTGTGCAGCTTTGGACTGGGGGTACAGCAGGAATATCTAGCTGAGAATAGTGTGCAGTCTGATAAAGAAGGGCAACCAAATGATTGCACAGGGCACATCCTGCCACACAGGAGCAATGGGTGCTCACCAAAATGACAGGGCTCGAGTGTTTTAACACCATCTAAGGAGAAAAAATATATTAAAATATCTGTTAACATTTTATTGAACAGCAGTAATTGAGCAAAAATAAATAAGTCAGGTAAAGTTTCCCAAATTAGTTGACTGTACACATCCACTTTAATTCACTGAAGGTAGAGAGATAAAATATGTAGGCACATGCAAAAGCTTGGGCACCAAATACCATGTTTTATTGATGCTATAGATTTAGTCAATGTGATTAGTGAAGGGTGTGATTGGAGATGACCACACCTTCAATATTTAATCAGCTTTGCTTATATTATGGCAGTAATCTGATGTAGTGGTTATACACTTCTATACACTTATACATTAAAGGAGTGGTTCCCAAACGTTTTCTGCCGTGCCCCCCATTAATAGATGAGAATAATTTTGCGCCCCCCACTGCGCCCAATATTTTGTTGAGTGAGAACAGGATATTTTGTTTTGCCAGAACAGGAACAACTGTATGTGAAGTCCCTGGAAGTCTTATTCAGCAAAGACCACAGGATTAAGGCTGCTTTTGCTTCTTTAGTTCAGACTGCCATATTTAAATATCTTGCGATAAAACAGTAATTGTTATGACTGATTAGTGCATGTTTGTACATACATACATACATACATATATACACAAACACTTGTGTGTGTGTGTAACCATTGATCCTACTCTCAAGTCATGTGGCTTTTCACTTTTCCTCATAGACCTATGACAAACTGCCCTCACGCGGACCTCTCCTGTCACCTTGTTTTTCATTGACACTGTGCAGGGGGGAAGATGAATAAAAATAAAAATTTAATGATATGCTACTTACACAGCAGCTTCATAGTTAGCTAGCTAAAACAAACATCTCAATAGTAAGTAATAGCTTCTGGTCTGTCAAGGTAAATTTATTGATACAATCACTAACGTTAACATGGATACGAGGAAGCGTTTGCTAACCAAACTTTATTAGATGCAGCACAATATAACTAAAAAAAGATGCCTTAATTGTGAAATTTGATCAAGCCAGTCCAAAGATATTCAGTTAGCTCGTTAGTTTCCTGTTTACTTCCTAGAATCGTCAGCGGGCGTCATATGCCGACTTGAAGCTGATTGGTTTATGCAAAATAGTAATGCATTGTGGTAGCGAAATCTTATTTTTGCACAGGGAAAAATGGAATAATGTTTGAAGAGTTAATGTAGAACTAGAATATATGTAATATAGGACTATTCTGTTTCCTAAAATATATTTAGGTTAATATACTTTTTGGCATACCGTCCTCGAAACATATATGAATTTGCAGCGCTTTATATACTGCACATACGGTCTAAACTCGGTTGCCAGATTCGCCGTTTTCACTCCAAATTGGGCTTGTTTGAAACTCCTTCAAAGTTTTTCGTTTTTGGGCTACTTTTCACTTGGCCCACCGCGGGACTTACAAGTCAACAATAACAATCCATGGCGATATAATACTTAAATAGTCTCAATTTTAACACTCTAACACTTTGGGCTACTTTTGGCTTCTGACGGGCGCATTTTACACTGACTGAATATTTATGTAGGACCTGCCAACCCTGGCCACACTTCGCTCGTGTTGACTGCAAGTGCACCAACTTATCAGTCCACAGAGACAAGCTGGAGCCTTACAAGTGATTGGAAGCTCTTCTAACCAATACTTTACTTCCTTCTGAAGCTAACCAGCCCTCATTTGCCACGATTGCTCAATTATATTTTTTTATTGAGCCCTCGGAAAGTCGCGCTTCATTTCCAATGTGGGTCCGCTAGCATAGCAACATAAGCTAACCTTTGCTAACCTAAGCCAAGCTCCCCAGAACACACTATTCGGCGAAACTGAAGCAGTCGTGGATTATTTTGTTCGTTTTTATTCTGATTGTGGATACTTTTGAACATAAACCGATAACTTTTTATGGAATATATGAGCAATTTTCGGCATTTTCGCCAACCCGGAAGTGAGACCGTACACCCGCTACGACGCGACTCGGTGTACTCGTGAGTAAAAATTGATAATTTTTCATAAGCGATATTGTACAAAATATATATTCTAATACTGTCTATAATCTAATGTTTAGTATTGGAGCTTTTGAGTGCTGGAGTACTCTGTATCGTGTCGGATGCTACCGGAGTTGGCTACGGTAGCTTGCATAGCCTTATGGACTATATTGGACATAAATGTCATATCATATAACGTTCATAATTGGACATGGAATTTATTCATTGGAATTTTCTGGTCTTTCTGTAATATGTGCAACGTTGTTGTTTGAAATAGCTCATCGGTTTCGTGTATGGAATTTGTTAGCATGTTGGCTTGGTTGGCTAAGGGTGTGTACTGGCTGTGGCATACATTGGAATGTTGAACTTGACATTCCTTGGAACAAAGTGGAATAACTTTGCAATGCTTGCATGGATTTGCTCCATTTTTTCTGTGTTATTAGAAAAGACCATAGCGAAATATATTTCAAATTTATAGACTGAATGGAATGGAGCTATGTGAATATACATGCTTGTGATGCTCAAGGTCAAGTGCATTTCTGACATTCCTGGCATATTAGCATCTGTAATAGAGGTTCTAAAATAAAACAAACCAAGGAATATGGTATTGAAGTGAATCAATATGTTCCCCCAACTGTCTACTTCAGTTTGAGCCATGAATTATCATTTCCCTATATGTACAACTTGAGATATCTAGTTTTATAGTGGACTATGTCGGGAATCTGAGGAATTTTAAAAATGGCCGCCTGGAATGTGTGCACAATAGAGTTAAAATGATCTAAAAAGGTGAGCTTCTGAACAAAAATACTGGATATGACTGATTAGTTTTTGATCAGTGTATCTTAATAATCCATCTACTGTCTTTGCAGGTTTGCAACCTACAACCACCTGATGGCCTTCTGGGAACTGATTGAACCTGCAACACATCAGATGATACGGGTCACCAACTCCAAACCTACATTTCTTTTAGGGTCTGTCTGCATTTGGATGCCCAAAGACAAAGTACAGGCCTACCTGCCAGAGGAGTTTGGGAATTTTCAGGACACACAAGTTATCCTGGATTGTACAGAGCTCTGCTGCCAAACACCATCATCCCTGCTGTTACAGAGTGAAGTCTTTTCCAATTATAAGTCTCATTGTACCTTCAAGGCCTTAATTGGAATGGCACCCCATGGTGCCATAACCTTTGTGTCTGGACTCTATGCTGGGTCTATTAGTGACAGGGAGATGTTCAGACAGTCAGGAATTATTCCTCTACTTACCCCTGACATGGCAATAATGGTGGATAAGGGCTTCCTGGTAGACGATCTTGTACCATGTAAGATCCACAGGCCAGTTTTCCTGAAAAGGTGCACACAAATGTCTGCACATGACGTAAAACACACACAGTCCGTAGCCAGGCTCAGGGTACATGTTGAACGGTGCATCCGACGAGTAAAGGAGCACAAATTGTTTGACACCGTCATCCCCATGTCTATTTCAGGCAGCATAAATCAGCTATTTACTGTATCTTGTCTGCTTGTGAACTATCAGAATGGACCACTTGTAAAGACATGGAGCAAATTTTAGAATGTATGCATTTAAATATCGAAAATATGTAAATATGTTTTGATGCTTTAATATTACTGGTCTTAATAACCTGCTGTAATAAACCTTGGCTTGGAGAATCAAAAATCCTTCTCATATTTTTTTTTATGTCTGCACTTAAAGGAAGACATAAAAACAGTGGAATTAATGCATTGACAGAAAAAACAAACAAATCACTTCTTAATGAACAACAGATAATTAATCTGACACTATACAGGTAATCATTGTATTTATGTTTTACTGCAAACACTTTTGTATGTAATGGTAAAAGAAAAAATGATCCGCTTTTTCTCTAATGGTGTGCATCACTTCTTGATTTTTGTAAACTCGCTCAACTAGTGTGTCCTCCTGAGCACACACAACAAAATCACACCATTCTAAACCAGTCAAGAGGATCTGTCCCTGAACTTGCCAGCAGTACTTGTGTTGCCTCCGAAGTTTCAAAGCACCGCTTGACATTTTCAGATAGGGGCAGTCCACATAACTCTGAATGTTGGGGCATTTGACTTCTAAGAGTCCAAATGGTGGATTCTCAGAGGGATCGAAGATTACTCCATCAGGGGAACAACCCAGCCATGGAGCATCAGGGTGAATGACAAACCCACATGGTGAATAATTCACATTTTTCAGAATGCAGTACTCTTGAACTGCAACTGGCTCCATATGAATTCCTCCCCTCATGTCCTTGGTCTGGACAGTTCCCCTGTAGATTCTCTCTGCCAAATTATCTGCAGAAGTATGTCCTCGAACATGGTTTGCCTCATGGAAACGTGTAGATCAGGCATGTCAAACTCAGTTTGGCTGTGGGGCCGGATCCAGACCTTCTGTTCTTAGGTGAGCCGGATCAGTAACTACAAATCAACTCCAAATATTTCGCTTTATTTTTCAGTACTATGCTTTATCATTCAGCCTACATTTTATAATCATGGATGAAAAGGGATCTTTTCTAAGCACAACACATTAAAACAATGAAAAAAAAAAAGATTTTCATGTTTGACGGTGAATGTGTTAACAACTGGTTTATTTTAACAGTTGAGTGAATGCAGTTTTATACCTGAAGCAACTCACCACATTAACAAACTCAAGTGGGAGCTATGAAAAAAATATTTTCGCCTTAATAGTCATACTGCTTTGAAATAAATAAAAAAAGAAATACAAATAAAAGTTATAGCAGTGCATGGGTAATAAAATTAGACTACATCAGATCAAACTACTAGGCTGGGCCTACTGAAGCTGAGAACATACTGCACAATATTAATTATCTTTAATATGAAACCAGATGAATCTTATTTTTAATGATCTGTATTCATGAGTGCAAACAAATTTCGTGTCATCACACTTTTTTTCTCTCTCTCTCACTGCATTCCTGCAGTCTACTTGCTGCTGCTGGCTCCTGTAACTTGGCATCTTTTTGCCTTCACAAGTGCATCGATATTAGGTGTCAAATCCTGAGTAGCAGCACATTTAACAATGTCATTCAAGTGTTTATTTGTTAACCTTGAGCGCTGCTTTGTTTTATTATTGTTCATTACAGAGAACACCTGTTCACAAAGATAAGTAGTCCCAAACATGGATAGAACTTATGCAGCCATGGCTGTTAATTTGGGGTAACCTGGCACGAGATATTGATAAAACGTATTCATTTCCACGGACCCAAATTTATCCTTCATAGCAGAATCGCTTCATAGCGGAATTGCATCCTTTGACTGAAGCTTTAACTCGTGTCAGTGCTGCATGCTGTCATTTACTGCCCTCTAGTGACCAGAGAGAGCATTTGATTTGTATTCATTTTTTTTTAATCACAACTTTTGATAGAAATGAGCTAGAGACTTGCTTCATTTTTTGACATACTCAGAAATTTATGCCGGGCCGTATTAAATAATCCAACGGGCCGGGTCCGGCCCGCGGGGCCCTATCTTTCACATGCCTGCTCTACATCTTACTCTCATCTTTCTCAGACCATGCCATTCTTCACATCAACTCTGCTCCTGTCTTGCAGCTTCAATCCTCTGCCCCATGCTCAATCACACTTCCAGGGACTTAACATGCACTTCTTCCTCTTCTCACAAAACATACGCACATTCTCATCGTCCCAGCCTATAAATTAGTAGACATTGCCTCTTGGATGGCAGCTCACCACCTAAAGCTTAACCCAAGCAAGACAGAGATGCTGTACATCCCTGCAAGAGCCAGTCCTCATCGTGATCTTTCTATCTCATTCGAGAACACCGTGATCACTCCATCCATGGAAGCGCGTAGCCTTGGTGTAGTTGTCGACAATCAGCTCTCCTTCACGGCCCACGTTGCTAACACAACACGATCATGCAGATTCGCCCTTCACAACATTCGGAGGATTCGGCCATTTCTCTCTAGGGAGGCCACTCAGGTCCTTGTCCAGTCCCTTGTTATCTCAAGACTGGACTACTGCAACTCCCTACTGGCTGGTCTTCCTATGCATGCCATCAAACCCCTGCAACTGATCCAGAACGCTGCAGCTCGGTTGGTCTTCAACCTTCCCAAGTTCAGCCATGTCACTCCCTTGCTGTCCTCCCTCCACTGGCTTCCGGTAGCTGCCCGCATCAAATATAAAACCCTGGTGCTGGCCTACAAAGCAAAGAATGGTCCAGCTCCTCCTTACTTGATGGCCATGGTAAAACCCAGATGCATACCTAGAGCCCTCCGCGCCTCAAGTATGTCTCGTCTTGACCCTCCATCATCCAGGACACATGGGAGACAAGCATCCAGACTTTTCTCTGTCCTGGCTCCAAGGTGGTGGAATGAACTTCCCTTGTGTGTCCGAACATCGGAGTCACTTGCTGTCTTCAGACGCCGACTGAAGACCCACCTCTTTCAAGTGCACTTTGCATAATTATGCTTTGTCTATTGTACTTTATCGTCTCTTTCCTCAGGTATTGTGCATAATTGGGTTATAGGAATTGTTTACTGTCTTTTTCCTCAGGGGATGTGTATATTCAGGTATAATTGTTAGGTATCATTTGACTTTCGTCTAGTGGTTTTTCCAGCTTAGAGTACCTTGTGTTCAGGACTATCTATTCTACCTTGGAGATTCCAAGCAACTACATAGCACTTTTGTAAGTCGCTCTGGATAAGAGCGTCTGCTAAATGCCATAAATGTAAATGTAAATGTAGTTTTCGATAGCAAGGGGTGCTTCAGTGGGGGCACCTGGGATGTTCACAATTTCTCTCACTGCTGCTGGCTTATCATGGAATCAAACCACACTCCCTGCCTCTACAGGCCCAAAAGCACATTCAACTAATGGGACTGCAGTTCACATGCCCATTGTTGTAACCAGAGGGGCAATTACAGGACTAAAACTTCTTATAGACCTCTCACACTCTTAGCATGGCAACATTGGGCATTTCTCCATCCAACGCTTTATAATGTCAACTTCTGAAAAATATTAAAAGCAAAAACGTGTATAACCATTAAATCAAATTACTGCCACAATATAATCTAAACTTCATTACACATCACATGGATCAAAGGTTATATTTTTTAATTTTTTTATTTGCCTTTATTTAACCAGGTTAGTCCCTTGAGATACAAGATCTCTTTTACAAGAGAGACCTGGCCAAGAGAGACCGAGCAGCAGCACAAATTACAACATTCAAGATACATTCAAAATCTCACATAAAATTTATTAAAACACGCACACACAGATGATCTGGACCTGACTGATTTTATCAGAGTCTTAAATCTGTTCAAAGAAACAAGGTCCTTGATTTTTATATCAGCCTGTAACCGGTTCCATGTGTATGGAGCAGCAAAACTAAAAGCAGTCTTTCCTAGCTCTGTTCGAGCTCTAGGAACAGCAAGTTGCAAAAACTCACTCGAACGAAGACTGAGCAGACTTTGCCTTCTATTCAGAAGACAACATAAATAATTAGGCAAATTCCCAATTAGTGCTTTGTAAATAAAAACATACCAATGTGCAAAACGTCGTGCCTGCAACGAAGTCCAATTCACTTTTGTATATAACAAACAATGATGAGTAAGAGGTCGACAGTTTGTTATAAATCGCAAAGCACTATGATACACACTGTCCAGTATGCTCAAACAGTGCACAGGAGCATTCATATACAAAATATCTCCATAATCTAATACAGGCATGAACGTTGCTTCAACTAACTTCTTTTTTACAATAAAAGAAAAACAAGATTTATTTCTATAATAAAAACCTAACAAAAGTCTAAGCTTTTTAATTAGATGTTGAATATAAGGTTTAAAAGATAACTTATATATATATATATATATATATATATATATATATATATATATATATATATATAACCTCACACAGTCAGCAGTTGAATTCCTTGGTTTTCAAACCTCCATTTCTCCAACGGGTCCCGGCTTCACACCCTAAAAGTAGGGACACATTTAGCACTGTTTTAATGGTGGCTACATATGGATGAACATACATGTGACATACAAACTGACATGCTAGGTAACTCGCTGCTCGGTGTCTGTGCAGCTTTGGACTGGGGGTACAGCAGGAATATCTAGCTGAGAATAGTGTGCAGTCTGATAAAGAAGGGCAACCAAATGATTGCACAGGGCACATCCTGCCACACAGGAGCAATGGGTGCTCACCAAAATGACAGGGCTCGAGTGTTTTAACACCATCTAAGGAGAAAAAATATATTAAAATATCTGTTAACATTTTATTGAACAGCAGTAATTGAGCAAAAATAAATAAGTCAGGTAAAGTTTCCCAAATTAGTTGACTGTACACATCCACTTTAATTCACTGAAGGTAGAGAGATAAAATATGTAGGCACATGCAAAAGCTTGGGCACCAAATACCATGTTTTATTGATGCTATAGATTTAGTCAATGTGATTAGTGAAGGGTGTGATTGGAGATGACCACACCTTCAATATTTAATCAGCTTTGCTTATATTATGGCAGTAATCTGATGTAGTGGTTATACACTTCTATACACTTATACATTAAAGGAGTGGTTCCCAAACGTTTTCTGCCGTGCCCCCCATTAATAGATGAGAATAATTTTGCGCCCCCCACTGCGCCCAATATTTTGTTGAGTGAGAACAGGATATTTTGTTTTGCCAGAACAGGAACAACTGTATGTGAAGTCCCTGGAAGTCTTATTCAGCAAAGACCACAGGATTAAGGCTGCTTTTGCTTCTTTAGTTCAGACTGCCATATTTAAATATCTTGCGAAAAAACAGTAATTGTTATGACTGATTAGTGCATGTTTGTACATACATACATACATACATATATACACAAACACTTTTGTGTGTGTGTAACCATTGATCCTACTCTCAAGTCATGTGGCTTTTCACTTTTCCTCATAGACCTATGACAAACTGCCCTCACGCGGACCTCTCCTGTCACCTTGTTTTTCATTGACACTGTGCAGGGGGGAAGATGAATAAAAATAAAAATTTAATGATATGCTACTTACACAGCAGCTTCATAGTTAGCTAGCTAAAACAAACATCTCAATAGTAAGTAATAGCTTCTGGTCTGTCAAGGTAAATTTATTGATACAATCACTAACGTTAACATGGATACGAGGAAGCGTTTGCTAACCATACTTTATTAGATGCAGCACAATATACTCTCATCTTTCTCAGACCATGCCATTCTTCACATCAACTCTGCTCCTGTGTTGCAGCTTCAATCCTCTGCCCCATGCTCAATCACACTTCCAGGGACTTAACATGCACTTCTTCCTCTTCTCACAAAACATACGCACATTCTCATCGTCCCAGCCTATAGTTTTCGATAGCAAGGGGTGCTTGACTGGGGGCACCTGGGATGTTCACAATTTCTCTCACTGCTGCTGGCTTATCATGGAATCAAACCACACTCCCTGCCTCTACAGGCCCAAAAGCACATTCAACTAATGGGACTGCAGTTCACATGCCCATTGTTGTAACCAGAGGGGCAATTACAGGACTAAAACTTCTTATAGACCTCTCACACTCTTAGCATGGCAACATTGGGCATTTCTCCATCCAACGCTTTATAATGTCAACTTCTGAAAAATATTAAAAGCAAAAACGTGTATAACCATTAAATCAAATTACTGCCACAATATAATCTAAACTTCATTACACATCACATGGATCAAAGGTTATATTTTTTAATTTTTTTATTTGCCTTTATTTAACCAGGTTAGTCCCTTGAGATACAAGATCTCTTTTACAAGAGAGACCTGGCCAAGAGAGACCGAGCAGCAGCACAAATTACAACATTCAAGATACATTCAAAATCTCACATAAAATTTATTAAAACACGCACACACAGATGATCTGGACCTGACTGATTTTATCAGAGTCTTAAATCTGTTCAAAGAAACAAGGTCCTTGATTTTTATATCAGCCTGTAACCGGTTCCATGTGTATGGAGCAGCAAAACTAAAAGCAGTCTTTCCTAGCTCTGTTCGAGCTCTAGGAACAGCAAGTTGCAAAAACTCACTCGAACGAAGACTGAGCAGACTTTGCCTTCTATTCAGAAGACAACATAAATAATTAGGCAAATTCCCAATTAGTGCTTTGTAAATAAAAACATACCAATGTGCAAAACGTCGTGCCTGCAACGAAGTCCAATTCACTTTTGTATATAACAAACAATGATGAGTAAGAGGTCGACAGTTTGTTATAAATCGCAAAGCACTATGATACACACTGTCCAGTATGCTCAAACAGTGCACAGGAGCATTCATATACAAAATATCTCCATAATCTAATACAGGCATGAACGTTGCTTCAACTAACTTCTTTTTTACAATAAAAGAAAAACAAGATTTATTTCTATAATAAAAACCTAACAAAAGTCTAAGCTTTTTAATTAGATGTTGAATATAAGGTTTAAAAGATAACTTATATATATATATATATATATATATATATATATATATATATATATATATATATATATATAACCTCACACAGTCAGCAGTTGAATTCCTTGGTTTTCAAACCTCCATTTCTCCAACGGGTCCCGGCTTCACACCCTAAAAGTAGGGACACATTTAGCACTGTTTTAATGGTGGCTACATATGGATGAACATACATGTGACATACAAACTGACATGCTAGGTAACTCGCTGCTCGGTGTCTGTGCAGCTTTGGACTGGGGGTACAGCAGGAATATCTAGCTGAGAATAGTGTGCAGTCTGATAAAGAAGGGCAACCAAATGATTGCACAGGGCACATCCTGCCACACAGGAGCAATGGGTGCTCACCAAAATGACAGGGCTCGAGTGTTTTAACACCATCTAAGGAGAAAAAATATATTAAAATATCTGTTAACATTTTATTGAACAGCAGTAATTGAGCAAAAATAAATAAGTCAGGTAAAGTTTCCCAAATTAGTTGACTGTACACATCCACTTTAATTCACTGAAGGTAGAGAGATAAAATATGTAGGCACATGCAAAAGCTTGGGCACCAAATACCATGTTTTATTGATGCTATAGATTTAGTCAATGTGATTAGTGAAGGGTGTGATTGGAGATGACCACACCTTCAATATTTAATCAGCTTTGCTTATATTATGGCAGTAATCTGATGTAGTGGTTATACACTTCTATACACTTATACATTAAAGGAGTGGTTCCCAAACGTTTTCTGCCGTGCCCCCCATTAATAGATGAGAATAATTTTGCGCCCCCCACTGCGCCCAATATTTTGTTGAGTGAGAACAGGATATTTTGTTTTGCCAGAACAGGAACAACTGTATGTGAAGTCCCTGGAAGTCTTATTCAGCAAAGACCACAGGATTAAGGCTGCTTTTGCTTCTTTAGTTCAGACTGCCATATTTAAATATCTTGCGAAAAAACAGTAATTGTTATGACTGATTAGTGCATGTTTGTACATACATACATACATACATATATACACAAACACTTTTGTGTGTGTGTAACCATTGATCCTACTCTCAAGTCATGTGGCTTTTCACTTTTCCTCATAGACCTATGACAAACTGCCCTCACGCGGACCTCTCCTGTCACCTTGTTTTTCATTGACACTGTGCAGGGGGGAAGATGAATAAAAATAAAAATTTAATGATATGCTACTTACACAGCAGCTTCATAGTTAGCTAGCTAAAACAAACATCTCAATAGTAAGTAATAGCTTCTGGTCTGTCAAGGTAAATTTATTGATACAATCACTAACGTTAACATGGATACGAGGAAGCGTTTGCTAACCATACTTTATTAGATGCAGCACAATATACTCTCATCTTTCTCAGACCATGCCATTCTTCACATCAACTCTGCTCCTGTGTTGCAGCTTCAATCCTCTGCCCCATGCTCAATCACACTTCCAGGGACTTAACATGCACTTCTTCCTCTTCTCACAAAACATACGCACATTCTCATCGTCCCAGCCTATAGTTTTCGATAGCAAGGGGTGCTTGACTGGGGGCACCTGGGATGTTCACAATTTCTCTCACTGCTGCTGGCTTATCATGGAATCAAACCACACTCCCTGCCTCTACAGGCCCAAAAGCACATTCAACTAATGGGACTGCAGTTCACATGCCCATTGTTGCAACCAGAGGGGCAATTACAGGACTAAAACTTCTTATAGACCTCTCACACTCTTAGCATGGCAACATTGGGCATTTCTCCATCCAACGCTTTATAATGTGAACTTCTGAAAAATATTAAAAGCAAAAACGTGTATAACCATTTAATCAAATTACTGCCACAATATAATCTAAACTTCATTACACATCACATGGATCAAAGGTAATATTTTTTTATTTTTTTATTTGCCTTTATTTAACCAGGTTAGTCCCTTGAGATACAAGATCTCTTTTACAAGAGAGACCTGGCCAAGAGAGACCGAGCAGCAGCACAAATTACAACATTCAAGATACATTCAAAATCTCACATAAAATTTATTAAAACACGCACACACAGATGATCTGGACCTGACTGATTTTATCAGAGTCTTAAATCTGTTCAAAGAAACAAGGTCCTTGATTTTTATATCAGCCTGTAACCGGTTCCATGTGTATGGAGCAGCAAAACTAAAAGCAGTCTTTCCTAGCTCCGTTCGAGCTCTAGGAACAGCAAGTTGCAAAAACTCACTCGAACGAAGACTGAGCAGACTTTGCCTTCTATTCAGAAGACAACATAAATAATTAGGCAAATTCCCAATTAGTGCTTTGTAAATAAAAACATACCAATGTGCAAAACGTCGTGCCTGCAACGAAGTCCAATTCACTTTTGTATATAACAAACAATGATGAGTAAGAGGTCGACAGTTTGTTATAAATCGCAAAGCACTATGATACACACTGTCCAGTATGCTCAAACAGTGCACAGGAGCATTCATATACAAAATATCTCCATAATCTAATACAGGCATGAACGTTGCTTCAACTAACTTCTTTTTTACAATAAAAGAAAAACAAGATTTATTTCTATAATAAAAACCTAACAAAAGTCTAAGCTTTTTAATTAGATGTTGAATATAAGGTTTAAAAGATAACTTATATATATATATATATATATATATATATATATATATATATATATATATATATATATATATAACCTCACACAGTCAGCAGTTGAATTCCTTGGTTTTCGAACCTCCATTTCTCCAACGGGTCCCGGCTTCACACCCTAAAAGTAGGGACACATTTAGCACTGTTTTAATGGTGGCTACATATGGATGAACATACATGTGACATACAAACTGACATGCTAGGTAACTCGCTGCTCGGTGTCTGTGCAGCTTTGGACTGGGGGTACAGCAGGAATATCTAGCTGAGAATAGTGTGCAGTCTGATAAAGAAGGGCAACCAAATGATTGCACAGGGCACATCCTGCCACACAGGAGCAATGGGTGCTCACCAAAATGACAGGGCTCGAGTGTTTTAACACCATCTAAGGAGAAAAAATATATTAAAATATCTGTTAACATTTTATTGAACAGCAGTAATTGAGCAAAAATAAATAAGTCAGGTAAAGTTTCCCAAATTAGTTGACTGTACACATCCACTTTAATTCACTGAAGGTAGAGAGATAAAATATGTAGGCACATGCAAAAGCTTGGGCACCAAATACCATGTTTTATTGATGCTATAGATTTAGTCAATGTGATTAGTGAAGGGTGTGATTGGAGATGACCACACCTTCAATATTTAATCAGCTTTGCTTATATTATGGCAGTAATCTGATGTAGTGGTTATACACTTCTATACACTTATACATTAAAGGAGTGGTTCCCAAACGTTTTCTGCCGTGCCCCCCATTAATAGATGAGAATAATTTTGCGCCCCCCACTGCGCCCAATATTTTGTTGAGTGAGAACAGGATATTTTGTTTTGCCAGAACAGGAACAACTGTATGTGAAGTCCCTGGAAGTCTTATTCAGCAAAGACCACAGGATTAAGGCTGCTTTTGCTTCTTTAGTTCAGACTGCCATATTTAAATATCTTGCGATAAAACAGTAATTGTTATGACTGATTAGTGCATGTTTGTACATACATACATACATACATACATATATACACAAACACTTGTGTGTGTAACCATTGATCCTACTCTCAAGTCATGTGGCTTTTCACTTTTCCTCATAGACCTATGACAAACTGCCCTCACGCGGACCTCTCCTGTCACCTTGTTTTTCATTGACACTGTGCAGGGGGGAAGATGAATAAAAATAAAAATTTAATGATATGCTACTTACACAGCAGCTTCATAGTTAGCTAGCTAAAACAAACATCTCAATAGTAAGTAATAGCTTCTGGTCTGTCAAGGTAAATTTATTGATACAATCACTAACGTTAACATGGATACGAGGAAGCGTTTGCTAACCAAACTTTATTAGATGCAGCACAATATAACTAAAAAAAGATGCCTTAATTGTGAAATTTGATCAAGCCAGTCCAAAGATATTCAGTTAGCTCGTTAGTTTCCTGTTTACTTCCTAGAATCGTCAGCGGGCGTCATATGCCGACTTGAAGCTGATTGGTTTATGCAAAATAGTAATGCGTTGTGGTAGCGAAATCTTATTTTTGCACAGGGAAAAATGGAATAATGTTTGAAGAGTTAATGTAGAACTAGAATATATGTAATATAGGACTATTCTGTTTCCTAAAATATATTTAGGTTAATATACTTTTTGGCATACCGTCCTCGAAACATATATGAATTTGCAGCGCTTTATATACTGCACATACGGTCTAAACTCGGTTGCCAGATTCGCCGTTTTCACTCCAAATTGGGCTTGTTTGAAACTCCTTCAAAGTTTTTCGTTTTTGGGCTACTTTTCACTTGGCCCACCGCGGGACTTACAAGTCAACAATAACAATCCATGGCGATATAATACTTAAATAGTCTCAATTTTAACACTCTAACACTTTGGGCTACTTTTGGCTTCTGACGGGCGCATTTTACACTGACTGAATATTTATGTAGGACCTGCCAACCCTGGCCACACTTCGCTCGTGTTGACTGCAAGTGCACCAACTTATCAGTCCACAGAGACAAGCTGGAGCCTTACAAGTGATTGGAAGCTCTTCTAACCAATACTTTACTTCCTTCTGAAGCTAACCAGCCCTCATTTGCCACGATTGCTCAATTATATTTTTTTATTGAGCCCTCGGAAAGTCGCGCTTCATTTCCAATGTGGGTCCGCTAGCATAGCAACATAAGCTAACCTTTGCTAACCTAAGCCAAGCTCCCCAGAACACACTATTCGGCGAAACTGAAGCAGTCGTGGATTATTTTGTTCGTTTTTATTCTGATTGTGGATACTTTTGAACATAAACCGATAACTTTTTATGGAATATATGAGCAATTTTCGGCATTTTCGCCAACCCGGAAGTGAGACCGTACACCCGCTACGACGCGACTCGGTGTACTCGTGAGTAAAAATTGATAATTTTTCATAAGCGATATTGTACAAAATATATATTCTAATACTGTCTATAATCTAATGTTTAGTATTGGAGCTTTTGAGTGCTGGAGTACTCTGTATCGTGTCGGATGCTACCGGAGTTGGCTACGGTAGCTTGCATAGCCTTATGGACTATATTGGACATAAATGTCATATCATATAACGTTCATAATTGGACATGGAATTTATTCATTGGAATTTTCTGGTCTTTCTGTAATATGTGCAACGTTGTTGTTTGAAATAGCTCATCGGTTTCGTGTATGGAATTTGTTAGCATGTTGGCTTGGTTGGCTAAGGGTGTGTACTGGCTGTGGCATACATTGGAATGTTGAACTTGACATTCCTTGGAACAAAGTGGAATAACTTTGCAATGCTTGCATGGATTTGCTCCATTTTTTCTGTGTTATTAGAAAAGACCATAGCGAAATATATTTCAAATTTATAGACTGAATGGAATGGAGCTATGTGAATATACATGCTTGTGATGCTCAAGGTCAAGTGCATTTCTGACATTCCTGGCATATTAGCATCTGTAATAGAGGTTCTAAAATAAAACAAACCAAGGAATATGGTATTGAAGTGAATCAATATGTTCCCCCAACTGTCTACTTCAGTTTGAGCCATGAATTATCATTTCCCTATATGTACAACTTGAGATATCTAGTTTTATAGTGGACTATGTCGGGAATCTGAGGAATTTTAAAAATGGCCGCCTGGAATGTGTGCACAATAGAGTTAAAATGATCTAAAAAGGTGAGCTTCTGAACAAAAATACTGGATATGACTGATTAGTTTTTGATCAGTGTATCTTAATAATCCATCTACTGTCTTTGCAGGTTTGCAACCTACAACCACCTGATGGCCTTCTGGGAACTGATTGAACCTGCAACACATCAGATGATACGGGTCACCAACTCCAAACCTACATTTCTTTTAGGGTCTGTCTGCATTTGGATGCCCAAAGACAAAGTACAGGCCTACCTGCCAGAGGAGTTTGGGAATTTTCAGGACACACAAGTTATCCTGGATTGTACAGAGCTCTGCTGCCAAACACCATCATCCCTGCTGTTACAGAGTGAAGTCTTTTCCAATTATAAGTCTCATTGTACCTTCAAGGCCTTAATTGGAATGGCACCCCATGGTGCCATAACCTTTGTGTCTGGACTCTATGCTGGGTCTATTAGTGACAGGGAGATGTTCAGACAGTCAGGAATTATTCCTCTACTTACCCCTGACATGGCAATAATGGTGGATAAGGGCTTCCTGGTAGACGATCTTGTACCATGTAAGATCCACAGGCCAGTTTTCCTGAAAAGGTGCACACAAATGTCTGCACATGACGTAAAACACACACAGTCCGTAGCCAGGCTCAGGGTACATGTTGAACGGTGCATCCGACGAGTAAAGGAGCACAAATTGTTTGACACCGTCATCCCCATGTCTATTTCAGGCAGCATAAATCAGCTATTTACTGTATCTTGTCTGCTTGTGAACTATCAGAATGGACCACTTGTAAAGACATGGAGCAAATTTTAGAATGTATGCATTTAAATATCGAAAATATGTAAATATGTTTTGATGCTTTAATATTACTGGTCTTAATAACCTGCTGTAATAAACCTTGGCTTGGAGAATCAAAAATCCTTCTCATATTTTTTTTTATGTCTGCACTTAAAGGAAGACATAAAAACAGTGGAATTAATGCATTGACAGAAAAAACAAACAAATCACTTCTTAATGAACAACAGATAATTAATCTGACACTATACAGGTAATCATTGTATTTATGTTTTACTGCAAACACTTTTGTATGTAATGGTAAAAGAAAAAATGATCCGCTTTTTCTCTAATGGTGTGCATCACTTCTTGATTTTTGTAAACTCGCTCAACTAGTGTGTCCTCCTGAGCACACACAACAAAATCACACCATTCTAAACCAGTCAAGAGGATCTGTCCCTGAACTTGCCAGCAGTACTTGTGTTGCCTCCGAAGTTTCAAAGCACCGCTTGACATTTTCAGATAGGGGCAGTCCACATAACTCTGAATGTTGGGGCATTTGACTTCTAAGAGTCCAAATGGTGGATTCTCAGAGGGATCGAAGATTACTCCATCAGGGGAACAACCCAGCCATGGAGCATCAGGGTGAATGACAAACCCACATGGTGAATAATTCACATTTTTCAGAATGCAGTACTCTTGAACTGCAACTGGCTCCATATGAATTCCTCCCCTCATGTCCTTGGTCTGGACAGTTCCCCTGTAGATTCTCTCTGCCAAATTATCTGCAGAAGTATGTCCTCGAACATGGTTTGCCTCATGGAAACGTGTAGATCAGGCATGTCAAACTCAGTTTGGCTGTGGGGCCGGATCCAGACCTTCTGTTCTTAGGTGAGCCGGATCAGTAACTACAAATCAACTCCAAATATTTCGCTTTATTTTTCAGTACTATGCTTTATCATTCAGCCTACATTTTATAATCATGGATGAAAAGGGATCTTTTCTAAGCACAACACATTAAAACAATGAAAAAAAAAAAGATTTTCATGTTTGACGGTGAATGTGTTAACAACTGGTTTATTTTAACAGTTGAGTGAATGCAGTTTTATACCTGAAGCAACTCACCACATTAACAAACTCAAGTGGGAGCTATGAAAAAAATATTTTCGCCTTAATAGTCATACTGCTTTGAAATAAATAAAAAAAGAAATACAAATAAAAGTTATAGCAGTGCATGGGTAATAAAATTAGACTACATCAGATCAAACTACTAGGCTGGGCCTACTGAAGCTGAGAACATACTGCACAATATTAATTATCTTTAATATGAAACCAGATGAATCTTATTTTTAATGATCTGTATTCATGAGTGCAAACAAATTTCGTGTCATCACACTTTTTTTCTCTCTCTCTCACTGCATTCCTGCAGTCTACTTGCTGCTGCTGGCTCCTGTAACTTGGCATCTTTTTGCCTTCACAAGTGCATCGATATTAGGTGTCAAATCCTGAGTAGCAGCACATTTAACAATGTCATTCAAGTGTTTATTTGTTAACCTTGAGCGCTGCTTTGTTTTATTATTGTTCATTACAGAGAACACCTGTTCACAAAGATAAGTAGTCCCAAACATGGATAGAACTTATGCAGCCATGGCTGTTAATTTGGGGTAACCTGGCACGAGATATTGATAAAACGTATTCATTTCCACGGACCCAAATTTATCCTTCATAGCAGAATCGCTTCATAGCGGAATTGCATCCTTTGACTGAAGCTTTAACTCGTGTCAGTGCTGCATGCTGTCATTTACTGCCCTCTAGTGACCAGAGAGAGCATTTGATTTGTATTCATTTTTTTTTAATCACAACTTTTGATAGAAATGAGCTAGAGACTTGCTTCATTTTTTGACATACTCAGAAATTTATGCCGGGCCGTATTAAATAATCCAACGGGCCGGGTCCGGCCCGCGGGGCCCTATCTTTCACATGCCTGCTCTACATCTTACTCTCATCTTTCTCAGACCATGCCATTCTTCACATCAACTCTGCTCCTGTCTTGCAGCTTCAATCCTCTGCCCCATGCTCAATCACACTTCCAGGGACTTAACATGCACTTCTTCCTCTTCTCACAAAACATACGCACATTCTCATCGTCCCAGCCTATAAATTAGTAGACATTGCCTCTTGGATGGCAGCTCACCACCTAAAGCTTAACCCAAGCAAGACAGAGATGCTGTACATCCCTGCAAGAGCCAGTCCTCATCGTGATCTTTCTATCTCATTCGAGAACACCGTGATCACTCCATCCATGGAAGCGCGTAGCCTTGGTGTAGTTGTCGACAATCAGCTCTCCTTCACGGCCCACGTTGCTAACACAACACGATCATGCAGATTCGCCCTTCACAACATTCGGAGGATTCGGCCATTTCTCTCTAGGGAGGCCACTCAGGTCCTTGTCCAGTCCCTTGTTATCTCAAGACTGGACTACTGCAACTCCCTACTGGCTGGTCTTCCTATGCATGCCATCAAACCCCTGCAACTGATCCAGAACGCTGCAGCTCGGTTGGTCTTCAACCTTCCCAAGTTCAGCCATGTCACTCCCTTGCTGTCCTCCCTCCACTGGCTTCCGGTAGCTGCCCGCATCAAATATAAAACCCTGGTGCTGGCCTACAAAGCAAAGAATGGTCCAGCTCCTCCTTACTTGATGGCCATGGTAAAACCCAGATGCATACCTAGAGCCCTCCGCGCCTCAAGTATGTCTCGTCTTGACCCTCCATCATCCAGGACACATGGGAGACAAGCATCCAGACTTTTCTCTGTCCTGGCTCCAAGGTGGTGGAATGAACTTCCCTTGTGTGTCCGAACATCGGAGTCACTTGCTGTCTTCAGACGCCGACTGAAGACCCACCTCTTTCAAGTGCACTTTGCATAATTATGCTTTGTCTATTGTACTTTATCGTCTCTTTCCTCAGGTATTGTGCATAATTGGGTTATAGGAATTGTTTACTGTCTTTTTCCTCAGGGGATGTGTATATTCAGGTATAATTGTTAGGTATCATTTGACTTTCGTCTAGTGGTTTTTCCAGCTTAGAGTACCTTGTGTTCAGGACTATCTATTCTACCTTGGAGATTCCAAGCAACTACATAGCACTTTTGTAAGTCGCTCTGGATAAGAGCGTCTGCTAAATGCCATAAATGTAAATGTAAATGTAGTTTTCGATAGCAAGGGGTGCTTCAGTGGGGGCACCTGGGATGTTCACAATTTCTCTCACTGCTGCTGGCTTATCATGGAATCAAACCACACTCCCTGCCTCTACAGGCCCAAAAGCACATTCAACTAATGGGACTGCAGTTCACATGCCCATTGTTGTAACCAGAGGGGCAATTACAGGACTAAAACTTCTTATAGACCTCTCACACTCTTAGCATGGCAACATTGGGCATTTCTCCATCCAACGCTTTATAATGTCAACTTCTGAAAAATATTAAAAGCAAAAACGTGTATAACCATTAAATCAAATTACTGCCACAATATAATCTAAACTTCATTACACATCACATGGATCAAAGGTTATATTTTTTAATTTTTTTATTTGCCTTTATTTAACCAGGTTAGTCCCTTGAGATACAAGATCTCTTTTACAAGAGAGACCTGGCCAAGAGAGACCGAGCAGCAGCACAAATTACAACATTCAAGATACATTCAAAATCTCACATAAAATTTATTAAAACACGCACACACAGATGATCTGGACCTGACTGATTTTATCAGAGTCTTAAATCTGTTCAAAGAAACAAGGTCCTTGATTTTTATATCAGCCTGTAACCGGTTCCATGTGTATGGAGCAGCAAAACTAAAAGCAGTCTTTCCTAGCTCTGTTCGAGCTCTAGGAACAGCAAGTTGCAAAAACTCACTCGAACGAAGACTGAGCAGACTTTGCCTTCTATTCAGAAGACAACATAAATAATTAGGCAAATTCCCAATTAGTGCTTTGTAAATAAAAACATACCAATGTGCAAAACGTCGTGCCTGCAACGAAGTCCAATTCACTTTTGTATATAACAAACAATGATGAGTAAGAGGTCGACAGTTTGTTATAAATCGCAAAGCACTATGATACACACTGTCCAGTATGCTCAAACAGTGCACAGGAGCATTCATATACAAAATATCTCCATAATCTAATACAGGCATGAACGTTGCTTCAACTAACTTCTTTTTTACAATAAAAGAAAAACAAGATTTATTTCTATAATAAAAACCTAACAAAAGTCTAAGCTTTTTAATTAGATGTTGAATATAAGGTTTAAAAGATAACTTATATATATATATATATATATATATATATATATATATATATATATATATATATATATATAACCTCACACAGTCAGCAGTTGAATTCCTTGGTTTTCAAACCTCCATTTCTCCAACGGGTCCCGGCTTCACACCCTAAAAGTAGGGACACATTTAGCACTGTTTTAATGGTGGCTACATATGGATGAACATACATGTGACATACAAACTGACATGCTAGGTAACTCGCTGCTCGGTGTCTGTGCAGCTTTGGACTGGGGGTACAGCAGGAATATCTAGCTGAGAATAGTGTGCAGTCTGATAAAGAAGGGCAACCAAATGATTGCACAGGGCACATCCTGCCACACAGGAGCAATGGGTGCTCACCAAAATGACAGGGCTCGAGTGTTTTAACACCATCTAAGGAGAAAAAATATATTAAAATATCTGTTAACATTTTATTGAACAGCAGTAATTGAGCAAAAATAAATAAGTCAGGTAAAGTTTCCCAAATTAGTTGACTGTACACATCCACTTTAATTCACTGAAGGTAGAGAGATAAAATATGTAGGCACATGCAAAAGCTTGGGCACCAAATACCATGTTTTATTGATGCTATAGATTTAGTCAATGTGATTAGTGAAGGGTGTGATTGGAGATGACCACACCTTCAATATTTAATCAGCTTTGCTTATATTATGGCAGTAATCTGATGTAGTGGTTATACACTTCTATACACTTATACATTAAAGGAGTGGTTCCCAAACGTTTTCTGCCGTGCCCCCCATTAATAGATGAGAATAATTTTGCGCCCCCCACTGCGCCCAATATTTTGTTGAGTGAGAACAGGATATTTTGTTTTGCCAGAACAGGAACAACTGTATGTGAAGTCCCTGGAAGTCTTATTCAGCAAAGACCACAGGATTAAGGCTGCTTTTGCTTCTTTAGTTCAGACTGCCATATTTAAATATCTTGCGAAAAAACAGTAATTGTTATGACTGATTAGTGCATGTTTGTACATACATACATACATACATATATACACAAACACTTTTGTGTGTGTGTAACCATTGATCCTACTCTCAAGTCATGTGGCTTTTCACTTTTCCTCATAGACCTATGACAAACTGCCCTCACGCGGACCTCTCCTGTCACCTTGTTTTTCATTGACACTGTGCAGGGGGGAAGATGAATAAAAATAAAAATTTAATGATATGCTACTTACACAGCAGCTTCATAGTTAGCTAGCTAAAACAAACATCTCAATAGTAAGTAATAGCTTCTGGTCTGTCAAGGTAAATTTATTGATACAATCACTAACGTTAACATGGATACGAGGAAGCGTTTGCTAACCATACTTTATTAGATGCAGCACAATATACTCTCATCTTTCTCAGACCATGCCATTCTTCACATCAACTCTGCTCCTGTGTTGCAGCTTCAATCCTCTGGCCCATGCTCAATCACACTTCCAGGGACTTAACATGCACTTCTTCCTCTTCTCACAAAACATACGCACATTCTCATCGTCCCAGCCTATAGTTTTGGATAGCAAGGGGTGCTTCAGTGGGGGCACCTGGGATGTTCACAATTTCTCTCACTGCTGCTGGCTTATCATGGAATGAAACCACACTCCCTGCCTCTACAGGCCCAAAAGCACATTCAACTAATGGGACTGCAGTTCACATGCCCATTGTTGTAACCAGAGGGGCAATTACAGGACTAAAACTTCTTATAGACCTCTGACACTCTTAGCATGGCAACATTGGGCATTTCTCCATCCAACGCTTTATAATGTGAACTTCTGAAAAATATTAAAAGCAAAAACGTGTGTAACCATTAAATCAAATTACTGCCACAATATAATCTAAACTTCATTACACATCACATGGATCAAAGGTAATATTTTTTTATTTTTTTATTTGCCTTTATTTAACCAGGTTAGTCCCTTGAGATACAAGATCTCTTTTACAAGAGAGACCTGGCCAAGAGAGACCGAGCAGCAGCACAAATTACAACATTCAAGATACATTCAAAATCTCACATAAAATTTATTAAAACACGCACACATAGATGATCTGGACCTGACTGATTTTATCAGAGTCTTAAATCTGTTCAAAGAAACAAGGTCCTTGATTTTTATATCAGCCTGTAACCGGTTCCATGTGTATGGAGCAGCAAAACTAAAAGCAGTCTTTCCTAGCTCTGTTCGAGCTCTAGGAACAGCAAGTTGCAAAAACTCACTCGAACGAAGACTGAGCAGACTTTGCCTTCTATTCAGAAGACAACATAAATAATTAGGCAAATTCCCAATTAGTGCTTTGTAAATAAAAACATACCAATGTGCAAAACGTCGTGCCTGCAACGAAGTCCAATTCACTTTTGTATATAACAAACAATGATGAGTAAGAGGTCGACAGTTTGTTATAAATCGCAAAGCACTATGATACACACTGTCCAGCGGTGGTGTGCACACATAGACATCAGGTGGTGCTAAAGCACCACCAACTCTGCCCTTTATCATCAAAAGTGCCCTTTTGAAACTTCGGTTTTTTTTTAAATCATTTTAATGAGGTCGGTTTGAAATGATCTTTTGAAAACCTGAGCGATTAAAAACAATGCCCTGACATGAGCCACTACCTCGCACACACCCGACCTCTCTCTTCTTTAACACCAGATGCGCTGCAGCAGCAGTTCAGTTCAGCGAATGGAAGGAAGCGTCTTCAGCACAACACACACGGTCACAGATAGACTTCTTCTCCCGTGCCCCACCAGCCAGGTCACATACACATCAAGTCAAATCGTACCGTTTGCCCTCTAAGCCCAACGTGAAATCATTTTGTTGTGCAGTAAAATGTCTCATACAGCACCAAAGCATGTAATGCCACACACTCTTGGGCTTATGATAAAGGATGAGGGCCCTCTCTGTGGATGTCGGAAAGGCTCCAGGCATGAATGCATGTTAATGTGCACACTTTATCCGATTAAAGTGCACTCTTGGGCTTATGATAAAGGATGAGGGCCCTCTCTGTGGATGTCAGAAAGGCTCCAGGCCTGTAGGCCTGCAATGGCAGACACTTTATCCGACTAAAGGTCACACTGCGGCTTAAGAGAGTAGGTTGAGGTGCCTCTCTCTGGTAGTGATGGGACATCTGAAGCGAGGCTTCGAGACGTGTACCGAGTAAAAAGGGGGCGTGTCCGATGAAGCCCCGCTTCGGAGCTTGTGTCATATTGAGCAAAATCACGTGATCAGCAACAAACGAGGCCTCGCATTACATCGGCCACGTCATTGCTTCATTTTGCGTATCGTTTTTCTAAATAAAAGCGCTATGAACCCTGTTGCTTCGTGTGTTGTAGTAGGTGGTTAAATTTAAAATCTGGAACGTTCAAAATTCTTTTTGTTTGATCAGGATGTACATCAGATTCACACATCAAAAACAGACTAAAAACCATTGGAAGAGGCAAACCTTATTTGTAATGTTAAAAACATTTTACATTTGGCAGACGCCCTTATCCAGAGCGACTTACATTTTATCTCATTTTTATATAAGTGAGCAATTAAGGGGTTAAGCGGGACTTCAGTCATGGCCTCAGGTCTGGGGATTGAACCCATGACCCTCCGGTTACAAGACCAGTTCTCTAACCACTTCCCTTTCCTAACCACCAGGTCATGACTGCCAAACCAGATCTAGAACCCCCAAGAAACAATTATTTTAAACACATTCTGTTTTTTTTTATCAGTTTCTAACTCAAAATATTCAGTCTGCCTCAACAATCACTTAATTCCCAATATAGTAAAGTACAACATATCTTCATTGTCAAATAAGTCAATGACATACAAGAAAACCCAACACAACCACTAATGGTCAAGGATTAGATTGGCTACAAATCATTTTAATAATTAAAACATGACTATTAAGTATGATTTAATTTATTCTTCTGTTACTAAACATGAGTTTGATTGAAACTTTGTGACAATATTGCATTTACAAATTTTTGAAAGTATGATCCAACTGAATGACGAGGCTGTTACAGTTTCACCAGCAGATGTCACTAGTGAGTGATCAATGAAGCATCGAGTAATGAACCTTTTTGCAAAGCAAAGGGTTGGAAAGCTCCATTGCTTCAAGAGGCTTCATTTGCCCATCACTACTCTCTGGATGATGAACAATGCGGAGTTGCCTCATCTACAGATGAACCAGGCATGTTAATGTGCACACTTTATCCGATTAAAGTGCACATTTGGGCTTATGATAAAGGATGAGGGCCCTATGTGTGGATGTTATGAGCATGGGGTAAACTTTAGGTCTTTTGAGGCAAGGATAAAATGTACAATGTCAATGCGCAGTTGCCTCTACAATTTATATTTCAAATCCGAGTTTGTCATCTGTCCACAGAATGTGATTTCGGATACACTAGCTGTCTGGTAAAAAAAAATTACTTGGTTTCAGGTATTTGACTAAGAGATATCTTGCTGGGAAAAAAAGGTGGAATTGGGATTTGAACCCATGTAGCTCCTGCACTTCGCTTCTAATTGGGAGCATGTGGCTCAACACGTTGAGCTACCAGAGAAGACATGAACATAGGGAAAACTTTAGGTCTTTTGAGGCAAGGATAAAATGTACAATTTCAATGCGCAGTTGCCTCTACAATTTATATTTCAAATCCGAGTTTGTCATCTGTCCACAGAATGTGATTTCGGATACACTAGCTGTCTGGTAAAAAAAAATTACTTGGTTTCAGGTATTTGACTAAGAGATATCTTGCTGGGAAAAAAGGTGGAAGTGGGATTTGAACCCATGTAGCTGCTGTACATTGCTTCTAACTGGAAGCATGTGGCTCAACACGCTGAGCTACCAGAGAAGACATGAACATAGGGAAAACTTTAGGTCTTTTGAGGCAAGGATAAAATGTACAATGTCAATGCGCAGTTGCCTCTACAATTTATATTTCAAATCCGAGTTTGTCATCTGTCCACAGAATGTGATTTCGGATACACTAGCTGTCTGGTAAAAAAAAATTACTTGGTTTCAGATATTTGACTAAGAGATATCTTGCTGGGAAAAAAAGATGGAAGTGGGATTTGAACCCATGTAGCTCCTGTACATTGCTTCTAATTGGAAGCATGTGGCTCAACACGTTGAGCTACCAGAGAAGACATGAACATTGGGTAAACTTTAGGTCTTTTGAGGCAAGGATAAAATGTACAATGTCAATGCGCAGTTGCCTCTACAATTTATATTTCAAATCCGAGTTTGTCATCTGTCCACAGAATGTGATTTCGGATACACTAGCTGTCTGGTAAAAAAAAAATTACTTGGTTTCAGGTATTAAACTAAGAGATATCCTGCTGGGAAAAAAAGGTGGAAGTGGGATTTGAACCCATGTAGCTGCTGTACATTGCTTCTAATTGGAAGCATGTGGCTCAACACGTTGAGCTACCAGAGAAGACATGAACATAGGGAAAACTTTAGGTCTTTTGAGGCAAGGATAAAATGTACAATGTCAATGCGCAGTTGCCTCTACAATTTATATTTCAAATCCGAGTTTGTCATCTGTCCACAGAATGTGATTTCGGATACACTAGCTGTCTGGTAAAAAAAAAATTACTTGGTTTCAGGTATTTGACTAAGAGATATCTTGCTGGGAAAAAAAGGTGGAAGTGGGATTTGAACCCATGTAGCTGCTGTACATTGCTTCTAATTGGAAGCATGTGGCTCAACACGTTGAGCTACCAGAGAAGACATGAACATAGGGAAAACTTTAGGTCTTTTGAGGCAAGGATAAAATGTACAATGTCAATGCGCAGTTGCCTCTACAATTTATATTTCAAATCCGAGTTTGTCATCTGTCCACAGAATGTGATTTCGGATACACTAGCTGTCTGGTAAAAAAAAAATTACTTGGTTTCAGGTATTTGACTAAGAGATATCTTGCTGGGAAAAAAAGGTGGAAGTGGGATTTGAACCCATGTAGCTCCTGTACATTGCTTCTAATTGGAAGCATGTGGCTCAACACGTTGAGCTACCAGAGAAGACATGAACATAGGGTAAACTTTAGGTCTTTTGAGGCAAGGATAAAATGTACAATGTCAATGCGCAGTTGCCTCTACAATTTATATTTCAAATCCGAGTTTGTCATCTGTCCACAGAATGTGATTTCGGATACACTAGCTGTCTGGTAAAAAAAAATTACTTGGTATTTGACTAAGAGATATCTTGCTGGGAAAAAAAGGTGGAAGTGGGATTTGAACCCATGTAGCTGCTGTACATTGCTTCTAACTGGAAGCATGTGGCTCAACACGCTGAGCTACCAGAGAAGACATGAACATAGGGAAAACTTTAGGTCTTTTGAGGCAAGGATAAAATGTACAATGTCAATGCGCAGTTGCCTCTACAATTTATATTTCAAATCCGAGTTTGTCATCTGTCCACAGAATGTGATTTCGGATACACTAGCTGTCTGGTAAAAAAAAAATTACTTGGTTTCAGGTATTAAACTAAGAGATATCCTGCTGGGAAAAAAAGGTGGAAGTGGGATTTGAACCCATGTAGCTGCTGTACATTGCTTCTAATTGGAAGCATGTGGCTCAACACGTTGAGCTACCAGAGAAGACATGAACATAGGGAAAACTTTAGGTCTTTTGAGGCAAGGATAAAATGTACAATGTCAATGCGCAGTTGCCTCTACAATTTATATTTCAAATCCGAGTTTGTCATCTGTCCACAGAATGTGATTTCGGATACACTAGCTGTCTGGTAAAAAAAAAATTACTTGGTTTCAGGTATTTGACTAAGAGATATCTTGCTGGGAAAAAAAGGTGGAAGTGGGATTTGAACCCATGTAGCTGCTGTACATTGCTTCTAATTGGAAGCATGTGGCTCAACACGTTGAGCTACCAGAGAAGACATGAACATAGGGAAAACTTTAGGTCTTTTGAGGCAAGGATAAAATGTACAATGTCAATGCGCAGTTGCCTCTACAATTTATATTTCAAATCCGAGTTTGTCATCTGTCCACAGAATGTGATTTCGGATACACTAGCTGTCTGGTAAAAAAAAATTACTTGGTTTCAGGTATTTGACTAAGAGATATCTTGCTGGGAAAAAAAGGTGGAAGTGGGATTTGAACCCATGTAGCTCCTGTACATTGCTTCTAATTGGAAGCATGTGGCTCAACACGAGCTACCAGAGAAGACATGAACATAGGGTAAACTTTAGGTCTTTTGAGGCAAGGATAAAATGTACAATGTCAATGCACAGTTGCCTCTACAATTTATATTTCAAATCCGAGTTTGTCATCTGTCCACAGAATGTGATTTCGGATACACTAGCTGTCTGGTAAAAAAAAATTACTTGGTTTCAGGTATTTGACTAAGAGATATCTTGCTGGGAAAAAAAGGTGGAATTGGGATTTGAACCCATGTAGCTCCTGCACTTCGCTTCTAATTGGGAGCATGTGGCTCAACACGTTGAGCTACCAGAGAAGACATGAACATAGGGAAAACTTTAGGTCTTTTGAGGCAAGGATAAAATGTACAATTTCAATGCGCAGTTGCCTCTACAATTTATATTTCAAATCCGAGTTTGTCATCTGTCCACAGAATGTGATTTCGGATACACTAGCTGTCTGGTAAAAAAAAATTACTTGGTTTCAGGTATTTGACTAAGAGATATCTTGCTGGGAAAAAAGGTGGAAGTGGGATTTGAACCCATGTAGCTGCTGTACATTGCTTCTAACTGGAAGCATGTGGCTCAACACGCTGAGCTACCAGAGAAGACATGAACATAGGGAAAACTAGGTCTTTTGAGGCAAGGATAAAATGTACAATGTCAATGCGCAGTTGCCTCTACAATTTATATTTCAAATCCGAGTTTGTCATCTGTCCACAGAATGTGATTTCGGATACACTAGCTGTCTGGTAAAAAAAAATTACTTGGTTTCAGATATTTGACTAAGAGATATCTTGCTGGGAAAAAAAGGTGGAAGTGGGATTTGAACCCATGTAGCTCCTGTACATTGCTTCTAATTGGAAGCATGTGGCTCAACACGTTGAGCTACCAGAGAAGACATGAACATTGGGTAAACTTTAGGTCTTTTGAGGCAAGGATAAAATGTACAATGTCAATGCGCAGTTGCCTCTACAATTTATATTTCAAATCCGAGTTTGTCATCTGTCCACAGAATGTGATTTCGGATACACTAGCTGTCTGGTAAAAAAAAATTACTTGGTTTCAGGTATTAAACTAAGAGATATCCTGCTGGGAAAAAAAGGTGGAAGTGGGATTTGAACCCATGTAGCTGCTGTACATTGCTTCTAATTGGAAGCATGTGGCTCAACACGTTGAGCTACCAGAGAAGACATGAACATAGGGAAAACTTTAGGTCTTTTGAGGCAAGGATAAAATGTACAATGTCAATGCGCAGTTGCCTCTACAATTTATATTTCAAATCCGAGTTTGTCATCTGTCCACAGAATGTGATTTCGGATACACTAGCTGTCTGGTAAAAAAAAAATTACTTGGTTTCAGGTATTTGACTAAGAGATATCTTGCTGGGAAAAAAAGGTGGAAGTGGGATTTGAACCCATGTAGCTGCTGTACATTGCTTCTAATTGGAAGCATGTGGCTCAACACGTTGAGCTACCAGAGAAGACATGAACATAGGGAAAACTTTAGGTCTTTTGAGGCAAGGATAAAATGTACAATGTCAATGCGCAGTTGCCTCTACAATTTATATTTCAAATCCGAGTTTGTCATCTGTCCACAGAATGTGATTTCGGATACACTAGCTGTCTGGTAAAAAAAAAATTACTTGGTTTCAGGTATTTGACTAAGAGATATCTTGCTGGGAAAGAAAGGTGGAAGTGGGATTTGAACCCATGTAGCTCCTGTACATTGCTTCTAATTGGAAGCATGTGGCTCAACACGTTGAGCTACCAGAGAAGACATGAACATAGGGTAAACTTTAGGTCTTTTGAGGCAAGGATAAAATGTACAATGTCAATGCGCAGTTGCCTCTACAATTTATATTTCAAATCCGAGTTTGTCATCTGTCCACAGAATGTGATTTCGGATACACTAGCTGTCTGGTAAAAAAAAATTACTTGGTATTTGACTAAGAGATATCTTGCTGGGAAAAAAAGGTGGAAGTGGGATTTGAACCCATGTAGCTGCTGTACATTGCTTCTAACTGGAAGCATGTGGCTCAACACGCTGAGCTACCAGAGAAGACATGAACATAGGGAAAACTTTAGGTCTTTTGAGGCAAGGATAAAATGTACAATGTCAATGCGCAGTTGCCTCTACAATTTATATTTCAAATCCGAGTTTGTCATCTGTCCACAGAATGTGATTTCGGATACACTAGCTGTCTGGTAAAAAAAAAATTACTTGGTTTCAGGTATTAAACTAAGAGATATCCTGCTGGGAAAAAAAGGTGGAAGTGGGATTTGAACCCATGTAGCTGCTGTACATTGCTTCTAATTGGAAGCATGTGGCTCAACACGTTGAGCTACCAGAGAAGACATGAACATAGGGAAAACTTTAGGTCTTTTGAGGCAAGGATAAAATGTACAATGTCAATGCGCAGTTGCCTCTACAATTTATATTTCAAATCCGAGTTTGTCATCTGTCCACAGAATGTGATTTCGGATACACTAGCTGTCTGGTAAAAAAAAATTACTTGGTATTTGACTAAGAGATATCTTGCTGGGAAAAAAAGGTGGAAGTGGGATTTGAACCCATGTAGCTGCTGTACATTGCTTCTAACTGGAAGCATGTGGCTCAACACGCTGAGCTACCAGAGAAGACATGAACATAGGGAAAACTTTAGGTCTTTTGAGGCAAGGATAAAATGTACAATGTCAATGCGCAGTTGCCTCTACAATTTATATTTCAAATCCGAGTTTGTCATCTGTCCACAGAATGTGATTTCGGATACACTAGCTGTCTGGTAAAAAAAAAATTACTTGGTTTCAGGTATTAAACTAAGAGATATCCTGCTGGGAAAAAAAGGTGGAAGTGGGATTTGAACCCATGTAGCTGCTGTACATTGCTTCTAATTGGAAGCATGTGGCTCAACACGTTGAGCTACCAGAGAAGACATGAACATAGGGAAAACTTTAGGTCTTTTGAGGCAAGGATAAAATGTACAATGTCAATGCGCAGTTGCCTCTACAATTTATATTTCAAATCCGAGTTTGTCATCTGTCCACAGAATGTGATTTCGGATACACTAGCTGTCTGGTAAAAAAAAAATTACTTGGTTTCAGGTATTTGACTAAGAGATATCTTGCTGGGAAAAAAAGGTGGAAGTGGGATTTGAACCCATGTAGCTGCTGTACATTGCTTCTAATTGGAAGCATGTGGCTCAACACGTTGAGCTACCAGAGAAGACATGAACATAGGGAAAACTTTAGGTCTTTTGAGGCAAGGATAAAATGTACAATGTCAATGCGCAGTTGCCTCTACAATTTATATTTCAAATCCGAGTTTGTCATCTGTCCACAGAATGTGATTTCGGATACACTAGCTGTCTGGTAAAAAAAAATTACTTGGTTTCAGGTATTTGACTAAGAGATATCTTGCTGGGAAAAAAAGGTGGAAGTGTGATTTGAACCCATGTAGCTCCTGTACATTGCTTCTAATTGGAAGCATGTGGCTCAACACGTTGAGCTACCAGAGAAGACATGAACATAGGGTAAACTTTAGGTCTTTTGAGGCAAGGATAAAATGTACAATGTCAATGCACAGTTGCCTCTACAATTTATATTTCAAATCCGAGTTTGTCATCTGTCCACAGAATGTGATTTCGGATACACTAGCTGTCTGGTAAAAAAAAATTACTTGGCTTCAGGTATTTGACTAAGAGATATCTTGCTGGGAAAAAAAGGTGGAATTGGGATTTGAACCCATGTAGCTCCTGCACTTCGCTTCTAATTGGGAGCATGTGGCTCAACACGTTGAGCTACCAGAGAAGACATGAACATAGGGAAAACTTTAGGTCTTTTGAGGCAAGGATAAAATGTACAATTTCAATGCGCAGTTGCCTCTACAATTTATATTTCAAATCCGAGTTTGTCATCTGTCCACAGAATGTGATTTCGGATACACTAGCTGTCTGGTAAAAAAAAATTACTTGGTTTCAGGTATTTGACTAAGAGATATCTTGCTGGGAAAAAAGGTGGAAGTGGGATTTGAACCCATGTAGCTGCTGTACATTGCTTCTAACTGGAAGCATGTGGCTCAACACGCTGAGCTACCAGAGAAGACATGAACATAGGGAAAACTTTAGGTCTTTTGAGGCAAGGATAAAATGTACAATGTCAATGCGCAGTTGCCTCTACAATTTATATTTCAAATCCGAGTTTGTCATCTGTCCACAGAATGTGATTTCGGATACACTAGCTGTCTGGTAAAAAAAAATTACTTGGTTTCAGATATTTGACTAAGAGATATCTTGCTGGGAAAAAAAGGTGGAAGTGGGATTTGAACCCATGTAGCTCCTGTACATTGCTTCTAATTGGAAGCATGTGGCTCAACACGTTGAGCTACCAGAGAAGACATGAACATTGGGTAAACTTTAGGTCTTTTGAGGCAAGGATAAAATGTACAATGTCAATGCGCAGTTGCCTCTACAATTTATATTTCAAATCCGAGTTTGTCATCTGTCCACAGAATGTGATTTCGGATACACTAGCTGTCTGGTAAAAAAAAATTACTTGGTTTCAGGTATTAAACTAAGAGATATCCTGCTGGGAAAAAAAGGTGGAAGTGGGATTTGAACCCATGTAGCTGCTGTACATTGCTTCTAATTGGAAGCATGTGGCTCAACACGTTGAGCTACCAGAGAAGACATGAACATAGGGAAAACTTTAGGTCTTTTGAGGCAAGGATAAAATGTACAATGTCAATGCGCAGTTGCCTCTACAATTTATATTTCAAATCCGAGTTTGTCATCTGTCCACAGAATGTGATTTCGGATACACTAGCTGTCTGGTAAAAAAAAATTACTTGGTTTCAGGTATTTGACTAAGAGATATCTTGCTGGGAAAAAAAGGTGGAAGTGGGATTTGAACCCATGTAGCTGCTGTACATTGCTTCTAATTGGAAGCATGTGGCTCAACACGTTGAGCTACCAGAGAAGACATGAACATAGGGAAAACTTTAGGTCTTTTGAGGCAAGGATAAAATGTACAATGTCAATGCGCAGTTGCCTCTACAATTTATATTTCAAATCCGAGTTTGTCATCTGTCCACAGAATGTGATTTCGGATACACTAGCTGTCTGGTAAAAAAAAAATTACTTGGTTTCAGGTATTTGACTAAGAGATATCTTGCTGGGAAAGAAAGGTGGAAGTGGGATTTGAACCCATGTAGCTCCTGTACATTGCTTCTAATTGGAAGCATGTGGCTCAACACGTTGAGCTACCAGAGAAGACATGAACATAGGGTAAACTTTAGGTCTTTTGAGGCAAGGATAAAATGTACAATGTCAATGCGCAGTTGCCTCTACAATTTATATTTCAAATCCGAGTTTGTCATCTGTCCACAGAATGTGATTTCGGATACACTAGCTGTCTGGTAAAAAAAAATTACTTGGTATTTGACTAAGAGATATCTTGCTGGGAAAAAAAGGTGGAAGTGGGATTTGAACCCATGTAGCTGCTGTACATTGCTTCTAACTGGAAGCATGTGGCTCAACACGCTGAGCTACCAGAGAAGACATGAACATAGGGAAAACTTTAGGTCTTTTGAGGCAAGGATAAAATGTACAATGTCAATGCGCAGTTGCCTCTACAATTTATATTTCAAATCCGAGTTTGTCATCTGTCCACAGAATGTGATTTCGGATACACTAGCTGTCTGGTAAAAAAAAAATTACTTGGTTTCAGGTATTAAACTAAGAGATATCCTGCTGGGAAAAAAAGGTGGAAGTGGGATTTGAACCCATGTAGCTGCTGTACATTGCTTCTAATTGGAAGCATGTGGCTCAACACGTTGAGCTACCAGAGAAGACATGAACATAGGGAAAACTTTAGGTCTTTTGAGGCAAGGATAAAATGTACAATGTCAATGCGCAGTTGCCTCTACAATTTATATTTCAAATCCGAGTTTGTCATCTGTCCACAGAATGTGATTTCGGATACACTAGCTGTCTGGTAAAAAAAAAATTACTTGGTTTCAGGTATTTGACTAAGAGATATCTTGCTGGGAAAAAAAGGTGGAAGTGGGATTTGAACCCATGTAGCTGCTGTACATTGCTTCTAATTGGAAGCATGTGGCTCAACACGTTGAGCTACCAGAGAAGACATGAACATAGGGAAAACTTTAGGTCTTTTGAGGCAAGGATAAAATGTACAATGTCAATGCGCAGTTGCCTCTACAATTTATATTTCAAATCCGAGTTTGTCATCTGTCCACAGAATGTGATTTCGGATACACTAGCTGTCTGGTAAAAAAAAATTACTTGGTTTCAGGTATTTGACTAAGAGATATCTTGCTGGGAAAAAAAGGTGGAAGTGGGATTTGAACCCATGTAGCTCCTGTACATTGCTTCTAATTGGAAGCATGTGGCTCAACACGTTGAGCTACCAGAGAAGACATGAACATAGGGTAAACTTTAGGTCTTTTGAGGCAAGGATAAAATGTACAATGTCAATGCACAGTTGCCACTACAATTTATATTTCAAATCCGAGTTTGTCATCTGTCCACAGAATGTGATTTCGGATACACTAGCTGTCTGGTAAAAAAAAATTACTTGGTTTCAGGTATTTGACAAAGAGATATCTTGCTGGGAAAAAAAAGGTGGAAGTGGGATTTGAACCCATGTAGCTCCAGCACGTCGCTTCTAATTGGGAGCATGTGGCTCAACACGTTGAGCTACCAGAGAAGACATGAAGACAGGGTAAACTTTAGGTCTTTTGAGGCAAGGATAAAATGTACAATGTCAATGTGCAGTTGCCTCTACAATTTATATTTCAAATCCGAGTTTGTCATCTGTCCACAGAATGTGATTTCGGATACACTAGCTGTCTGGTAAAAAAAAATTACTTGGTTTCAGGTATTTGACAAAGAGATATCTTGCTGGGAAAAAAAGGTGGAAGTGGGATTTGAACCCATGTAGCTCCTGCACTTCACTTCTAATTGGGAGCATGTGGCTCAACACGTTGAGCTACCAGAGAAGACATGAAGACAGGGTAAACTTTAGGTCTTTTGAGGCAAGGATAAAATGTACAATGTCAATGCGCAGTTGCCTCTACAATTTATATTTCAAATCCGAGTTTGTCATCTGTCCACAGAATGTGATTTCGGATTCACTAGCTGTCTGGTAAAAAAAAATTACTTGGTTTCAGGTATTTGACTAAGAGATATCTTGCTGGGAAAAAGAGGTGGAAGTGGGATTTGAACCCATGTAGCTCCTGCACTTCGCTTCTAATTGGGAGCATGTGGCTCAACACGTTGAGCTACCTGAGAAGATATGAACATAGGGTAAACTTTAGGTCTTTTGAGGCAAGGATAAAATGTACAATGTCAATGCGCAGTTGCCTCTACAATTTATATTTCAAATCCGAGTGTGTCATCTGTCCACAGAATGTGATTTCGGATACACTAGCTGTCTGGTAAAAAAAAAAAAACTTGGTTTCAGGTATTTGACTAAGAGATATCTTGCTGGGAAAAAAAGGTGGAAGTGGGATTTGAACCCATGTAGCTCCTGCACTTTGCTTCTAATTGGGAGCATGCGGCTCAACACGTTGAGCTACCAGAGAAGACATGAAGACAGGGTAAATTTTAGGTCTTTTGAGGCAAGGATAAAATGTACAATGTCAATGCGCAGTTGCCTCTACAATTTATATTTCAAATCCGAGTTTGTCATCTGTCCACAGAATGTGATTTCGGATACACTAGCTGTCTGGTAAAAAAAAATTACTTGGTTTCAGGTATTTGACTAAGAGATATCTTGCTGGGAAAAAAAGGTGGAAGTGGGATTTGAACTCATGTAGCTCCTGCACTTTGCTTCTAATTGGGAGCATGTAGCTCAACACGGTGAGCTACCAGAGAAGACATGAATGTGAGGTAAACTTTAGGTCTTTTGAGGCAAGGATAAAATGTACAATGTCAATGCGCAGTTGCCTCTACAATTTATATTTCAAATCCGAGTTTGTCATCTGTCCACAGAATGTGATTTCGGATACACTAGCTGTCTGGTAAAAAAAAATTACTTGGTTTCAGGTATTTGACTAAGAGATATCTTGCTGGGAAAAAAAGGTGGAAGTGGTATTTGAACCCATGTAGCTCCTGCACTTCGCTTCTAATTGGGAGCATGTGGATCAACACGTTGAGCTACCAGAGAAGACATGAAGATAGGGTAAACTTTAGGTCTTTTGAGGCAAGGATAAAATGTACAATGTCAATGCGCAGTTGCCTCTACAATTTATATTTCAAATCCGAGTTTGTCATCTGTCCACAGAATGTGATTTCGGATACACTAGCTGTCTGTTAAAAAAAAAATTACTTGGTTTCAGGTATTTGACTAAGAGATATCTTGCTGGGAAAAAAAGGTAAAAGTGGGATATGAACCCATGTAGCTCCTGCACTTCACTTCTAATTGGGAGCATGTGGCTCAACACGTTGAGCTACCAGAGAAGACATGAAGACAGGGTAAACTTTAGGTCTTTTGAGGCAAGGATAAAATGTACAATGTCAATGTGCAGTTGCCTCTACAATTTATATTTCAAATCCGAGTTTGTCATCTGTCCACAGAATGTGATTTCGGATACACTAGCTGTCTGGTAAAAAAAAATTACTTGGTTTCAGGTATTTGACAAAGAGATATCTTGCTGGGAAAAAAAGGTGGAAGTGGGATTTGAACCCATGTAGCTCCTGCACTTCACTTCTAATTGGGAGCATGTGGCTCAACACGTTGAGCTACCAGAGAAGACATGAAGACAGGGTAAACTTTAGGTCTTTTGAGGCAAGGATAAAATGTACAATGTCAATGCGCAGTTGCCTCTACAATTTATATTTCAAATCCGAGTTTGTCATCTGTCCACAGAATGTGATTTCGGATTCACTAGCTGTCTGGTAAAAAAAAATTACTTGGTTTCAGGTATTTGACTAAGAGATATCTTGCTGGGAAAAAGAGGTGGAAGTGGGATTTGAACCCATGTAGCTCCTGCACTTCGCTTCTAATTGGGAGCATGTGGCTCAACACGTTGAGCTACCTGAGAAGATATGAACATAGGGTAAACTTTAGGTCTTTTGAGGCAAGGATAAAATGTACAATGTCAATGCGCAGTTGCCTCTACAATTTATATTTCAAATCCGAGTGTGTCATCTGTCCACAGAATGTGATTTCGGATACACTAGCTGTCTGGTAAAAAAAAAAAAAACTTGGTTTCAGGTATTTGACTAAGAGATATCTTGCTGGGAAAAAAAGGTGGAAGTGGGATTTGAACCCATGTAGCTCCTGCACTTTGCTTCTAATTGGGAGCATGCGGCTCAACACGTTGAGCTACCAGAGAAGACATGAAGACAGGGTAAATTTTAGGTCTTTTGAGGCAAGGATAAAATGTACAATGTCAATGCGCAGTTGCCTCTACAATTTATATTTCAAATCCGAGTTTGTCATCTGTCCACAGAATGTGATTTCGGATACACTAGCTGTCTGGTAAAAAAAAATTACTTGGTTTCAGGTATTTGACTAAGAGATATCTTGCTGGGAAAAAAAGGTGGAAGTGGGATTTGAACTCATGTAGCTCCTGCACTTTGCTTCTAATTGGGAGCATGTAGCTCAACACGGTGAGCTACCAGAGAAGACATGAATGTGAGGTAAACTTTAGGTCTTTTGAGGCAAGGATAAAATGTACAATGTCAATGCGCAGTTGCCTCTACAATTTATATTTCAAATCCGAGTTTGTCATCTGTCCACAGAATGTGATTTCGGATACACTAGCTGTCTGGTAAAAAAAAATTACTTGGTTTCAGGTATTTGACTAAGAGATATCTTGCTGGGAAAAAAAGGTGGAAGTGGTATTTGAACCCATGTAGCTCCTGCACTTCGCTTCTAATTGGGAGCATGTGGATCAACACGTTGAGCTACCAGAGAAGACATGAAGATAGGGTAAACTTTAGGTCTTTTGAGGCAAGGATAAAATGTACAATGTCAATGCGCAGTTGCCTCTACAATTTATATTTCAAATCCGAGTTTGTCATCTGTCCACAGAATGTGATTTCGGATACACTAGCTGTCTGTTAAAAAAAAAATTACTTGGTTTCAGGTATTTGACTAAGAGATATCTTGCTGGGAAAAAAAGGTAAAAGTGGGATATGAACCCATGTAGCTCCTGCACTTCACTTCTAATTGGGAGCATGTGGCTCAACACGTTGAGCTACCAGAGAAGACATGAAGACAGGGTAAACTTTAGGTCTTTTTAGGCAAGGATAAAATGTACAATGTCAATGCGCAGTTGCCTCTACAATTTATATTTCAAATCCGAGTTTGTCATCTGTCCACAGAATGTGATTTCGGATACACTAGCTGTCTGGTAAAAAAAAATTACTTGGTTTCAGGTATTTGACTAAGAGATATCTTGCTGGGAAAAAAAGGTGGAAGTGGGATTTGAACCCATGTAGCTCCTGCACTTGGCTTCTAATTGGGAGCATGTGGCTCAACACGTTGAGCTACCAGAGAAGACATGAACATAGGGTAAACTTTAGGTCTTTTGAGGCAAGGATAAAATGTACAATGTCAATGTGCAGTTGCCTCTACAATTTATATTTCAAATCCGAGTTTGTCATCTGTCCACAGAATGTGATTTCGGATACACTAGCTGTCTGTTAAAAAAAAATTACTTGGTTTCAGGTATTTGACTAAGAGATATCTTGCTGGGAAAAAAAGGTGGAAGTGGGATTTGAACCCATGTAGCTCATGCACTTCGCTTCTAATTGGGAGCATGTGGCTCAACACGTTGAGCTACCAGAGAAGACATGAAGACAGGGTAAACTTTAGGTCTTTTGAGGCAAGGATAAAATGTACAATGTCAATGCGCAGTTGCCTCTACAATTTATATTTCAAATCCGAGTTTGTCATCTGTCCACAGAATGTGATTTCGGATACACTAGCTGTCTGGTAAAAAAAAATTACTTGGTTTCAGGTATTTGACTAAGAGATATCTTGCTGGGAAAATAAGGTGGAAGTGGGATTGAACCCATGTAGCTCCTGCACTTCGCTTCTAATTGGGAGCATATGGCTCAACACGTTGAGCTACCAGAGAAGACATGAAGACAGGGTAAACTTTAGGTCTTTTGAGGCAAGGATAAAATGTACAATGTCAATGCGCAGTTGCCTCTACAATTTATATTTCAAATCCGAGTTTGTCATCTGTCCACAGAATGTGATTTCGGATACACTAGCTGTCTGGTAAAAATAATTACTTGGTTTCAGGTATTTGACAAAGAGATATCTTGCTGGGAAAAACAGGTGGAAGTGGGATTTGAACCCATGTAGCTCCTGCACTTCACTTCTAATTGGGAGCATGTGGCTCAACACGTTGAGCTACCAGAGAAGACATGAAGACAGGGTAAACTTTAGGTCTTTTGAGGCAAGGATAAAATGTATAATGTCAATGCGCAGTTGCCTCTACAATTTATATTTCAAATCCGAGTTTGTCATCTGTCCACAGAATGTGATTTCGGATACACTAGCTGTCTGGTAAAAAAAAATTACTTGGTTTCAGGTATTTGACAAAGAGATATCTTGCTGGGAAAAAAAGGTGGAAGTGGGATTTGAACCCATGTAGCTCCTGCACTTCACTTCTAATTGGGAGCATGTGGCTCAACACGTTGAGCTACCAGAGAAGACATGAAGACAGGGTAAACTTTAGGTCTTTTGAGGCAAGGATAAAATGTACAATGTCAATGCGCAGTTGCCTCTACAATTTATATTTCAAATCCGAGTTTGTCATCTGTCCACAGAATGTGATTTCGGATTCACTAGCTGTCTGGTAAAAAAAAATTACTTGGTTTCAGGTATTTGACTAAGAGATATCTTGCTGGGAAAAAGAGGTGGAAGTGGGATTTGAACCCATGTAGCTCCTGCACTTCACTTCTAATTGGGAGCATGTGGGTCAACACGTTGAGCTACCTGAGAAGATATGAACATAGGGTAAACTTTAGGTCTTTTGAGGCAAGGATAAAATGTACAATGTCAATGCGCAGTTGCCTCTACAATTTATATTTCAAATCCGAGTGTGTCATCTGTCCACAGAATGTGATTTAGGATACACTAGCTGTCTGGTAAAAAAAAAATTACTTGGTTTCAGGTATTTGACTAAGAGATATCTTGCTGGGAAAAAAAGGTGGAAGTGGGATTTGAACCCATGTAGCTCCTGTACATTGCTTCTAATTGGAAGCATGTGGCTCAACACGTTGAGCTACCAGAGAAGACATGAACATAGGGTAAACTTTAGGTCTTTTGAGGCAAGGATAAAATGTACAATGTCAATGCACAGTTGCCTCTACAATTTATATTTCAAATCCGAGTTTGTCATCTGTCCACAGAATGTGATTTCGGATACACTAGCAGTCTGGTAAAAAAAAATTACTTGGTTTCAGGTATTTGACAAACAGATATCTTGCTGGGAAAAAAAGGTGGAAGTGGGATTTGAACCCATGTAGCTCCTGCACTTCACTTCTAATTGGGAGCATGTGGCTCAACACGTTGAGCTACCAGAGAAGACATGAAGACAGGGTAAACTTTAGGTCTTTTGAGGCAAGGATAAAATGTACAATGTCAATGCGCAGTTGCCTCTACAATTTATATTTCAAATCCGAGTTTGTCATCTGTCCACAGAATGTGATTTCGGATTCACTAGCTGTCTGGTAAAAAAAAATTACTTGGTTTCAGGTATTTGACTAAGAGATATCTTGCTGGGAAAAAGAGGTGGAAGTGGGATTTGAACCCATGTAGCTCCTGCACTTCGCTTCTAATTGGGAGCATGTGGCTCAACACGTTGAGCTACCTGAGAAGATATGAACATAGGGTAAACTTTAGGTCTTTTGAGGCAAGGATAAAATGTACAATGTCAATGCGCAGTTGCCTCTACAATTTATATTTCAAATCCGAGTGTGTCATCTGTCCACAGAATGTGATTTCGGATACACTAGCTGTCTGGTAAAAAAAAAAAAAACTTGGTTTCAGGTATTTGACTAAGAGATATCTTGCTGGGAAAAAAAGGTGGAAGTGGGATTTGAACCCATGTAGCTCCTGCACTTTGCTTCTAATTGGGAGCATGCGGCTCAACACGTTGAGCTACCAGAGAAGACATGAAGACAGGGTAAATTTTAGGTCTTTTGAGGCAAGGATAAAATGTACAATGTCAATGCGCAGTTGCCTCTACAATTTATATTTCAAATCCGAGTTTGTCATCTGTCCACAGAATGTGATTTCGGATACACTAGCTGTCTGGTAAAAAAAAATTACTTGGTTTCAGGTATTTGACTAAGAGATATCTTGCTGGGAAAAAAAGGTGGAAGTGGGATTTGAACTCATGTAGCTCCTGCACTTTGCTTCTAATTGGGAGCATGTAGCTCAACACGGTGAGCTACCAGAGAAGACATGAATGTGAGGTAAACTTTAGGTCTTTTGAGGCAAGGATAAAATGTACAATGTCAATGCGCAGTTGCCTCTACAATTTATATTTCAAATCCGAGTTTGTCATCTGTCCACAGAATGTGATTTCGGATACACTAGCTGTCTGGTAAAAAAAAATTACTTGGTTTCAGGTATTTGACTAAGAGATATCTTGCTGGGAAAAAAAGGTGGAAGTGGTATTTGAACCCATGTAGCTCCTGCACTTCGCTTCTAATTGGGAGCATGTGGATCAACACGTTGAGCTACCAGAGAAGACATGAAGATAGGGTAAACTTTAGGTCTTTTGAGGCAAGGATAAAATGTACAATGTCAATGCGCAGTTGCCTCTACAATTTATATTTCAAATCCGAGTTTGTCATCTGTCCACAGAATGTGATTTCGGATACACTAGCTGTCTGTTAAAAAAAAAATTACTTGGTTTCAGGTATTTGACTAAGAGATATCTTGCTGGGAAAAAAAGGTAAAAGTGGGATATGAACCCATGTAGCTCCTGCACTTCACTTCTAATTGGGAGCATGTGGCTCAACACGTTGAGCTACCAGAGAAGACATGAAGACAGGGTAAACTTTAGGTCTTTTTAGGCAAGGATAAAATGTACAATGTCAATGCGCAGTTGCCTCTACAATTTATATTTCAAATCCGAGTTTGTCATCTGTCCACAGAATGTGATTTAGGATACACTAGCTCTCTGGTAAAAAAAAAATTACTTGGTTTCAGGTATTTGACTAAGAGATATCTTGCTGGGAAAAAAAGGTGGAAGTGGGATTTGAACCCATGTAGCTCCTGCACTTCGCTTCTAATTGGGAGCATGTGGCTCAACACGTTGAGCTACCTGAGAAGATATGAAAATAGGGTAAACTTTAGGTCTTTTGAGGCAAGGATAAAATGTACAATGTCAATGCGCAGTTGCCTCTACAATTTATATTTCAAATCCGAGTTTGTCATCTGTCCACAGAATGTGATTTCGGATACACTAGCTGTCTGGTAAAAAAAAATTACTTGGTTTCAGGTATTTGACTAAGAGATATCTTGCTGGGAAAAAAAGGTGGAAGTGGGATTTGAACCCATGTAGCTCCTGCACTTCGCTTCTAATTGGGAGCATGTGGCTCAACACGTTGAGCTACCTGAGAAGATATGAAAATAGGGTAAACTTTAGGTCTTTTGAGGCAAGGATAAAATGTACAATGTCAATGCGCAGTTGCCTCTACAATTTATATTTCAAATCCGAGTTTGTCATCTGTCCACAGAATGTGATTTCGTATACACTAGCTGTCTGGTAAAAAAAAAAAATTACTTGGTTTCAGGTATTTGACTAAGAGATATCTTGCTGGGAAAAAAAGGTGGAAGTGGGATTTGAACCCATGTAGCTCCTGCACTTCACTTCTAATTGGGAGCATGTGGCTCAACACGTTGAGCTACCAGAGAAGACATGAAGACAGGGTAAACTTTAGGTCTTTTGAGGCAAGGATAAAATGTACAATGTCAATGCGCAGTTGCCTCTACAATTTATATTTCAAATCCGAGTTTGTCATCTGTCCACAGAATGTGATTTCGGATACACTAGCTGTCTGGTAAAAATAATTACTTGGTTTCAGGTATTTGACAAAGAGATATCTTGCTGGGAAAAACAGGTGGAAGTGGGATTTGAACCCATGTAGCTCCTGCACTTCACTTCTAATTGGGAGCATGTGGCTCAACACGTTGAGCTACCAGAGAAGACATGAAGACAGGGTAAACTTTAGGTCTTTTGAGGCAAGGATAAAATGTATAATGTCAATGCGCAGTTGCCTCTACAATTTATATTTCAAATCCGAGTTTGTCATCTGTCCACAGAATGTGATTTCGGATACACTAGCTGTCTGGTAAAAAAAAATTACTTGGTTTCAGGTATTTGACAAAGAGATATCTTGCTGGGAAAAAAAGGTGGAAGTGGGATTTGAACCCATGTAGCTCCTGCACTTCACTTCTAATTGGGAGCATGTGGCTCAACACGTTGAGCTACCAGAGAAGACATGAAGACAGGGTAAACTTTAGGTCTTTTGAGGCAAGGATAAAATGTACAATGTCAATGCGCAGTTGCCTCTACAATTTATATTTCAAATCCGAGTTTGTCATCTGTCCACAGAATGTGATTTCGGATTCACTAGCTGTCTGGTAAAAAAAAATTACTTGGTTTCAGGTATTTGACTAAGAGATATCTTGCTGGGAAAAAGGTGGAAGTGGGATTTGAACCCATGTAGCTCCTGCACTTCACTTCTAATTGGGAGCATGTGGGTCAACACGTTGAGCTACCTGAGAAGATATGAACATAGGGTAAACTTTAGGTCTTTTGAGGCAAGGATAAAATGTACAATGTCAATGCGCAGTTGCCTCTACAATTTATATTTCAAATCCGAGTGTGTCATCTGTCCACAGAATGTGATTTAGGATACACTAGCTGTCTGGTAAAAAAAAAATTACTTGGTTTCAGGTATTTGACTAAGAGATATCTTGCTGGGAAAAAAAGGTGGAAGTGGGATTTGAACCCATGTAGCTCCTGTACATTGCTTCTAATTGGAAGCATGTGGCTCAACACGTTGAGCTACCAGAGAAGACATGAACATAGGGTAAACTTTAGGTCTTTTGAGGCAAGGATAAAATGTACAATGTCAATGCACAGTTGCCTCTACAATTTATATTTCAAATCCGAGTTTGTCATCTGTCCACAGAATGTGATTTCGGATACACTAGCTGTCTGGTAAAAAAAAATTACTTGGTTTCAGGTATTTGACAAAGAGATATCTTGCTGGGAAAAAAAGGTGGAAGTGGGATTTGAACCCATGTAGCTCCAGCACGTCACTTCTAATTGGGAGCATGTGGCTCAACACGTTGAGCTACCAGAGAAGACATGAAGACAGGGTAAACTTTAGGTCTTTTGAGGCAAGGATAAAATGTACAATGTCAATGTGCAGTTGCCTCTACAATTTATATTTCAAATCCGAGTTTGTCATCTGTCCACAGAATGTGATTTCGGATACACTAGCTGTCTGGTAAAAAAAAATTACTTGGTTTCAGGTATTTGACAAAGAGATATCTTGCTGGGAAAAAAAGGTGGAAGTGGGATTTGAACCCATGTAGCTCCTGCACTTCACTTCTAATTGGGAGCATGTGGCTCAACACGTTGAGCTACCAGAGAAGACATGAAGACAGGGTAAACTTTAGGTCTTTTGAGGCAAGGATAAAATGTACAATGTCAATGCGCAGTTGCCTCTACAATTTATATTTCAAATCCGAGTTTGTCATCTGTCCACAGAATGTGATTTCGGATTCACTAGCTGTCTGGTAAAAAAAAATTACTTGGTTTCAGGTATTTGACTAAGAGATATCTTGCTGGGAAAAAGAGGTGGAAGTGGGATTTGAACCCATGTAGCTCCTGTACATTGCTTCTAATTGGAAGCATGTGGCTCAACACGTTGAGCTACCAGAGAAGACATGAACATAGGGTAAACTTTAGGTCTTTTGAGGCAAGGATAAAATGTACAATGTCAATGCACAGTTGCCTCTACAATTTATATTTCAAATCCGAGTTTGTCATCTGTCCACAGAATGTGATTTCGGATACACTAGCTGTCTGGTAAAAAAAAATTACTTGGTTTCAGGTATTTGACAAAGAGATATCTTGCTGGGAAAAAAAGGTGGAAGTGGGATTTGAACCCATGTAGCTCCAGCACGTCACTTCTAATTGGGAGCATGTGGCTCAACACGTTGAGCTACCAGAGAAGACATGAAGACAGGGTAAACTTTAGGTCTTTTGAGGCAAGGATAAAATGTACAATGTCAATGCGCAGTTGCCTCTACAATTTATATTTCAAATCCGAGTTTGTCATCTGTCCACAGAATGTGATTTCGGATACACTAGCTGTCTGGTAAAAATAATTACTTGGTTTCAGGTATTTGACAAAGAGATATCTTGCTGGGAAAAACAGGTGGAAGTGGGATTTGAACCCATGTAGCTCCTGCACTTCACTTCTAATTGGGAGCATGTGGCTCAACACGTTGAGCTACCAGAGAAGACATGAAGACAGGGTAAACTTTAGGTCTTTTGAGGCAAGGATAAAATGTATAATGTCAATGCGCAGTTGCCTCTACAATTTATATTTCAAATCCGAGTTTGTCATCTGTCCACAGAATGTGATTTCGGATACACTAGCTGTCTGGTAAAAAAAAAATTACTTGGTTTCAGGTATTTGACAAAGAGATATCTTGCTGGGAAAAAAAGGTGGAAGTGGGATTTGAACCCATGTAGCTCCTGCACTTCACTTCTAATTGGGAGCATGTGGCTCAACACGTTGAGCTACCAGAGAAGACATGAAGACAGGGTAAACTTTAGGTCTTTTGAGGCAAGGATAAAATGTACAATGTCAATGCGCAGTTGCCTCTACAATTTATATTTCAAATCCGAGTTTGTCATCTGTCCACAGAATGTGATTTCGGATTCACTAGCTGTCTGGTAAAAAAAAATTACTTGGTTTCAGGTATTTGACTAAGAGATATCTTGCTGGGAAAAAGAGGTGGAAGTGGGATTTGAACCCATGTAGCTCCTGCACTTCACTTCTAATTGGGAGCATGTGGGTCAACACGTTGAGCTACCTGAGAAGATATGAACATAGGGTAAACTTTAGGTCTTTTGAGGCAAGGATAAAATGTACAATGTCAATGCGCAGTTGCCTCTACAATTTATATTTCAAATCCGAGTGTGTCATCTGTCCACAGAATGTGATTTAGGATACACTAGCTGTCTGGTAAAAAAAAAATTACTTGGTTTCAGGTATTTGACTAAGAGATATCTTGCTGGGAAAAAAAGGTGGAAGTGGGATTTGAACCCATGTAGCTCCTGTACATTGCTTCTAATTGGAAGCATGTGGCTCAACACGTTGAGCTACCAGAGAAGACATGAACATAGGGTAAACTTTAGGTCTTTTGAGGCAAGGATAAAATGTACAATGTCAATGCACAGTTGCCTCTACAATTTATATTTCAAATCCGAGTTTGTCATCTGTCCACAGAATGTGATTTCGGATACACTAGCTGTCTGGTAAAAAAAAATTACTTGGTTTCAGGTATTTGACAAAGAGATATCTTGCTGGGAAAAAAAGGTGGAAGTGGGATTTGAACCCATGTAGCTCCAGCACGTCACTTCTAATTGGGAGCATGTGGCTCAACACGTTGAGCTACCAGAGAAGACATGAAGACAGGGTAAACTTTAGGTCTTTTGAGGCAAGGATAAAATGTACAATGTCAATGTGCAGTTGCCTCTACAATTTATATTTCAAATCCGAGTTTGTCATCTGTCCACAGAATGTGATTTCGGATACACTAGCTGTCTGGTAAAAAAAAATTACTTGGTTTCAGGTATTTGACAAAGAGATATCTTGCTGGGAAAAAAAGGTGGAAGTGGGATTTGAACCCATGTAGCTCCTGCACTTCACTTCTAATTGGGAGCATGTGGCTCAACACGTTGAGCTACCAGAGAAGACATGAAGACAGGGTAAACTTTAGGTCTTTTGAGGCAAGGATAAAATGTACAATGTCAATGCGCAGTTGCCTCTACAATTTATATTTCAAATCCGAGTTTGTCATCTGTCCACAGAATGTGATTTCGGATTCACTAGCTGTCTGGTAAAAAAAAATTACTTGGTTTCAGGTATTTGACTAAGAGATATCTTGCTGGGAAAAAGAGGTGGAAGTGGGATTTGAACCCATGTAGCTCCTGCACTTCGCTTCTAATTGGGAGCATGTGGCTCAACACGTTGAGCTACCTGAGAAGATATGAACATAGGGTAAACTTTAGGTCTTTTGAGGCAAGGATAAAATGTACAATGTCAATGCGCAGTTGCCTCTACAATTTATATTTCAAATCCGAGTGTGTCATCTGTCCACAGAATGTGATTTCGGATACACTAGCTGTCTGGTAAAAAAAAAAAACTTGGTTTCAGGTATTTGACTAAGAGATATCTTGCTGGGAAAAAAAGGTGGAAGTGGGATTTGAACCCATGTAGCTCCTGCACTTTGCTTCTAATTGGGAGCATGCGGCTCAACACGTTGAGCTACCAGAGAAGACATGAAGACAGGGTAAATTTTAGGTCTTTTGAGGCAAGGATAAAATGTACAATGTCAATGCGCAGTTGCCTCTACAATTTATATTTCAAATCCGAGTTTGTCATCTGTCCACAGAATGTGATTTCGGATACACTAGCTGTCTGGTAAAAAAAAATTACTTGGTTTCAGGTATTTGACTAAGAGATATCTTGCTGGGAAAAAAAGGTGGAAGTGGGATTTGAACTCATGTAGCTCCTGCACTTTGCTTCTAATTGGGAGCATGTAGCTCAACACGGTGAGCTACCAGAGAAGACATGAATGTGAGGTAAACTTTAGGTCTTTTGAGGCAAGGATAAAATGTACAATGTCAATGCGCAGTTGCCTCTACAATTTATATTTCAAATCCGAGTTTGTCATCTGTCCACAGAATGTGATTTTGGATACACTAGCTGTCTGGTAAAAAAAAATTACTTGGTTTCAGGTATTTGACTAAGAGATATCTTGCTGGGAAAAAAAGGTGGAAGTGGTATTTGAACCCATGTAGCTCCTGCACTTCGCTTCTAATTGGGAGCATGTGGATCAACACGTTGAGCTACCAGAGAAGACATGAAGATAGGGTAAACTTTAGGTCTTTTGAGGCAAGGATAAAATGTACAATGTCAATGCGCAGTTGCCTCTACAATTTATATTTCAAATCCGAGTTTGTCATCTGTCCACAGAATGTGATTTCGGATACACTAGCTGTCTGTTAAAAAAAAAATTACTTGGTTTCAGGTATTTGACTAAGAGATATCTTGCTGGGAAAAAAAGGTAAAAGTGGGATATGAACCCATGTAGCTCCTGCACTTCACTTCTAATTGGGAGCATGTGGCTCAACACGTTGAGCTACCAGAGAAGACATGAAGACAGGGTAAACTTTAGGTCTTTTTAGGCAAGGATAAAATGTACAATGTCAATGCGCAGTTGCCTCTACAATTTATATTTCAAATCCGAGTTTGTCATCTGTCCACAGAATGTGATTTAGGATACACTAGCTCTCTGGTAAAAAAAAAATTACTTGGTTTTAGGTATTTGACTAAGAGATATCTTGCTGGGAAAAAAAGGTGGAAGTGGGATTTGAACCCATGTAGCTCCTGCACTTTGCTTCTAATTGGGAGCATGCGGCTCAACACGTTGAGCTACCAGAGAAGACATGAAGACAGGGTAAATTTTAGGTCTTTTGAGGCAAGGATAAAATGTACAATGTCAATGCGCAGTTGCCTCTACAATTTATATTTCAAATCCGAGTTTGTCATCTGTCCACAGAATGTGATTTCGGATACACTAGCTGTCTGGTAAAAAAAAATTACTTGGTTTCAGGTATTTGACTAAGAGATATCTTGCTGGGAAAAAAAGGTGGAAGTGGGATTTGAACCCATGTAGCTCCTGCACTTCGCTTCTAATTGGGAGCATGTGGCTCAACACGTTGAGCTACCTGAGAAGATATGAAAATAGGGTAAACTTTAGGTCTTTTGAGGCAAGGATAAAATGTACAATGTCAATGCGCAGTTGCCTCTACAATTTATATTTCAAATCCGAGTTTGTCATCTGTCCACAGAATGTGATTTCGGATACACTAGCTGTCTGGTAAAAAAAAAAATTACTTGGTTTCAGGTATTTGACTAAGAGATATCTTGCTGGGAAAAAAAGGTGGAAGTGGGATTTGAACCCATGTAGCTCCTGCACTTCGCTTCTAATTGGGAGCATGTGGCTCAACACGTTGAGCTACCTGAGAAGATATGAAAATAGGGTAAACTTTAGGTCTTTTGAGGCAAGGATAAAATGTACAATGTCAATGCGCAGTTGCCTCTACAATTTATATTTCAAATCCGAGTTTGTCATCTGTCCACAGAATGTGATTTCGGATACACTAGCTGTCTGGTAAAAAAAAAAATTACTTGGTTTCAGGTATTTGACTAAGAGATATCTTGCTGGGAAAAAAAGGTGGAAGTGGGATTTGAACCCATGTAGCTCCTGCACTTCACTTCTAATTGGGAGCATGTGGCTCAACACGTTGAGCTACCAGAGAAGACATGAAGACAGGGTAAACTTTAGGTCTTTTGAGGCAAGGATAAAATGTACAATGTCAATGCGCAGTTGCCTCTACAATTTATATTTCAAATCCGAGTTTGTCATCTGTCCACAGAATGTGATTTCGGATACACTAGCTGTCTGGTAAAAAAAAATTACTTGGTTTCAGGTATTTGACTAAGAGATATCTTGCTGGGAAAAAAAAGGTGGAAGTGGGATTGAACCCATGTAGCTCCTGCACTTCGCTTCTAATTGGGAGCATATGGCTCAACACGTTGAGCTACCAGAGAAGACATGAAGACAGGGTAAACTTTAGGTCTTTTGAGGCAAGGATAAAATGTACAATGTCAATGCGCAGTTGCCTCTACAATTTATATTTCAAATCCGAGTTTGTCATCTGTCCACAGAATGTGATTTCGGATACACTAGCTGTCTGGTAAAAATAATTACTTGGTTTCAGGTATTTGACAAAGAGATATCTTGCTGGGAAAAACAGGTGGAAGTGGGATTTGAACCCATGTAGCTCCTGCACTTCACTTCTAATTGGGAGCATGTGGCTCAACACGTTGAGCTACCAGAGAAGACATGAAGACAGGGTAAACTTTAGGTCTTTTGAGGCAAGGATAAAATGTATAATGTCAATGCGCAGTTGCCTCTACAATTTATATTTCAAATCCGAGTTTGTCATCTGTCCACAGAATGTGATTTCGGATACACTAGCTGTCTGGTAAAAAAAAAAAATTACTTGGTTTCAGGTATTTGACTAAGAGATATCTTGCTGGGAAAAAAAGGTGGAAGTGGGATTTGAACCCATGTAGCTCCTGCACTTCACTTCTAATTGGGAGCATGTGGCTCAACACGTTGAGCTACCAGAGAAGACATGAAGACAGGGTAAACTTTAGGTCTTTTGAGGCAAGGATAAAATGTACAATGTCAATGCGCAGTTGCCTCTACAATTTATATTTCAAATCCGAGTTTGTCATCTGTCCACAGAATGTGATTTCGGATACACTAGCTGTCTGGTAAAAAAAAATTACTTGGTTTCAGGTATTTGACTAAGAGATATCTTGCTGGGAAAAAAAAGGTGGAAGTGGGATTGAACCCATGTAGCTCCTGCACTTCGCTTCTAATTGGGAGCATATGGCTCAACACGTTGAGCTACCAGAGAAGACATGAAGACAGGGTAAACTTTAGGTCTTTTGAGGCAAGGATAAAATGTACAATGTCAATGCGCAGTTGCCTCTACAATTTATATTTCAAATCCGAGTTTGTCATCTGTCCACAGAATGTGATTTCGGATACACTAGCTGTCTGGTAAAAATAATTACTTGGTTTCAGGTATTTGACAAAGAGATATCTTGCTGGGAAAAACAGGTGGAAGTGGGATTTGAACCCATGTAGCTCCTGCACTTCACTTCTAATTGGGAGCATGTGGCTCAACACGTTGAGCTACCAGAGAAGACATGAAGACAGGGTAAACTTTAGGTCTTTTGAGGCAAGGATAAAATGTATAATGTCAATGCGCAGTTGCCTCTACAATTTATATTTCAAATCCGAGTTTGTCATCTGTCCACAGAATGTGATTTCGGATACACTAGCTGTCTGGTAAAAAAAAATTACTTGGTTTCAGGTATTTGACAAAGAGATATCTTGCTGGGAAAAAAAGGTGGAAGTGGGATTTGAACCCATGTAGCTCCTGCACTTCACTTCTAATTGGGAGCATGTGGCTCAACACGTTGAGCTACCAGAGAAGACATGAAGACAGGGTAAACTTTAGGTCTTTTGAGGCAAGGATAAAATGTACAATGTCAATGCGCAGTTGCCTCTACAATTTATATTTCAAATCCGAGTTTGTCATCTGTCCACAGAATGTGATTTCGGATTCACTAGCTGTCTGGTAAAAAAAAATTACTTGGTTTCAGGTATTTGACTAAGAGATATCTTGCTGGGAAAAAGAGGTGGAAGTGGGATTTGAACCCATGTAGCTCCTGCACTTCACTTCTAATTGGGAGCATGTGGGTCAACACGTTGAGCTACCTGAGAAGATATGAACATAGGGTAAACTTTAGGTCTTTTGAGGCAAGGATAAAATGTACAATGTCAATGCGCAGTTGCCTCTACAATTTATATTTCAAATCCGAGTGTGTCATCTGTCCACAGAATGTGATTTAGGATACACTAGCTGTCTGGTAAAAAAAAAATTACTTGGTTTCAGGTATTTGACTAAGAGATATCTTGCTGGGAAAAAAAGGTGGAAGTGGGATTTGAACCCATGTAGCTCCTGTACATTGCTTCTAATTGGAAGCATGTGGCTCAACACGTTGAGCTACCAGAGAAGACATGAACATAGGGTAAACTTTAGGTCTTTTGAGGCAAGGATAAAATGTACAATGTCAATGCACAGTTGCCTCTACAATTTATATTTCAAATCCGAGTTTGTCATCTGTCCACAGAATGTGATTTCGGATACACTAGCTGTCTGGTAAAAAAAAATTACTTGGTTTCAGGTATTTGACAAAGAGATATCTTGCTGGGAAAAAAGGTGGAAGTGGGATTTGAACCCATGTAGCTCCAGCACGTCACTTCTAATTGGGAGCATGTGGCTCAACACGTTGAGCTACCAGAGAAGACATGAAGACAGGGTAAACTTTAGGTCTTTTGAGGCAAGGATAAAATGTACAATGTCAATGTGCAGTTGCCTCTACAATTTATATTTCAAATCCGAGTTTGTCATCTGTCCACAGAATGTGATTTCGGATACACTAGCTGTCTGGTAAAAAAAATTACTTGGTTTCAGGTATTTGACAAAGAGATATCTTGCTGGGAAAAAAAGGTGGAAGTGGGATTTGAACCCATGTAGCTCCTGCACTTCACTTCTAATTGGGAGCATGTGGCTCAACACGTTGAGCTACCAGAGAAGACATGAAGACAGGGTAAACTTTAGGTCTTTTGAGGCAAGGATAAAATGTACAATGTCAATGCGCAGTTGCCTCTACAATTTATATTTCAAATCCGAGTTTGTCATCTGTCCACAGAATGTGATTTCGGATTCACTAGCTGTCTGGTAAAAAAAAATTACTTGGTTTCAGGTATTTGACTAAGAGATATCTTGCTGGGAAAAAGAGGTGGAAGTGGGATTTGAACCCATGTAGCTCCTGCACTTCGCTTCTAATTGGGAGCATGTGGCTCAACACGTTGAGCTACCTGAGAAGATATGAACATAGGGTAAACTTTAGGTCTTTTGAGGCAAGGATAAAATGTACAATGTCAATGCGCAGTTGCCTCTACAATTTATATTTCAAATCCGAGTGTGTCATCTGTCCACAGAATGTGATTTCGGATACACTAGCTGTCTGGTAAAAAAAAAAAACTTGGTTTCAGGTATTTGACTAAGAGATATCTTGCTGGGAAAAAAAGGTGGAAGTGGGATTTGAACCCATGTAGCTCCTGCACTTTGCTTCTAATTGGGAGCATGCGGCTCAACACGTTGAGCTACCAGAGAAGACATGAAGACAGGGTAAATTTTAGGTCTTTTGAGGCAAGGATAAAATGTACAATGTCAATGCGCAGTTGCCTCTACAATTTATATTTCAAATCCGAGTTTGTCATCTGTCCACAGAATGTGATTTCGGATACACTAGCTGTCTGGTAAAAAAAAATTACTTGGTTTCAGGTATTTGACTAAGAGATATCTTGCTGGGAAAAAAAGGTGGAAGTGGGATTTGAACTCATGTAGCTCCTGCACTTTGCTTCTAATTGGGAGCATGTAGCTCAACACGGTGAGCTACCAGAGAAGACATGAATGTGAGGTAAACTTTAGGTCTTTTGAGGCAAGGATAAAATGTACAATGTCAATGCGCAGTTGCCTCTACAATTTATATTTCAAATCCGAGTTTGTCATCTGTCCACAGAATGTGATTTCGGATACACTAGCTGTCTGGTAAAAAAAAATTACTTGGTTTCAGGTATTTGACTAAGAGATATCTTGCTGGGAAAAAAAGGTGGAAGTGGTATTTGAACCCATGTAGCTCCTGCACTTCGCTTCTAATTGGGAGCATGTGGATCAACACGTTGAGCTACCAGAGAAGACATGAAGATAGGGTAAACTTTAGGTCTTTTGAGGCAAGGATAAAATGTACAATGTCAATGCGCAGTTGCCTCTACAATTTATATTTCAAATCCGAGTTTGTCATCTGTCCACAGAATGTGATTTCGGATACACTAGCTGTCTGTTAAAAAAAAAATTACTTGGTTTCAGGTATTTGACTAAGAGATATCTTGCTGGGAAAAAAAGGTAAAAGTGGGATATGAACCCATGTAGCTCCTGCACTTCACTTCTAATTGGGAGCATGTGGCTCAACACGTTGAGCTACCAGAGAAGACATGAAGACAGGGTAAACTTTAGGTCTTTTTAGGCAAGGATAAAATGTACAATGTCAATGCGCAGTTGCCTCTACAATTTATATTTCAAATCCGAGTTTGTCATCTGTCCACAGAATGTGATTTAGGATACACTAGCTCTCTGGTAAAAAAAAAATTACTTGGTTTTAGGTATTTGACTAAGAGATATCTTGCTGGGAAAAAAAGGTGGAAGTGGGATTTGAACCCATGTAGCTCCTGCACTTTGCTTCTAATTGGGAGCATGCGGCTCAACACGTTGAGCTACCAGAGAAGACATGAAGACAGGGTAAATTTTAGGTCTTTTGAGGCAAGGATAAAATGTACAATGTCAATGCGCAGTTGCCTCTACAATTTATATTTCAAATCCGAGTTTGTCATCTGTCCACAGAATGTGATTTCGGATACACTAGCTGTCTGGTAAAAAAAAATTACTTGGTTTCAGGTATTTGACTAAGAGATATCTTGCTGGGAAAAAAAGGTGGAAGTGGGATTTGAACCCATGTAGCTCCTGCACTTCGCTTCTAATTGGGAGCATGTGGCTCAACACGTTGAGCTACCTGAGAAGATATGAAAATAGGGTAAACTTTAGGTCTTTTGAGGCAAGGATAAAATGTACAATGTCAATGCGCAGTTGCCTCTACAATTTATATTTCAAATCCGAGTTTGTCATCTGTCCACAGAATGTGATTTCGGATACACTAGCTGTCTGGTAAAAAAAAAAATTACTTGGTTTCAGGTATTTGACTAAGAGATATCTTGCTGGGAAAAAAAGGTGGAAGTGGGATTTGAACCCATGTAGCTCCTGCACTTCGCTTCTAATTGGGAGCATGTGGCTCAACACGTTGAGCTACCTGAGAAGATATGAAAATAGGGTAAACTTTAGGTCTTTTGAGGCAAGGATAAAATGTACAATGTCAATGCGCAGTTGCCTCTACAATTTATATTTCAAATCCGAGTTTGTCATCTGTCCACAGAATGTGATTTAGGATACACTAGCTCTCTGGTAAAAAAAAAATTACTTGGTTTTAGGTATTTGACTAAGAGATATCTTGCTGGGAAAAAAAGGTGGAAGTGGGATTTGAACCCATGTAGCTCCTGCACTTCACTTCTAATTGGGAGCATGTGGCTCAACACGTTGAGCTACCAGAGAAGACATGAAGACAGGGTAAACTTTAGGTCTTTTGAGGCAAGGATAAAATGTACAATGTCAATGCGCAGTTGCCTCTACAATTTATATTTCAAATCCGAGTTTGTCATCTGTCCACAGAATGTGATTTCGGATACACTAGCTGTCTGGTAAAAAAAAATTACTTGGTTTCAGGTATTTGACTAAGAGATATCTTGCTGGGAAAAAAAAGGTGGAAGTGGGATTGAACCCATGTAGCTCCTGCACTTCGCTTCTAATTGGGAGCATATGGCTCAACACGTTGAGCTACCAGAGAAGACATGAAGACAGGGTAAACTTTAGGTCTTTTGAGGCAAGGATAAAATGTACAATGTCAATGCGCAGTTGCCTCTACAATTTATATTTCAAATCCGAGTTTGTCATCTGTCCACAGAATGTGATTTCGGATACACTAGCTGTCTGGTAAAAATAATTACTTGGTTTCAGGTATTTGACAAAGAGATATCTTGCTGGGAAAAACAGGTGGAAGTGGGATTTGAACCCATGTAGCTCCTGCACTTCACTTCTAATTGGGAGCATGTGGCTCAACACGTTGAGCTACCAGAGAAGACATGAAGACAGGGTAAACTTTAGGTCTTTTGAGGCAAGGATAAAATGTATAATGTCAATGCGCAGTTGCCTCTACAATTTATATTTCAAATCCGAGTTTGTCATCTGTCCACAGAATGTGATTTCGGATACACTAGCTGTCTGGTAAAAAAAAATTACTTGGTTTCAGGTATTTGACAAAGAGATATCTTGCTGGGAAAAAAAGGTGGAAGTGGGATTTGAACCCATGTAGCTCCTGCACTTCACTTCTAATTGGGAGCATGTGGCTCAACACGTTGAGCTACCAGAGAAGACATGAAGACAGGGTAAACTTTAGGTCTTTTGAGGCAAGGATAAAATGTACAATGTCAATGCGCAGTTGCCTCTACAATTTATATTTCAAATCCGAGTTTGTCATCTGTCCACAGAATGTGATTTCGGATTCACTAGCTGTCTGGTAAAAAAAAATTACTTGGTTTCAGGTATTTGACTAAGAGATATCTTGCTGGGAAAAAGAGGTGGAAGTGGGATTTGAACCCATGTAGCTCCTGCACTTCACTTCTAATTGGGAGCATGTGGGTCAACACGTTGAGCTACCTGAGAAGATATGAACATAGGGTAAACTTTAGGTCTTTTGAGGCAAGGATAAAATGTACAATGTCAATGCGCAGTTGCCTCTACAATTTATATTTCAAATCCGAGTGTGTCATCTGTCCACAGAATGTGATTTAGGATACACTAGCTGTCTGGTAAAAAAAAAATTACTTGGTTTCAGGTATTTGACTAAGAGATATCTTGCTGGGACAAAAAGGTGGAAGTGGGATTTGAACCCATGTAGCTCCTGTACATTGCTTCTAATTGGAAGCATGTGGCTCAACACGTTGAGCTACCAGAGAAGACATGAACATAGGGTAAACTTTAGGTCTTTTGAGGCAAGGATAAAATGTACAATGTCAATGCACAGTTGCCTCTACAATTTATATTTCAAATCCGAGTTTGTCATCTGTCCACAGAATGTGATTTCGGATACACTAGCAGTCTGGTAAAAAAAAATTACTTGGTTTCAGGTATTTGACAAACAGATATCTTGCTGGGAAAAAAAGGTGGAAGTGGGATTTGAACCCATGTAGCTCCAGCACGTCGCTTCTAATTGGGAGCATGTGGCTCAACACGTTGAGCTACCAGAGAAGACATGAAGACAGGGTAAACTTTAGGTCTTTTGAGGCAAGGATAAAATGTACAATGTCAATGTGCAGTTGCCTCTACAATTTATATTTCAAATCCGAGTTTGTCATCTGTCCACAGAATGTGATTTCGGATACACTAGCTGTCTGGTAAAAAAAAATTACTTGGTTTCAGGTATTTGACAAAGAGATATCTTGCTGGGAAAAAAAGGTGGAAGTGGGATTTGAACCCATGTAGCTCCTGCACTTCACTTCTAATTGGGAGCATGTGGCTCAACACGTTGAGCTACCAGAGAAGACATGAAGACAGGGTAAACTTTAGGTCTTTTGAGGCAAGGATAAAATGTACAATGTCAATGCGCAGTTGCCTCTACAATTTATATTTCAAATCCGAGTTTGTCATCTGTCCACAGAATGTGATTTCGGATTCACTAGCTGTCTGGTAAAAAAAAATTACTTGGTTTCAGGTATTTGACTAAGAGATATCTTGCTGGGAAAAAGAGGTGGAAGTGGGATTTGAACCCATGTAGCTCCTGCACTTCGCTTCTAATTGGGAGCATGTGGCTCAACACGTTGAGCTACCTGAGAAGATATGAACATAGGGTAAACTTTAGGTCTTTTGAGGCAAGGATAAAATGTACAATGTCAATGCGCAGTTGCCTCTACAATTTATATTTCAAATCCGAGTGTGTCATCTGTCCACAGAATGTGATTTCGGATACACTAGCTGTCTGGTAAAAAAAAAAAAAACTTGGTTTCAGGTATTTGACTAAGAGATATCTTGCTGGGAAAAAAAGGTGGAAGTGGGATTTGAACCCATGTAGCTCCTGCACTTTGCTTCTAATTGGGAGCATGCGGCTCAACACGTTGAGCTACCAGAGAAGACATGAAGACAGGGTAAATTTTAGGTCTTTTGAGGCAAGGATAAAATGTACAATGTCAATGCGCAGTTGCCTCTACAATTTATATTTCAAATCCGAGTTTGTCATCTGTCCACAGAATGTGATTTCGGATACACTAGCTGTCTGGTAAAAAAAAATTACTTGGTTTCAGGTATTTGACTAAGAGATATCTTGCTGGGAAAAAAAGGTGGAAGTGGGATTTGAACTCATGTAGCTCCTGCACTTTGCTTCTAATTGGGAGCATGTAGCTCAACACGGTGAGCTACCAGAGAAGACATGAATGTGAGGTAAACTTTAGGTCTTTTGAGGCAAGGATAAAATGTACAATGTCAATGCGCAGTTGCCTCTACAATTTATATTTCAAATCCGAGTTTGTCATCTGTCCACAGAATGTGATTTCGGATACACTAGCTGTCTGGTAAAAAAAAATTACTTGGTTTCAGGTATTTGACTAAGAGATATCTTGCTGGGAAAAAAAGGTGGAAGTGGTATTTGAACCCATGTAGCTCCTGCACTTCGCTTCTAATTGGGAGCATGTGGATCAACACGTTGAGCTACCAGAGAAGACATGAAGATAGGGTAAACTTTAGGTCTTTTGAGGCAAGGATAAAATGTACAATGTCAATGCGCAGTTGCCTCTACAATTTATATTTCAAATCCGAGTTTGTCATCTGTCCACAGAATGTGATTTCGGATACACTAGCTGTCTGTTAAAAAAAAAATTACTTGGTTTCAGGTATTTGACTAAGAGATATCTTGCTGGGAAAAAAAGGTAAAAGTGGGATATGAACCCATGTAGCTCCTGCACTTCACTTCTAATTGGGAGCATGTGGCTCAACACGTTGAGCTACCAGAGAAGACATGAAGACAGGGTAAACTTTAGGTCTTTTTAGGCAAGGATAAAATGTACAATGTCAATGCGCAGTTGCCTCTACAATTTATATTTCAAATCCGAGTTTGTCATCTGTCCACAGAATGTGATTTAGGATACACTAGCTGTCTGGTAAAAAAAAATTACTTGGTTTCAGGTATTTGACTAAGAGATATCTTGCTGGGAAAAAAAAGGTGGAAGTGGGATTGAACCCATGTAGCTCCTGCACTTCGCTTCTAATTGGGAGCATATGGCTCAACACGTTGAGCTACCAGAGAAGACATGAAGACAGGGTAAACTTTAGGTCTTTTGAGGCAAGGATAAAATGTACAATGTCAATGCGCAGTTGCCTCTACAATTTATATTTCAAATCCGAGTTTGTCATCTGTCCACAGAATGTGATTTCGGATACACTAGCTGTCTGGTAAAAATAATTACTTGGTTTCAGGTATTTGACAAAGAGATATCTTGCTGGGAAAAACAGGTGGAAGTGGGATTTGAACCCATGTAGCTCCTGCACTTCACTTCTAATTGGGAGCATGTGGCTCAACACGTTGAGCTACCAGAGAAGACATGAAGACAGGGTAAACTTTAGGTCTTTTGAGGCAAGGATAAAATGTATAATGTCAATGCGCAGTTGCCTCTACAATTTATATTTCAAATCCGAGTTTGTCATCTGTCCACAGAATGTGATTTCGGATACACTAGCTGTCTGGTAAAAAAAAATTACTTGGTTTCAGGTATTTGACAAAGAGATATCTTGCTGGGAAAAAAAGGTGGAAGTGGGATTTGAACCCATGTAGCTCCTGCACTTCACTTCTAATTGGGAGCATGTGGCTCAACACGTTGAGCTACCAGAGAAGACATGAAGACAGGGTAAACTTTAGGTCTTTTGAGGCAAGGATAAAATGTACAATGTCAATGCGCAGTTGCCTCTACAATTTATATTTCAAATCCGAGTTTGTCATCTGTCCACAGAATGTGATTTCGGATTCACTAGCTGTCTGGTAAAAAAAAATTACTTGGTTTCAGGTATTTGACTAAGAGATATCTTGCTGGGAAAAAGAGGTGGAAGTGGGATTTGAACCCATGTAGCTCCTGCACTTCACTTCTAATTGGGAGCATGTGGGTCAACACGTTGAGCTACCTGAGAAGATATGAACATAGGGTAAACTTTAGGTCTTTTGAGGCAAGGATAAAATGTACAATGTCAATGCGCAGTTGCCTCTACAATTTATATTTCAAATCCGAGTGTGTCATCTGTCCACAGAATGTGATTTAGGATACACTAGCTGTCTGGTAAAAAAAAAATTACTTGGTTTCAGGTATTTGACTAAGAGATATCTTGCTGGGAAAAAAAGGTGGAAGTGGGATTTGAACCCATGTAGCTCCTGTACATTGCTTCTAATTGGAAGCATGTGGCTCAACACGTTGAGCTACCAGAGAAGACATGAACATAGGGTAAACTTTAGGTCTTTTGAGGCAAGGATAAAATGTACAATGTCAATGCACAGTTGCCTCTACAATTTATATTTCAAATCCGAGTTTGTCATCTGTCCACAGAATGTGATTTCGGATACACTAGCTGTCTGGTAAAAAAAAATTACTTGGTTTCAGGTATTTGACAAAGAGATATCTTGCTGGGAAAAAAAGGTGGAAGTGGGATTTGAACCCATGTAGCTCCAGCACGTCACTTCTAATTGGGAGCATGTGGCTCAACACGTTGAGCTACCAGAGAAGACATGAAGACAGGGTAAACTTTAGGTCTTTTGAGGCAAGGATAAAATGTACAATGTCAATGTGCAGTTGCCTCTACAATTTATATTTCAAATCCGAGTTTGTCATCTGTCCACAGAATGTGATTTCGGATACACTAGCTGTCTGGTAAAAAAAAATTACTTGGTTTCAGGTATTTGACAAAGAGATATCTTGCTGGGAAAAAAAGGTGGAAGTGGGATTTGAACCCATGTAGCTCCTGCACTTCACTTCTAATTGGGAGCATGTGGCTCAACACGTTGAGCTACCAGAGAAGACATGAAGACAGGGTAAACTTTAGGTCTTTTGAGGCAAGGATAAAATGTACAATGTCAATGCGCAGTTGCCTCTACAATTTATATTTCAAATCCGAGTTTGTCATCTGTCCACAGAATGTGATTTCGGATTCACTAGCTGTCTGGTAAAAAAAAATTACTTGGTTTCAGGTATTTGACTAAGAGATATCTTGCTGGGAAAAAGAGGTGGAAGTGGGATTTGAACCCATGTAGCTCCTGCACTTCGCTTCTAATTGGGAGCATGTGGCTCAACACGTTGAGCTACCTGAGAAGATATGAACATAGGGTAAACTTTAGGTCTTTTGAGGCAAGGATAAAATGTACAATGTCAATGCGCAGTTGCCTCTACAATTTATATTTCAAATCCGAGTGTGTCATCTGTCCACAGAATGTGATTTCGGATACACTAGCTGTCTGGTAAAAAAAAAAAACTTGGTTTCAGGTATTTGACTAAGAGATATCTTGCTGGGAAAAAAAGGTGGAAGTGGGATTTGAACCCATGTAGCTCCTGCACTTTGCTTCTAATTGGGAGCATGCGGCTCAACACGTTGAGCTACCAGAGAAGACATGAAGACAGGGTAAATTTTAGGTCTTTTGAGGCAAGGATAAAATGTACAATGTCAATGCGCAGTTGCCTCTACAATTTATATTTCAAATCCGAGTTTGTCATCTGTCCACAGAATGTGATTTCGGATACACTAGCTGTCTGGTAAAAAAAAATTACTTGGTTTCAGGTATTTGACTAAGAGATATCTTGCTGGGAAAAAAAGGTGGAAGTGGGATTTGAACTCATGTAGCTCCTGCACTTTGCTTCTAATTGGGAGCATGTAGCTCAACACGGTGAGCTACCAGAGAAGACATGAATGTGAGGTAAACTTTAGGTCTTTTGAGGCAAGGATAAAATGTACAATGTCAATGCGCAGTTGCCTCTACAATTTATATTTCAAATCCGAGTTTGTCATCTGTCCACAGAATGTGATTTCGGATACACTAGCTGTCTGGTAAAAAAAAATTACTTGGTTTCAGGTATTTGACTAAGAGATATCTTGCTGGGAAAAAAAGGTGGAAGTGGTATTTGAACCCATGTAGCTCCTGCACTTCGCTTCTAATTGGGAGCATGTGGATCAACACGTTGAGCTACCAGAGAAGACATGAAGATAGGGTAAACTTTAGGTCTTTTGAGGCAAGGATAAAATGTACAATGTCAATGCGCAGTTGCCTCTACAATTTATATTTCAAATCCGAGTTTGTCATCTGTCCACAGAATGTGATTTCGGATACACTAGCTGTCTGTTAAAAAAAAAATTACTTGGTTTCAGGTATTTGACTAAGAGATATCTTGCTGGGAAAAAAAGGTAAAAGTGGGATATGAACCCATGTAGCTCCTGCACTTCACTTCTAATTGGGAGCATGTGGCTCAACACGTTGAGCTACCAGAGAAGACATGAAGACAGGGTAAACTTTAGGTCTTTTTAGGCAAGGATAAAATGTACAATGTCAATGCGCAGTTGCCTCTACAATTTATATTTCAAATCCGAGTTTGTCATCTGTCCACAGAATGTGATTTAGGATACACTAGCTCTCTGGTAAAAAAAAAATTACTTGGTTTTAGGTATTTGACTAAGAGATATCTTGCTGGGAAAAAAAGGTGGAAGTGGGATTTGAACCCATGTAGCTCCTGCACTTTGCTTCTAATTGGGAGCATGCGGCTCAACACGTTGAGCTACCAGAGAAGACATGAAGACAGGGTAAATTTTAGGTCTTTTGAGGCAAGGATAAAATGTACAATGTCAATGCGCAGTTGCCTCTACAATTTATATTTCAAATCCGAGTTTGTCATCTGTCCACAGAATGTGATTTCGGATACACTAGCTGTCTGGTAAAAAAAAATTACTTGGTTTCAGGTATTTGACTAAGAGATATCTTGCTGGGAAAAAAAGGTGGAAGTGGGATTTGAACCCATGTAGCTCCTGCACTTCGCTTCTAATTGGGAGCATGTGGCTCAACACGTTGAGCTACCTGAGAAGATATGAAAATAGGGTAAACTTTAGGTCTTTTGAGGCAAGGATAAAATGTACAATGTCAATGCGCAGTTGCCTCTACAATTTATATTTCAAATCCGAGTTTGTCATCTGTCCACAGAATGTGATTTCGGATACACTAGCTGTCTGGTAAAAAAAAAAATTACTTGGTTTCAGGTATTTGACTAAGAGATATCTTGCTGGGAAAAAAAGGTGGAAGTGGGATTTGAACCCATGTAGCTCCTGCACTTCGCTTCTAATTGGGAGCATGTGGCTCAACACGTTGAGCTACCTGAGAAGATATGAAAATAGGGTAAACTTTAGGTCTTTTGAGGCAAGGATAAAATGTACAATGTCAATGCGCAGTTGCCTCTACAATTTATATTTCAAATCCGAGTTTGTCATCTGTCCACAGAATGTGATTTAGGATACACTAGCTCTCTGGTAAAAAAAAAATTACTTGGTTTTAGGTATTTGACTAAGAGATATCTTGCTGGGAAAAAAAGGTGGAAGTGGGATTTGAACCCATGTAGCTCCTGCACTTCACTTCTAATTGGGAGCATGTGGCTCAACACGTTGAGCTACCAGAGAAGACATGAAGACAGGGTAAACTTTAGGTCTTTTGAGGCAAGGATAAAATGTACAATGTCAATGCGCAGTTGCCTCTACAATTTATATTTCAAATCCGAGTTTGTCATCTGTCCACAGAATGTGATTTCGGATACACTAGCTGTCTGGTAAAAAAAAATTACTTGGTTTCAGGTATTTGACTAAGAGATATCTTGCTGGGAAAAAAAAGGTGGAAGTGGGATTGAACCCATGTAGCTCCTGCACTTCGCTTCTAATTGGGAGCATATGGCTCAACACGTTGAGCTACCAGAGAAGACATGAAGACAGGGTAAACTTTAGGTCTTTTGAGGCAAGGATAAAATGTACAATGTCAATGCGCAGTTGCCTCTACAATTTATATTTCAAATCCGAGTTTGTCATCTGTCCACAGAATGTGATTTCGGATACACTAGCTGTCTGGTAAAAATAATTACTTGGTTTCAGGTATTTGACAAAGAGATATCTTGCTGGGAAAAACAGGTGGAAGTGGGATTTGAACCCATGTAGCTCCTGCACTTCACTTCTAATTGGGAGCATGTGGCTCAACACGTTGAGCTACCAGAGAAGACATGAAGACAGGGTAAACTTTAGGTCTTTTGAGGCAAGGATAAAATGTATAATGTCAATGCGCAGTTGCCTCTACAATTTATATTTCAAATCCGAGTTTGTCATCTGTCCACAGAATGTGATTTCGGATACACTAGCTGTCTGGTAAAAAAAAATTACTTGGTTTCAGGTATTTGACAAAGAGATATCTTGCTGGGAAAAAAAGGTGGAAGTGGGATTTGAACCCATGTAGCTCCTGCACTTCACTTCTAATTGGGAGCATGTGGCTCAACACGTTGAGCTACCAGAGAAGACATGAAGACAGGGTAAACTTTAGGTCTTTTGAGGCAAGGATAAAATGTACAATGTCAATGCGCAGTTGCCTCTACAATTTATATTTCAAATCCGAGTTTGTCATCTGTCCACAGAATGTGATTTCGGATTCACTAGCTGTCTGGTAAAAAAAAATTACTTGGTTTCAGGTATTTGACTAAGAGATATCTTGCTGGGAAAAAGAGGTGGAAGTGGGATTTGAACCCATGTAGCTCCTGCACTTCACTTCTAATTGGGAGCATGTGGGTCAACACGTTGAGCTACCTGAGAAGATATGAACATAGGGTAAACTTTAGGTCTTTTGAGGCAAGGATAAAATGTACAATGTCAATGCGCAGTTGCCTCTACAATTTATATTTCAAATCCGAGTGTGTCATCTGTCCACAGAATGTGATTTAGGATACACTAGCTGTCTGGTAAAAAAAAAATTACTTGGTTTCAGGTATTTGACTAAGAGATATCTTGCTGGGAAAAAAAGGTGGAAGTGGGATTTGAACCCATGTAGCTCCTGTACATTGCTTCTAATTGGAAGCATGTGGCTCAACACGTTGAGCTACCAGAGAAGACATGAACATAGGGTAAACTTTAGGTCTTTTGAGGCAAGGATAAAATGTACAATGTCAATGCACAGTTGCCTCTACAATTTATATTTCAAATCCGAGTTTGTCATCTGTCCACAGAATGTGATTTCGGATACACTAGCAGTCTGGTAAAAAAAAATTACTTGGTTTCAGGTATTTGACAAACAGATATCTTGCTGGGAAAAAAAGGTGGAAGTGGGATTTGAACCCATGTAGCTCCAGCACGTCGCTTCTAATTGGGAGCATGTGGCTCAACACGTTGAGCTACCAGAGAAGACATGAAGACAGGGTAAACTTTAGGTCTTTTGAGGCAAGGATAAAATGTACAATGTCAATGTGCAGTTGCCTCTACAATTTATATTTCAAATCCGAGTTTGTCATCTGTCCACAGAATGTGATTTCGGATACACTAGCTGTCTGGTAAAAAAAAATTACTTGGTTTCAGGTATTTGACAAAGAGATATCTTGCTGGGAAAAAAAGGTGGAAGTGGGATTTGAACCCATGTAGCTCCTGCACTTCACTTCTAATTGGGAGCATGTGGCTCAACACGTTGAGCTACCAGAGAAGACATGAAGACAGGGTAAACTTTAGGTCTTTTGAGGCAAGGATAAAATGTACAATGTCAATGCGCAGTTGCCTCTACAATTTATATTTCAAATCCGAGTTTGTCATCTGTCCACAGAATGTGATTTCGGATTCACTAGCTGTCTGGTAAAAAAAAATTACTTGGTTTCAGGTATTTGACTAAGAGATATCTTGCTGGGAAAAAGAGGTGGAAGTGGGATTTGAACCCATGTAGCTCCTGCACTTCGCTTCTAATTGGGAGCATGTGGCTCAACACGTTGAGCTACCTGAGAAGATATGAACATAGGGTAAACTTTAGGTCTTTTGAGGCAAGGATAAAATGTACAATGTCAATGCGCAGTTGCCTCTACAATTTATATTTCAAATCCGAGTGTGTCATCTGTCCACAGAATGTGATTTCGGATACACTAGCTGTCTGGTAAAAAAAAAAAAAACTTGGTTTCAGGTATTTGACTAAGAGATATCTTGCTGGGAAAAAAAGGTGGAAGTGGGATTTGAACCCATGTAGCTCCTGCACTTTGCTTCTAATTGGGAGCATGCGGCTCAACACGTTGAGCTACCAGAGAAGACATGAAGACAGGGTAAATTTTAGGTCTTTTGAGGCAAGGATAAAATGTACAATGTCAATGCGCAGTTGCCTCTACAATTTATATTTCAAATCCGAGTTTGTCATCTGTCCACAGAATGTGATTTCGGATACACTAGCTGTCTGGTAAAAAAAAATTACTTGGTTTCAGGTATTTGACTAAGAGATATCTTGCTGGGAAAAAAAGGTGGAAGTGGGATTTGAACTCATGTAGCTCCTGCACTTTGCTTCTAATTGGGAGCATGTAGCTCAACACGGTGAGCTACCAGAGAAGACATGAATGTGAGGTAAACTTTAGGTCTTTTGAGGCAAGGATAAAATGTACAATGTCAATGCGCAGTTGCCTCTACAATTTATATTTCAAATCCGAGTTTGTCATCTGTCCACAGAATGTGATTTCGGATACACTAGCTGTCTGGTAAAAAAAAATTACTTGGTTTCAGGTATTTGACTAAGAGATATCTTGCTGGGAAAAAAAGGTGGAAGTGGTATTTGAACCCATGTAGCTCCTGCACTTCGCTTCTAATTGGGAGCATGTGGATCAACACGTTGAGCTACCAGAGAAGACATGAAGATAGGGTAAACTTTAGGTCTTTTGAGGCAAGGATAAAATGTACAATGTCAATGCGCAGTTGCCTCTACAATTTATATTTCAAATCCGAGTTTGTCATCTGTCCACAGAATGTGATTTCGGATACACTAGCTGTCTGTTAAAAAAAAAATTACTTGGTTTCAGGTATTTGACTAAGAGATATCTTGCTGGGAAAAAAAGGTAAAAGTGGGATATGAACCCATGTAGCTCCTGCACTTCACTTCTAATTGGGAGCATGTGGCTCAACACGTTGAGCTACCAGAGAAGACATGAAGACAGGGTAAACTTTAGGTCTTTTTAGGCAAGGATAAAATGTACAATGTCAATGCGCAGTTGCCTCTACAATTTATATTTCAAATCCGAGTTTGTCATCTGTCCACAGAATGTGATTTAGGATACACTAGCTCTCTGGTAAAAAAAAAATTACTTGGTTTTAGGTATTTGACTAAGAGATATCTTGCTGGGAAAAAAAGGTGGAAGTGGGATTTGAACCCATGTAGCTCCTGCACTTTGCTTCTAATTGGGAGCATGCGGCTCAACACGTTGAGCTACCAGAGAAGACATGAAGACAGGGTAAACTTTAGGTCTTTTGAGGCAAGGATAAAATGTACAATGTCAATGCGCAGTTGCCTCTACAATTTATATTTCAAATCCGAGTTTGTCATCTGTCCACAGAATGTGATTTCGGATTCACTAGCTGTCTGGTAAAAAAAAATTACTTGGTTTCAGGTATTTGACTAAGAGATATCTTGCTGGGAAAAAGAGGTGGAAGTGGGATTTGAACCCATGTAGCTCCTGCACTTCGCTTCTAATTGGGAGCATGTGGCTCAACACGTTGAGCTACCAGAGAAGACATGAAGACAGGGTAAACTTTAGGTCTTTTTAGGCAAGGATAAAATGTACAATGTCAATGCGCAGTTGCCTCTACAATTTATATTTCAAATCCGAGTTTGTCATCTGTCCACAGAATGTGATTTAGGATACACTAGCTCTCTGGTAAAAAAAAAATTACTTGGTTTTAGGTATTTGACTAAGAGATATCTTGCTGGGAAAAAAAGGTGGAAGTGGGATTTGAACCCATGTAGCTCCTGCACTTTGCTTCTAATTGGGAGCATGCGGCTCAACACGTTGAGCTACCAGAGAAGACATGAAGACAGGGTAAATTTTAGGTCTTTTGAGGCAAGGATAAAATGTACAATGTCAATGCGCAGTTGCCTCTACAATTTATATTTCAAATCCGAGTTTGTCATCTGTCCACAGAATGTGATTTCGGATACACTAGCTGTCTGGTAAAAAAAAATTACTTGGTTTCAGGTATTTGACTAAGAGATATCTTGCTGGGAAAAAAAGGTGGAAGTGGGATTTGAACCCATGTAGCTCCTGCACTTCGCTTCTAATTGGGAGCATGTGGCTCAACACGTTGAGCTACCTGAGAAGATATGAAAATAGGGTAAACTTTAGGTCTTTTGAGGCAAGGATAAAATGTACAATGTCAATGCGCAGTTGCCTCTACAATTTATATTTCAAATCCGAGTTTGTCATCTGTCCACAGAATGTGATTTCGGATACACTAGCTGTCTGGTAAAAAAAAATTACTTGGTTTCAGGTATTTGACTAAGAGATATCTTGCTGGGAAAAAAAGGTGGAAGTGGGATTTGAACCCATGTAGCTCCTGCACTTCGCTTCTAATTGGGAGCATGTGGCTCAACACGTTGAGCTACCTGAGAAGATATGAAAATAGGGTAAACTTTAGGTCTTTTGAGGCAAGGATAAAATGTACAATGTCAATGCGCAGTTGCCTCTACAATTTATATTTCAAATCCGAGTTTGTCATCTGTCCACAGAATGTGATTTCGGATACACTAGCTGTCTGGTAAAAATAATTACTTGGTTTCAGGTATTTGACAAAGAGATATCTTGCTGGGAAAAACAGGTGGAAGTGGGATTTGAACCCATGTAGCTCCTGCACTTCACTTCTAATTGGGAGCATGTGGCTCAACACGTTGAGCTACCAGAGAAGACATGAAGACAGGGTAAACTTTAGGTCTTTTGAGGCAAGGATAAAATGTACAATGTCAATGCGCAGTTGCCTCTACAATTTATATTTCAAATCCGAGTTTGTCATCTGTGCACAGAATGTGATTTCGGATTCACTAGCTGTCTGGTAAAAAAAAATTACTTGGTTTCAGGTATTTGACTAAGAGATATCTTGCTGGGAAAAAAGGTGGAAGTGGGATTTGAACCCATGTAGCTCCAGCACTTCGCTTCTAATTGGGAGCATGTGGCTCAACACGTTGAGCTACCAGAGAAGACATGAAGACAGGGTAAACTTTAGGTCTTTTGAGGCAAGGATAAAATGTACAATGTCAATGCGCAGTTGCCTCTACAATTTATATTTCAAATCCGAGTTTGTCATCTGTCCACAGAATGTGATTTCGGATTCACTAGCTGTCTGGTAAAAAAAAATTACTTGGTTTCAGGTATTTGACTAAGAGATATCTTGCTGGGAAAAAGAGGTGGAAGTGGGATTTGAACCCATGTAGCTCCTGCACTTCACTTCTAATTGGGAGCATGTGGGTCAACACGTTGAGCTACCTGAGAAGATATGAACATAGGGTAAACTTTAGGTCTTTTGAGGCAAGGATAAAATGTACAATGTCAATCAATCAATCAATCAAATTTTATTTATATAGCGCTTTTTACAACAGTTGTTGTCACAAAGCAGCTTTACAAGTGCCGAGTCCTAGCCCCCAGTGAGCAAGCCAAAGGCGACAGTGGCAAGGAAAAACTCCCTAGTTTTTTTGCATGAGGAAGAAACCTTGAGAGGAACCAAGACTCAGGGGGGGAACCCATCCTCCTCTGGCCGACACCGGTCACCATGACAACAACAACAATATAGACAGAATGTAGACAGAATGTAAAAGATGCAATAATGTCCATTTAGACCGAAAAAGATGTAATAATGTCCATCATGGTGTAGGCATCCGGTTAGGCAGGAGGTGGCCGGCCAGGATGGATCGCTTGTCTCTCCTCATCTCATTATTCCTCAAGCAGGCGGGCAGCCATGTGGAGAAATGAAACAGGGAAAATTAGCTCTGTATGAGGACATATACGGGACAGGTAAAATTATAAACATTTCTGGAGTGTGGCAGCAACTCCGGCACTAAGTTAAATTATTACAGCCTAGCTAAAAAAAGGCAGAACCAGAAGGTAACATAGGCTTGGGGGCATTCTGAGACAATGGCATCCGTCCACTGCACTGTCAACAAACTTGAGTGACCACGAGCAGTGACAGGATGACAGCACCAGCACCCCAGTCTACCATAAAACCCTTCGTCTATGAACCCCTGGATCTGTACCTTTATCTAAGGGGGATATTAATTATCAAACGCTAGACTAAATAAGTGGGTTTTCAACCTAGATTTAAAGATTGTGACTGTGTCAGAGTCCCGGACACATTTAGGAAGATTATTCCAAAGCTGGGGGGCCTTATAAGAAAAGGCTCTTCCCCCTGCTGTTACCTTGTTAATTTGTGGAACTAATAACAGACCAGCACCCTGTGATCTTAGTTGACGTGGGGGTTCATAGTAGGAAATAAGTTCCTGGAGGTATTCAGGAGCAAGCCCGTGTAGTGCTTTGTATGCTAATAATAGAATTTTAAAATCAATACGAAATTTAACTGGGAGCCAATGCAGGGCTGATAGGACTGGTCTAATATGCTGAAATTTTCTAGTTCTGGTCAGAACTCTAGCTGCGGCATTTTGAACTACTTGAAGTTTATTTAGATTCTTATTTGAACATCCTGACAGTAGTGAATTGCAGTAGTCTAGTCTAGAGCTAACAAAGGCGTGCACCAATTTTTCTGCATCATCCTGTGATAATGCATTTCTTAATTTGGCAATGTTGCGGAGATGTAGAAAAGCTATCCTAGTAGTATTATCTATATATTTATCAAATGATAGGTCGGAGTCGAGTATGACGCCTAGGTTTTTGGCTACTGTGCCAGGTGTAATGGGACAGTCTGCAAGATTAAGCATTAAATTAGGAATTTTCTGTCTTGCGGCCTTAGGGCCCACAAGGAGAACTTCTGTTTTGTCCTCATTTAATTGTAGGAAGTTTAGAGACATCCAGCATTTAATATCTCTTACACAGGCCTCAATTTTTCCTAAACTGTCAATGCGCAGTTGCCTCTACAATTTATATTTCAAATCCGAGTGTGTCATCTGTCCACAGAATGTGATTTAGGATACACTAGCTGTCTGGTAAAAAAAAATTACTTGGTTTCAGGTATTTGACAAAGAGATATCTTGCTGGGAAAAAAAGGTGGAAGTGGGATTTAAACCCATGTAGCTCCTGCACTTCACTTCTAATTGAGAGCATGTGGCTCAACACGTTGAGCTACCAGAGAAGACATGAAGACAGGGTAAACTTTAGGTCTTTTGAGGCAAGGATAAAATGTACAATGTCAATGCGCAGTTGCCTCTACAATTTATATTTCAAATCCGAGTTTGTCATCTGTCCACAGAATGTGATTTCGGATTCACTAGCTGTCTGGTAAAAAAAAATTACTTGGTTTCAGGTATTTGACTAAGAGATATCTTGCTGGGAAAAAGAGGTGGAAGTGGGATTTGAACCCATGTAGCTCCTGCACTTCACTTCTAATTGGGAGCATGTGGGTCAACACGTTGAGCTACCTGAGAAGATATGAACATAGGGTAAACTTTAGGTCTTTTGAGGCAAGGATAAAATGTACAATGTCAATGCGCAGTTGCCTCTACAATTTATATTTCAAATCCGAGTGTGTCATCTGTCCACAGAATGTGATTTCGGATACACTAGCTGTCTGGTAAAAAAAAAAAAAAACTTGGTTTCAGGTATTTGACTAAGAGATATCTTGCTGGGAAAAAAAGGTGGAAGTGGGATTTGAACCCATGTAGCTCCTGCACTTTGCTTCTAATTGGGAGCATGCGGCTCAACACATTGAGCTACCAGAGAAGACATGAAGACAGGGTAAACTTTAGGTCTTTTGAGGCAAGGATAAAATGTACAATGTCAATGCGCAGTTGCCTCTACAATTTATATTTCAAATCCGAGTTTGTCATCTGTCCACAGAATGTGATTTCGGATTCACTAGCTGTCTGGTAAAAAAAAATTACTTGGTTTCAGGTATTTGACTAAGAGATATCTTGCTGGGAAAAAAAGGTAGAAGTGGGATTTGAACCCATGTAGCTCCAGCACTTCGCTTCTAATTGGGAGCATGCAGCTCAACACATTGAGCTACCAGAGAAGACATGAAGACAGGGTAAACTTTAGGTCTTTTGAGGCAAGGATAAAATGTACAATGTCAATGCGCAGTTGCCTCTACAATTTATATTTCAAATCCGAGTTTGTCATCTGTCCACAGAATGTGATTTCGGATTCACTAGCTGTCTGGTAAAAAAAAATTACTTGGTTTCAGGTATTTGACTAAGAGATATCTTGCTGGGAAAAAGAGGTGGAAGTGGGATTTGAACCCATGTAGCTCCTGCACTTCACTTCTAATTGGGAGCATGTGGGTCAACACGTTGAGCTACCTGAGAAGATATGAACATAGGGTAAACTTTAGGTCTTTTGAGGCAAGGATAAAATGTACAATGTCAATGCGCAGTTGCCTCTACAATTTATATTTCAAATCTGAGTGTGTCATCTGTCCACAGAATGTGATTTAGGATACACTAGCTGTCTGGTAAAAAAAAAATTACTTGGTTTCAGGTATTTGACTAAGAGATATCTTGCTGGGAAAAAAAGGTGGAAGTGGGATTTGAACCCATGTAGCTCCTGCACTTCGCTTCTAATTGGGAGCATATGGCTCAACACGTTGAGCTACCAGAGAAGACATGAAGACAGGGTAAACTTTAGGTCTTTTGAGGCAAGGATAAAATGTACAATGTCAATGCGCAGTTGCCTCTACAATTTATATTTCAAATCCGAGTTTGTCATCTGTGCACAGAATGTGATTTCGGATTCACTAGCTGTCTGGTAAAAAAAAATTACTTGGTTTCAGGTATTTGACTAAGAGATATCTTGCTGGGAAAAAAGGTGGAAGTGGGATTTGAACCCATGTAGCTCCAGCACTTCGCTTCTAATTGGGAGCATGTGGCTCAACACGTTGAGCTACCAGAGAAGACATGAAGACAGGGTAAACTTTAGGTCTTTTGAGGCAAGGATAAAATGTACAATGTCAATGCGCAGTTGCCTCTACAATTTATATTTCAAATCCGAGTTTGTCATCTGTCCACAGAATGTGATTTCGGATTCACTAGCTGTCTGGTAAAAAAAAATTACTTGGTTTCAGGTATTTGACTAAGAGATATCTTGCTGGGAAAAAGAGGTGGAAGTGGGATTTGAACCCATGTAGCTCCTGCACTTCACTTCTAATTGGGAGCATGTGGGTCAACACGTTGAGCTACCTGAGAAGATATGAACATAGGGTAAACTTTAGGTCTTTTGAGGCAAGGATAAAATGTACAATGTCAATCAATCAATCAATCAAATTTTATTTATATAGCGCTTTTTACAACAGTTGTTGTCACAAAGCAGCTTTACAAGTGCCGAGTCCTAGCCCCCAGTGAGCAAGCCAAAGGCGACAGTGGCAAGGAAAAACTCCCTAGTTTTTTTGCATGAGGAAGAAACCTTGAGAGGAACCAAGACTCAGGGGGGGAACCCATCCTCCTCTGGCCGACACCGGTCACCATGACAACAACAACAATATAGACAGAATGTAGACAGAATGTAAAAGATGCAATAATGTCCATTTAGACCGAAAAAGATGTAATAATGTCCATCATGGTGTAGGCATCCGGTTAGGCAGGAGGTGGCCGGCCAGGATGGATCGCTTGTCTCTCCTCATCTCATTATTCCTCAAGCAGGCGGGCAGCCATGTGGAGAAATGAAACAGGGAAAATTAGCTCTGTATGAGGACATATACGGGACAGGTAAAATTATAAACATTTCTGGAGTGTGGCAGCAACTCCGGCACTAAGTTAAATTATTACAGCCTAGCTAAAAAAAGGCAGAACCAGAAGGTAACATAGGCTTGGGGGCATTCTGAGACAATGGCATCCGTCCACTGCACTGTCAACAAACTTGAGTGACCACGAGCAGTGACAGGATGACAGCACCAGCACCCCAGTCTACCATAAAACCCTTCGTCTATGAACCCCTGGATCTGTACCTTTATCTAAGGGGGATATTAATTATCAAACGCTAGACTAAATAAGTGGGTTTTCAACCTAGATTTAAAGATTGTGACTGTGTCAGAGTCCCGGACACATTTAGGAAGATTATTCCAAAGCTGGGGGGCCTTATAAGAAAAGGCTCTTCCCCCTGCTGTTACCTTGTTAATTTGTGGAACTAATAACAGACCAGCACCCTGTGATCTTAGTTGACGTGGGGGTTCATAGTAGGAAATAAGTTCCTGGAGGTATTCAGGAGCAAGCCCGTGTAGTGCTTTGTATGCTAATAATAGAATTTTAAAATCAATACGAAATTTAACTGGGAGCCAATGCAGGGCTGATAGGACTGGTCTAATATGCTGAAATTTTCTAGTTCTGGTCAGAACTCTAGCTGCGGCATTTTGAACTACTTGAAGTTTATTTAGATTCTTATTTGAACATCCTGACAGTAGTGAATTGCAGTAGTCTAGTCTAGAGCTAACAAAGGCGTGCACCAATTTTTCTGCATCATCCTGTGATAATGCATTTCTTAATTTGGCAATGTTGCGGAGATGTAGAAAAGCTATCCTAGTAGTATTATCTATATATTTATCAAATGATAGGTCGGAGTCGAGTATGACGCCTAGGTTTTTGGCTACTGTGCCAGGTGTAATGGGACAGTCTGCAAGATTAAGCATTAAATTAGGAATTTTCTGTCTTGCGGCCTTAGGGCCCACAAGGAGAACTTCTGTTTTGTCCTCATTTAATTGTAGGAAGTTTAGAGACATCCAGCATTTAATATCTCTTACACAGGCCTCAATTTTTCCTAAACTGTCAATGCGCAGTTGCCTCTACAATTTATATTTCAAATCCGAGTGTGTCATCTGTCCACAGAATGTGATTTAGGATACACTAGCTGTCTGGTAAAAAAAAATTACTTGGTTTCAGGTATTTGACAAAGAGATATCTTGCTGGGAAAAAAAGGTGGAAGTGGGATTTAAACCCATGTAGCTCCTGCACTTCACTTCTAATTGGGAGCATGTGGCTCAACACGTTGAGCTACCAGAGAAGACATGAAGACAGGGTAAACTTTAGGTCTTTTGAGGCAAGGATAAAATGTACAATGTCAATGCGCAGTTGCCTCTACAATTTATATTTCAAATCCGAGTTTGTCATCTGTCCACAGAATGTGATTTCGGATTCACTAGCTGTCTGGTAAAAAAAAATTACTTGGTTTCAGGTATTTGACTAAGAGATATCTTGCTGGGAAAAAGAGGTGGAAGTGGGATTTGAACCCATGTAGCTCCTGCACTTCACTTCTAATTGGGAGCATGTGGGTCAACACGTTGAGCTACCTGAGAAGATATGAACATAGGGTAAACTTTAGGTCTTTTGAGGCAAGGATAAAATGTACAATGTCAATGCGCAGTTGCCTCTACAATTTATATTTCAAATCCGAGTGTGTCATCTGTCCACAGAATGTGATTTCGGATACACTAGCTGTCTGGTAAAAAAAAAAAAAAACTTGGTTTCAGGTATTTGACTAAGAGATATCTTGCTGGGAAAAAAAGGTGGAAGTGGGATTTGAACCCATGTAGCTCCTGCACTTTGCTTCTAATTGGGAGCATGCGGCTCAACACATTGAGCTACCAGAGAAGACATGAAGACAGGGTAAACTTTAGGTCTTTTGAGGCAAGGATAAAATGTACAATGTCAATGCGCAGTTGCCTCTACAATTTATATTTCAAATCCGAGTTTGTCATCTGTCCACAGAATGTGATTTCGGATTCACTAGCTGTCTGGTAAAAAAAAATTACTTGGTTTCAGGTATTTGACTAAGAGATATCTTGCTGGGAAAAAAAGGTAGAAGTGGGATTTGAACCCATGTAGCTCCAGCACTTCGCTTCTAATTGGGAGCATGCAGCTCAACACATTGAGCTACCAGAGAAGACATGAAGACAGGGTAAACTTTAGGTCTTTTGAGGCAAGGATAAAATGTACAATGTCAATGCGCAGTTGCCTCTACAATTTATATTTCAAATCCGAGTTTGTCATCTGTCCACAGAATGTGATTTCGGATTCACTAGCTGTCTGGTAAAAAAAAATTACTTGGTTTCAGGTATTTGACTAAGAGATATCTTGCTGGGAAAAAGAGGTGGAAGTGGGATTTGAACCCATGTAGCTCCTGCACTTCACTTCTAATTGGGAGCATGTGGGTCAACACGTTGAGCTACCTGAGAAGATATGAACATAGGGTAAACTTTAGGTCTTTTGAGGCAAGGATAAAATGTACAATGTCAATGCGCAGTTGCCTCTACAATTTATATTTCAAATCCGAGTGTGTCATCTGTCCACAGAATGTGATTTAGGATACACTAGCTGTCTGGTAAAAAAAAAATTACTTGGTTTCAGGTATTTGACTAAGAGATATCTTGCTGGGAAAAAAAGGTGGAAGTGGGATTTGAACCCATGTAGCTCCTGCACTTCGCTTCTAATTGGGAGCATGTGGCTCAACACGTTGAGCTACCTGAGAAGATATGAACATAGGGTAAACTTTAGGTCTTTTGAGGCAAGGATAAAATGTACAATGTCAATGCGCAGTTGCCTCTACAATTTATATTTCAAATCCGAGTGTGTCATCTGTCCACAGAATGTGATTTCGGATACACTAGCTGTCTGGTAAAAAAAAAAAAAAACTTGGTTTCAGGTATTTGACTAAGAGATATCTTGCTGGGAAAAAAAGGTGGAAGTGGGATTTGAACCCATGTAGCTCCTGCACTTTGCTTCTAATTGGGAGCATGCGGCTCAACACATTGAGCTACCAGAGAAGACATGAAGACAGGGTAAACTTTAGGTCTTTTGAGGCAAGGATAAAATGTACAATGTCAATGCGCAGTTGCCTCTACAATTTATATTTCAAATCCGAGTTTGTCATCTGTCCACAGAATGTGATTTCGGATACACTAGCTGTCTGGTAAAAAAAAAATTACTTGGTTTTAGGTATTTGACTAAGAGATATCTTGCTGGGAAAAAAAGGTGGAAGTGGGATTTGAACCCATGTAGCTCCTGCACTTCGCTTCTAATTGGGAGCATGTGGCTCAACACGTTGAGCTACCTGAGAAGATATGAAAATAGGGTAAACTTTAGGTCTTTTGAGGCAAGGATAAAATGTACAATGTCAATGCGCAGTTGCCTCTACAATTTATATTTCAAATCCGAGTTTGTCATCTGTCCACAGAATGTGATTTCGGATACACTAGCTGTCTGGTAAAAAAAAAAATTACTTGGTTTCAGGTATTTGACTAAGAGATATCTTGCTGGGAAAAAAAGGTGGAAGTGGGATTTGAACCCATGTAGCTCCTGCACTTTGCTTCTAATTGGGAGCATGTGGCTCAACACGTTGAGCTACCAGAGAAGACATGAAGACAGGGTAAACTTTAGGTCTTTTGAGGCAAGGATAAAATGTACAATGTCAATGCGCAGTTGCCTCTACAATTTATATTTCAAATCCGAGTTTGTCATCTGTCCACAGAATGTGATTTCGGATACACTAGCTGTCTGGTAAAAAAAAATTACTTGGTTTCAGGTATTTGACTAAGAGATATCTTGCTGGGAAAAAAAGGTAGAAGTGGGATTTGAACCCATGTAGCTCCAGCACTTCGCTTCTAATTGGGAGCATGCAGCTCAACACATTGAGCTACCAGAGAAGACATGAAGACAGGGTAAACTTTAGGTCTTTTGAGGCAAGGATAAAATGTACAATGTCAATGCGCAGTTGCCTCTACAATTTATATTTCAAATCCGAGTTTGTCATCTGTCCACAGAATGTGATTTCGGATTCACTAGCTGTCTGGTAAAAAAAAATTACTTGGTTTCAGGTATTTGACTAAGAGATATCTTGCTGGGAAAAAGAGGTGGAAGTGGGATTTGAACCCATGTAGCTCCTGCACTTCACTTCTAATTGGGAGCATGTGGGTCAACACGTTGAGCTACCTGAGAAGATATGAACATAGGGTAAACTTTAGGTCTTTTGAGGCAAGGATAAAATGTACAATGTCAATGCGCAGTTGCCTCTACAATTTATATTTCAAATCCGAGTGTGTCATCTGTCCACAGAATGTGATTTAGGATACACTAGCTGTCTGGTAAAAAAAAAATTACTTGGTTTCAGGTATTTGACTAAGAGATATCTTGCTGGGAAAAAAAGGTGGAAGTGGGATTTGAACCCATGTAGCTCCTGCACTTCGCTTCTAATTGGGAGCATGTGGCTCAACACGTTGAGCTACCTGAGAAGATATGAACATAGGGTAAACTTTAGGTCTTTTGAGGCAAGGATAAAATGTACAATGTCAATGCGCAGTTGCCTCTACAATTTATATTTCAAATCCGAGTGTGTCATCTGTCCACAGAATGTGATTTCGGATACACTAGCTGTCTGGTAAAAAAAAAAAAAAACTTGGTTTCAGGTATTTGACTAAGAGATATCTTGCTGGGAAAAAAAGGTGGAAGTGGGATTTGAACCCATGTAGCTCCTGCACTTTGCTTCTAATTGGGAGCATGCGGCTCAACACATTGAGCTACCAGAGAAGACATGAAGACAGGGTAAACTTTAGGTCTTTTGAGGCAAGGATAAAATGTACAATGTCAATGCGCAGTTGCCTCTACAATTTATATTTCAAATCCGAGTTTGTCATCTGTCCACAGAATGTGATTTCGGATACACTAGCTGTCTGGTAAAAAAAAAATTACTTGGTTTTAGGTATTTGACTAAGAGATATCTTGCTGGGAAAAAAAGGTGGAAGTGGGATTTGAACCCATGTAGCTCCTGCACTTCGCTTCTAATTGGGAGCATGTGGCTCAACACGTTGAGCTACCTGAGAAGATATGAAAATAGGGTAAACTTTAGGTCTTTTGAGGCAAGGATAAAATGTACAATGTCAATGCGCAGTTGCCTCTACAATTTATATTTCAAATCCGAGTTTGTCATCTGTCCACAGAATGTGATTTCGGATACACTAGCTGTCTGGTAAAAAAAAAAATTACTTGGTTTCAGGTATTTGACTAAGAGATATCTTGCTGGGAAAAAAAGGTGGAAGTGGGATTTGAACCCATGTAGCTCCTGCACTTCGCTTCTAATTGGGAGCATGTGGCTCAACACGTTGAGCTACCAGAGAAGACATGAAGACAGGGTAAACTTTAGGTCTTTTGAGGCAAGGATAAAATGTACAATGTCAATGCGCAGTTGCCTCTACAATTTATATTTCAAATCCGAGTTTGTCATCTGTCCACAGAATGTGATTTCGGATACACTAGCTGTCTGGTAAAAAAAAATTACTTGGTTTCAGGTATTTGACTAAGAGATATCTTGCTGGGAAAAAAAAGGTGGAAGTGGGATTGAACCCATGTAGCTCCTGCACTTCGCTTCTAATTGGGAGCATATGGCTCAACACGTTGAGCTACCAGAGAAGACATGAAGACAGGGTAAACTTTAGGTCTTTTGAGGCAAGGATAAAATGTACAATGTCAATGCGCAGTTGCCTCTACAATTTATATTTCAAATCCGAGTTTGTCATCTGTCCACAGAATGTGATTTCGGATACACTAGCTGTCTGGTAAAAATAATTACTTGGTTTCAGGTATTTGACAAAGAGATATCTTGCTGGGAAAAACAGGTGGAAGTGGGATTTGAACCCATGTAGCTCCTGCACTTCACTTCTAATTGGGAGCATGTGGCTCAACACGTTGAGCTACCAGAGAAGACATGAAGACAGGGTAAACTTTAGGTCTTTTGAGGCAAGGATAAAATGTACAATGTCAATGCGCAGTTGCCTCTACAATTTATATTTCAAATCCGAGTTTGTCATCTGTGCACAGAATGTGATTTCGGATTCACTAGCTGTCTGGTAAAAAAAAATTACTTGGTTTCAGGTATTTGACTAAGAGATATCTTGCTGGGAAAAAAGGTGGAAGTGGGATTTGAACCCATGTAGCTCCAGCACTTCGCTTCTAATTGGGAGCATGTGGCTCAACACGTTGAGCTACCAGAGAAGACATGAAGACAGGGTAAACTTTAGGTCTTTTGAGGCAAGGATAAAATGTACAATGTCAATGCGCAGTTGCCTCTACAATTTATATTTCAAATCCGAGTTTGTCATCTGTCCACAGAATGTGATTTCGGATTCACTAGCTGTCTGGTAAAAAAAAATTACTTGGTTTCAGGTATTTGACTAAGAGATATCTTGCTGGGAAAAAGAGGTGGAAGTGGGATTTGAACCCATGTAGCTCCTGCACTTCACTTCTAATTGGGAGCATGTGGGTCAACACGTTGAGCTACCTGAGAAGATATGAACATAGGGTAAACTTTAGGTCTTTTGAGGCAAGGATAAAATGTACAATGTCAATCAATCAATCAATCAAATTTTATTTATATAGCGCTTTTTACAACAGTTGTTGTCACAAAGCAGCTTTACAAGTGCCGAGTCCTAGCCCCCAGTGAGCAAGCCAAAGGCGACAGTGGCAAGGAAAAACTCCCTAGTTTTTTTGCATGAGGAAGAAACCTTGAGAGGAACCAAGACTCAGGGGGGGAACCCATCCTCCTCTGGCCGACACCGGTCACCATGACAACAACAACAATATAGACAGAATGTAGACAGAATGTAAAAGATGCAATAATGTCCATTTAGACCGAAAAAGATGTAATAATGTCCATCATGGTGTAGGCATCCGGTTAGGCAGGAGGTGGCCGGCCAGGATGGATCGCTTGTCTCTCCTCATCTCATTATTCCTCAAGCAGGCGGGCAGCCATGTGGAGAAATGAAACAGGGAAAATTAGCTCTGTATGAGGACATATACGGGACAGGTAAAATTATAAACATTTCTGGAGTGTGGCAGCAACTCCGGCACTAAGTTAAATTATTACAGCCTAGCTAAAAAAAGGCAGAACCAGAAGGTAACATAGGCTTGGGGGCATTCTGAGACAATGGCATCCGTCCACTGCACTGTCAACAAACTTGAGTGACCACGAGCAGTGACAGGATGACAGCACCAGCACCCCAGTCTACCATAAAACCCTTCGTCTATGAACCCCTGGATCTGTACCTTTATCTAAGGGGGATATTAATTATCAAACGCTAGACTAAATAAGTGGGTTTTCAACCTAGATTTAAAGATTGTGACTGTGTCAGAGTCCCGGACACATTTAGGAAGATTATTCCAAAGCTGGGGGGCCTTATAAGAAAAGGCTCTTCCCCCTGCTGTTACCTTGTTAATTTGTGGAACTAATAACAGACCAGCACCCTGTGATCTTAGTTGACGTGGGGGTTCATAGTAGGAAATAAGTTCCTGGAGGTATTCAGGAGCAAGCCCGTGTAGTGCTTTGTATGCTAATAATAGAATTTTAAAATCAATACGAAATTTAACTGGGAGCCAATGCAGGGCTGATAGGACTGGTCTAATATGCTGAAATTTTCTAGTTCTGGTCAGAACTCTAGCTGCGGCATTTTGAACTACTTGAAGTTTATTTAGATTCTTATTTGAACATCCTGACAGTAGTGAATTGCAGTAGTCTAGTCTAGAGCTAACAAAGGCGTGCACCAATTTTTCTGCATCATCCTGTGATAATGCATTTCTTAATTTGGCAATGTTGCGGAGATGTAGAAAAGCTATCCTAGTAGTATTATCTATATATTTATCAAATGATAGGTCGGAGTCGAGTATGACGCCTAGGTTTTTGGCTACTGTGCCAGGTGTAATGGGACAGTCTGCAAGATTAAGCATTAAATTAGGAATTTTCTGTCTTGCGGCCTTAGGGCCCACAAGGAGAACTTCTGTTTTGTCCTCATTTAATTGTAGGAAGTTTAGAGACATCCAGCATTTAATATCTCTTACACAGGCCTCAATTTTTCCTAAACTGTCAATGCGCAGTTGCCTCTACAATTTATATTTCAAATCCGAGTGTGTCATCTGTCCACAGAATGTGATTTAGGATACACTAGCTGTCTGGTAAAAAAAAATTACTTGGTTTCAGGTATTTGACAAAGAGATATCTTGCTGGGAAAAAAAGGTGGAAGTGGGATTTAAACCCATGTAGCTCCTGCACTTCACTTCTAATTGGGAGCATGCGGCTCAACACGTTGAGCTACCAGAGAAGACATGAAGACAGGGTAAACTTTAGGTCTTTTGAGGCAAGGATAAAATGTACAATGTCAATGCGCAGTTGCCTCTACAATTTATATTTCAAATCCGAGTTTGTCATCTGTCCACAGAATGTGATTTCGGATTCACTAGCTGTCTGGTAAAAAAAAATTACTTGGTTTCAGGTATTTGACTAAGAGATATCTTGCTGGGAAAAAGAGGTGGAAGTGGGATTTGAACCCATGTAGCTCCTGCACTTCACTTCTAATTGGGAGCATGTGGGTCAACACGTTGAGCTACCTGAGAAGATATGAACATAGGGTAAACTTTAGGTCTTTTGAGGCAAGGATAAAATGTACAATGTCAATGCGCAGTTGCCTCTACAATTTATATTTCAAATCCGAGTGTGTCATCTGTCCACAGAATGTGATTTCGGATACACTAGCTGTCTGGTAAAAAAAAAAAAAAACTTGGTTTCAGGTATTTGACTAAGAGATATCTTGCTGGGAAAAAAAGGTGGAAGTGGGATTTGAACCCATGTAGCTCCTGCACTTTGCTTCTAATTGGGAGCATGCGGCTCAACACATTGAGCTACCAGAGAAGACATGAAGACAGGGTAAACTTTAGGTCTTTTGAGGCAAGGATAAAATGTACAATGTCAATGCGCAGTTGCCTCTACAATTTATATTTCAAATCCGAGTTTGTCATCTGTCCACAGAATGTGATTTCAGATTCACTAGCTGTCTGGTAAAAAAAAATTACTTGGTTTCAGGTATTTGACTAAGAGATATCTTGCTGGGAAAAAAAGGTAGAAGTGGGATTTGAACCCATGTAGCTCCAGCACTTCGCTTCTAATTGGGAGCATGCAGCTCAACACATTGAGCTACCAGAGAAGACATGAAGACAGGGTAAACTTTAGGTCTTTTGAGGCAAGGATAAAATGTACAATGTCAATGCGCAGTTGCCTCTACAATTTATATTTCAAATCCGAGTTTGTCATCTGTCCACAGAATGTGATTTCGGATTCACTAGCTGTCTGGTAAAAAAAAATTACTTGGTTTCAGGTATTTGACTAAGAGATATCTTGCTGGGAAAAAGAGGTGGAAGTGGGATTTGAACCCATGTAGCTCCTGCACTTCACTTCTAATTGGGAGCATGTGGGTCAACACGTTGAGCTACCTGAGAAGATATGAACATAGGGTAAACTTTAGGTCTTTTGAGGCAAGGATAAAATGTACAATGTCAATGCGCAGTTGCCTCTACAATTTATATTTCAAATCCGAGTGTGTCATCTGTCCACAGAATGTGATTTAGGATACACTAGCTGTCTGGTAAAAAAAAAATTACTTGGTTTCAGGTATTTGACTAAGAGATATCTTGCTGGGAAAAAAAGGTGGAAGTGGGATTTGAACCCATGTAGCTCCTGCACTTCGCTTCTAATTGGGAGCATGTGGCTCAACACGTTGAGCTACCTGAGAAGATATGAACATAGGGTAAACTTTAGGTCTTTTGAGGCAAGGATAAAATGTACAATGTCAATGCGCAGTTGCCTCTACAATTTATATTTCAAATCCGAGTGTGTCATCTGTCCACAGAATGTGATTTCGGATACACTAGCTGTCTGGTAAAAAAAAAAAAAAACTTGGTTTCAGGTATTTGACTAAGAGATATCTTGCTGGGAAAAAAAGGTGGAAGTGGGATTTGAACCCATGTAGCTCCTGCACTTTGCTTCTAATTGGGAGCATGCGGCTCAACACATTGAGCTACCAGAGAAGACATGAAGACAGGGTAAACTTTAGGTCTTTTGAGGCAAGGATAAAATGTACAATGTCAATGCGCAGTTGCCTCTACAATTTATATTTCAAATCCGAGTTTGTCATCTGTCCACAGAATGTGATTTCGGATTCACTAGCTGTCTGGTAAAAAAAAATTACTTGGTTTCAGGTATTTGACTAAGAGATATCTTGCTGGGAAAAAAAGGTAGAAGTGGGATTTGAACCCATGTAGCTCCAGCACTTCGCTTCTAATTGGGAGCATGCAGCTCAACACATTGAGCTACCAGAGAAGACATGAAGACAGGGTAAACTTTAGGTCTTTTGAGGCAAGGATAAAATGTACAATGTCAATGCGCAGTTGCCTCTACAATTTATATTTCAAATCCGAGTTTGTCATCTGTCCACAGAATGTGATTTCGGATTCACTAGCTGTCTGGTAAAAAAAAATTACTTGGTTTCAGGTATTTGACTAAGAGATATCTTGCTGGGAAAAAGAGGTGGAAGTGGGATTTGAACCCATGTAGCTCCTGCACTTCACTTCTAATTGGGAGCATGTGGGTCAACACGTTGAGCTACCTGAGAAGATATGAACATAGGGTAAACTTTAGGTCTTTTGAGGCAAGGATAAAATGTACAATGTCAATGCGCAGTTGCCTCTACAATTTATATTTCAAATCCGAGTGTGTCATCTGTCCACAGAATGTGATTTAGGATACACTAGCTGTCTGGTAAAAAAAAAATTACTTGGTTTCAGGTATTTGACTAAGAGATATCTTGCTGGGAAAAAAAGGTGGAAGTGGGATTTGAACCCATGTAGCTCCTGCACTTCGCTTCTAATTGGGAGCATGTGGCTCAACACGTTGAGCTACCAGAGAAGACATGAAGACAGGGTAAACTTTAGGTCTTTTGAGGCAAGGATAAAATGTACAATGTCAATGCGCAGTTGCCTCTACAATTTATATTTCAAATCCGAGTTTGTCATCTGTCCACAGAATGTGATTTCGGATACACTAGCTGTCTGGTAAAAAAAAATTACTTGGTTTCAGGTATTTGACTAAGAGATATCTTGCTGGGAAAAAAAGGTGGAAGTGGGATTTGAACCCATGTAGCTCCTGCACTTTGCTTCTAATTGGGAGCATGTGGCTCAACACGTTGAGCTACCAGAGAAGACATGAATGTGAGGTAAACTTTAGGTCTTTTGAGGCAAGGATAAAATGTACAATGTCAATGCGCAGTTGCCTCTACAATTTATATTTCAAATCCGAGTTTGTCATCTGTCCACAGAATGTGATTTCGGATACACTAGCTGTCTGGTAAAAAAAAATTACTTGGTTTCAGGTATTTGACTAAGAGATATCTTGCTGGGAAAAAAAGGTGGAAGTGGGATTTGAACCCATGTAGCTCCTGCACTTTGCTTCTAATTGGGAGCATGTGGCTCAACACGTTGAGCTACCAGAGAAGACATGAATGTGAGGTAAACTTTAGGTCTTTTGAGGCAAGGATAAAATGTACAATGTCAATGCGCAGTTGCCTCTACAATTTATATTTCAAATCCGAGTTTGTCATCTGTCCACAGAATGTGATTTCGGATACACTAGCTGTCTGGTAAAAAAAAATTACTTGGTTTCAGGTATTTGACAAAGAGATATCTTGCTGGGAAAAAAAGGTGGAAGTGGGATTTGAACCCATGTAGCTCCTGCACTTCGCTTCTAATTGGGAGCATGTGGCTCAACACGTTGAGCTACCAGAGAAGACATGAAGACAGGGTAAACTTTAGGTCTTTTGAGGCAAGGATAAAATGTACAATGTCAATGCGCAGTTGCCTCTACAATTTATATTTCAAATCCGAGTTTGTCATCTGTCCACAGAATGTGATTTCGGATACACTAGCTGTCTGGTAAAAAAAAAAATTACTTGGTTTCAGGTATTTGACTAAGAGATATCTTGCTGGGAAAAAAAGGTGGAAGTGGGATTTGAACCCATGTAGCTCCTGCACTTCGCTTCTAATTGGGAGCATGTGGCTCAACACGTTGAGCTACCTGAGAAGATATGAAAATAGGGTAAACTTTAGGTCTTTTGAGGCAAGGATAAAATGTACAATGTCAATGCGCAGTTGCCTCTACAATTTATATTTCAAATCCGAGTTTGTCATCTGTCCACAGAATGTGATTTCGGATACACTAGCTGTCTGGTAAAAAAAAAAATTACTTGGTTTCAGGTATTTGACTAAGAGATATCTTGCTGGGAAAAAAAGGTGGAAGTGGGATTTGAACCCATGTAGCTCCTGCACTTCGCTTCTAATTGGGAGCATGTGGCTCAACACGTTGAGCTACCAGAGAAGACATGAAGACAGGGTAAACTTTAGGTCTTTTGAGGCAAGGATAAAATGTACAATGTCAATGCGCAGTTGCCTCTACAATTTATATTTCAAATCCGAGTTTGTCATCTGTCCACAGAATGTGATTTCGGATACACTAGCTGTCTGGTAAAAAAAAATTACTTGGTTTCAGGTATTTGACTAAGAGATATCTTGCTGGGAAAAAAAAGGTGGAAGTGGGATTGAACCCATGTAGCTCCTGCACTTCGCTTCTAATTGGGAGCATATGGCTCAACACGTTGAGCTACCAGAGAAGACATGAAGACAGGGTAAACTTTAGGTCTTTTGAGGCAAGGATAAAATGTACAATGTCAATGCGCAGTTGCCTCTACAATTTATATTTCAAATCCGAGTTTGTCATCTGTCCACAGAATGTGATTTCGGATACACTAGCTGTCTGGTAAAAATAATTACTTGGTTTCAGGTATTTGACAAAGAGATATCTTGCTGGGAAAAACAGGTGGAAGTGGGATTTGAACCCATGTAGCTCCTGCACTTCACTTCTAATTGGGAGCATGTGGCTCAACACGTTGAGCTACCAGAGAAGACATGAAGACAGGGTAAACTTTAGGTCTTTTGAGGCAAGGATAAAATGTATAATGTCAATGCGCAGTTGCCTCTACAATTTATATTTCAAATCCGAGTTTGTCATCTGTCCACAGAATGTGATTTCGGATACACTAGCTGTCTGGTAAAAAAAAATTACTTGGTTTCAGGTATTTGACAAAGAGATATCTTGCTGGGAAAAAAAGGTGGAAGTGGGATTTGAACCCATGTAGCTCCTGCACTTCACTTCTAATTGGGAGCATGTGGCTCAACACGTTGAGCTACCAGAGAAGACATGAAGACAGGGTAAACTTTAGGTCTTTTGAGGCAAGGATAAAATGTACAATGTCAATGCGCAGTTGCCTCTACAATTTATATTTCAAATCCGAGTTTGTCATCTGTCCACAGAATGTGATTTCGGATTCACTAGCTGTCTGGTAAAAAAAAATTACTTGGTTTCAGGTATTTGACTAAGAGATATCTTGCTGGGAAAAAGAGGTGGAAGTGGGATTTGAACCCATGTAGCTCCTGCACTTCACTTCTAATTGGGAGCATGTGGGTCAACACGTTGAGCTACCTGAGAAGATATGAACATAGGGTAAACTTTAGGTCTTTTGAGGCAAGGATAAAATGTACAATGTCAATGCGCAGTTGCCTCTACAATTTATATTTCAAATCCGAGTGTGTCATCTGTCCACAGAATGTGATTTAGGATACACTAGCTGTCTGGTAAAAAAAAAATTACTTGGTTTCAGGTATTTGACTAAGAGATATCTTGCTGGGAAAAAAAGGTGGAAGTGGGATTTGAACCCATGTAGCTCCTGTACATTGCTTCTAATTGGAAGCATGTGGCTCAACACGTTGAGCTACCAGAGAAGACATGAACATAGGGTAAACTTTAGGTCTTTTGAGGCAAGGATAAAATGTACAATGTCAATGCACAGTTGCCTCTACAATTTATATTTCAAATCCGAGTTTGTCATCTGTCCACAGAATGTGATTTCGGATACACTAGCTGTCTGGTAAAAAAAAATTACTTGGTTTCAGGTATTTGACAAAGAGATATCTTGCTGGGAAAAAAAGGTGGAAGTGGGATTTGAACCCATGTAGCTCCAGCACGTCGCTTCTAATTGGGAGCATGTGGCTCAACACGTTGAGCTACCAGAGAAGACATGAAGACAGGGTAAACTTTAGGTCTTTTGAGGCAAGGATAAAATGTACAATGTCAATGTGCAGTTGCCTCTACAATTTATATTTCAAATCCGAGTTTGTCATCTGTCCACAGAATGTGATTTCGGATACACTAGCTGTCTGGTAAAAAAAAATTACTTGGTTTCAGGTATTTGACAAAGAGATATCTTGCTGGGAAAAAAAGGTGGAAGTGGGATTTGAACCCATGTAGCTCCTGCACTTCACTTCTAATTGGGAGCATGTGGCTCAACACGTTGAGCTACCAGAGAAGACATGAAGACAGGGTAAACTTTAGGTCTTTTGAGGCAAGGATAAAATGTACAATGTCAATGCGCAGTTGCCTCTACAATTTATATTTCAAATCCGAGTTTGTCATCTGTCCACAGAATGTGATTTCGGATTCACTAGCTGTCTGGTAAAAAAAAATTACTTGGTTTCAGGTATTTGACTAAGAGATATCTTGCTGGGAAAAAGAGGTGGAAGTGGGATTTGAACCCATGTAGCTCCTGCACTTCGCTTCTAATTGGGAGCATGTGGCTCAACACGTTGAGCTACCTGAGAAGATATGAACATAGGGTAAACTTTAGGTCTTTTGAGGCAAGGATAAAATGTACAATGTCAATGCGCAGTTGCCTCTACAATTTATATTTCAAATCCGAGTGTGTCATCTGTCCACAGAATGTGATTTCGGATACACTAGCTGTCTGGTAAAAAAAAAAAAAACTTGGTTTCAGGTATTTGACTAAGAGATATCTTGCTGGGAAAAAAAGGTGGAAGTGGGATTTGAACCCATGTAGCTCCTGCACTTTGCTTCTAATTGGGAGCATGCGGCTCAACACGTTGAGCTACCAGAGAAGACATGAAGACAGGGTAAATTTTAGGTCTTTTGAGGCAAGGATAAAATGTACAATGTCAATGCGCAGTTGCCTCTACAATTTATATTTCAAATCCGAGTTTGTCATCTGTCCACAGAATGTGATTTCGGATACACTAGCTGTCTGGTAAAAAAAAATTACTTGGTTTCAGGTATTTGACTAAGAGATATCTTGCTGGGAAAAAAAGGTGGAAGTGGGATTTGAACTCATGTAGCTCCTGCACTTTGCTTCTAATTGGGAGCATGTAGCTCAACACGGTGAGCTACCAGAGAAGACATGAATGTGAGGTAAACTTTAGGTCTTTTGAGGCAAGGATAAAATGTACAATGTCAATGCGCAGTTGCCTCTACAATTTATATTTCAAATCCGAGTTTGTCATCTGTCCACAGAATGTGATTTCGGATACACTAGCTGTCTGGTAAAAAAAAATTACTTGGTTTCAGGTATTTGACTAAGAGATATCTTGCTGGGAAAAAAAGGTGGAAGTGGTATTTGAACCCATGTAGCTCCTGCACTTCGCTTCTAATTGGGAGCATGTGGATCAACACGTTGAGCTACCAGAGAAGACATGAAGATAGGGTAAACTTTAGGTCTTTTGAGGCAAGGATAA